>NC_143032.1:54970000-55281000 GCF_057628025.1 Oncorhynchus mykiss | reverse complement strand
TCATATGTGATGCTGGTTAATTCTTTAAATTGACACAGAACTTTCTATGGCAGAGAATTAGCCTTATGCCTCAATTGCAGTTACTTAACTCTTCCTCCTCATAAGCACTAAATGTACCTGATTAAATGTTAATACATTTGTAAGGTGCTCCACTGCAGATAAGAGCATCTGCTAACTGAATGAGAGAATGGATGTAAATGTACTGGGGTTTATAGTAGAAAAACACCAGCTGCATTCCAGCCCTGGAGGAAGGAATAGGGAACGTGTGTGTGTGTGTGTGTGTATTATGTTAGACAGGGAGACACACACAGAGAGAGCAGGTAGAAAAGAGCATGTTTCATGTAAGATATCCTGTGTCAGAAGAGAGGCAGATCTCCCTCTATCTCCCCCTTTCTCTGGGGCACTGGAGTAGAGATTTCTGAAAGGGTGTGTAGAGTGTGAGTCATCAGCAGTGCAGAGGGAGTAGAGAGGGAGAGAAAGAGAGAGATGTATTCTTCAAGTCCAAGAGGGAGCTCAGAGCAGCAATGCAGCAAGGAAACACCCAAAATCCCAATCTAAAAGACCAATACAGTCTTATCAAACGACTGTAGCCAGATACAGTAATAATGGAGGCCTGAAGGTGAGAATATGTGCAAGCTCAGAGTTATTTTACAGCACAGAGCACCATAGATCCATGGCTTGGGTGATCAGAGCATCATTAGACACCACTGGGCAGGGCAGAATGAGACTGACGCCTGTGCTCAGATTACTGTAATGAAGATCGCCCTGGTGAGTCACCAGCACACGGTACACACTGCTTAGGGTACAAGTACTGTACTACAAACTAGCCCTTTGTATGTGTTATGATTTCTCTGGGAGCACAATTATTTTATAACATGACCATAGTACAGTATAGAGGCAATCACATAATGGGTTACGTGAAATATTGTGAAGAATGGATTGGCAACCATTTTTTTCAAGAAAAACATTCCCAGTCTAAAATTCTTAATGACTTCTCTGAAAGGGAGTGTGAAGTTTAATGTAAGTTTATGACTGTTAGTCACTCCATTCTCCCTCTTCCTCTCCTCCTTTACACATCATATATCCCTCCTACCGCTCCTTATCCATCATCAGTAGGCTTGCAAAAAACCTTCAATGAATTCCCTTGTTTTCCAGCATTCCTGGTTGAATTTATTGACATTTCCCAGAAAATACAACCCTAACCATTACACACACTTAATTATCTACCTAGTTTTCCTCCCAAATCAGCCCTTTCTCCTTTACCTTCACCCATACACATATAGTGCAGCACTGGAAGACCAGTTCCCTCCTGTCCTCCTCAGACAGATACAGTAGGCCAGGTTGCTACAGCACAGCAGGACTGTCTCCCAAGGGCTATCTGTCAGTGGCCAGAGCATAGAGGAGATGGAGAGGAAAAACTGTAGCTGTCTGTACACCCCTGTTCACGTCAGCTTGAAACCAACACAGAGGTCTGTAACGTAATCCTGGAGATCAAATGAAGTCCGCCATGTTGCCATCGAATCAAATCACATTTTATTGGTCACATACACATGGTTAGCAGATGTTAACGCGAGTGTAGCGAAATGCTTGTGCTTCTAGTTCCGACCATGCAGTAATATCTAACAAGTAATCTAACCATTTCACAACAACTACATTATACACACAAGTGTAAAGGAATTAATAAGAATATGTAACTAAAAATATATGGATGAGCGATGGCCAAACGGCATAGGCAAGATGCAGTAGATGGTATAGAGTACAGTATATACATATGAGATGAGTAATGTAGGGTATTAAACATTATATAAAGTGGCATTGTTTAAATTGGCTAGTAATACATTTATTACATCCACTTTTTAATTATTAAAGTGGCTAGAGATTTGAGTCAGTATGTTGGCAGCAGCCACTCAATGTTAGTGATGGCGGTTTAACAGTCTGATGGCCTTGAGATAGAAGCTGTTTTTGAGCCCATTGATTAAATTATTGCATGATGCCTGCTGTCCAGACATCCCACAATACACCAGAGCCCTACCAGTGGACATGCCCTACCAGATGAAGACTGTGTTTGACACAGCAAATTCATTTGGACGTCTGAGTGGTGAAGTGCACGCTTTCCTAGGGAATGTATTGAGATCTCCAGAGTTATCGCATGGTCCATAGAGTAACTTTCAGAGCTGGACATACAGTTGAAGTCAGAAGTTTACATACACTTAGGTTGGAGTCATTAAAACTAGTTTTTCAACCACTACACACATTTCCTGTTAACAAACTATAGTTTTGGCAAGTCGGTTAGGACATCTACTTTGTACATGACACAAGTCATTTTTCCAACAATTGTTTGCAGACAGATTATTTCACTTAATCACAATTCCAGTGGGTCAGAAGTTTACATAGTGTCACGACTTCCACCGAATGTGGCACCTCTTCCTGTTCGGGCGGCGCTCGGCGGTCGTCATCACCGGTCTACTAGCTGCCACCGATCCCTTTTTCCTTTTCTGTTGGTTTTGTCTTATTGGTTACACCTGTTTATTTTTGGGGGTTGGTTAGGGCAATATAAGCCGGTAATGTCCGCCCGGCTTGTTTCTCTGTTCAGTTTTGTGGATGTGTTATTTTTGTATTTCTCCGGACTGTTTGTGTCCTGTGTTTGGGCCGGTCATTTTATGCACCTGGTGTTTTGGCGTGACCTTTCTTTCACCAGAATAAATACGGTTGTCCTTAACTCTCTGCTTTCTGCGCCTGACTCCGCACCCACTACTCTTAATCACGTAACACATACACTAAGTTGACTGTGCCTTTAAACAGCTTGGACATTTTCAGAAAATTATGGCATGGCTTTAGAAGCTTCTGATACACATAATTTGAGTCAATTGGAGGTGTACCTGTGGATGTATTTCAAAGTCTACCTTCAAACTCACTGCCTCTTTGCTTGACATCATGGGAAAATCCCAAAAAATCAGCCAAGGCCTCAGAGGCTCAGGGGTTATGGCAGTCAATTGCAACAGTATTTCTGACTGTCTTCTCAACTCATGATCACATACTCTTAATGTGGGGCTATGACAGTCAATTGCAAATTAGTCTGACATGGCTCTAATACCACGTTCAAAATGATTGGGAACTCGGAAATCTCAGACTTCCGACCGTTTGTCACCCAAATCAGAATTCCAAGTCGGGAATTCTGGCCTCTTTCTAAAGCTCTGACTTTCCGACCTTAAGATCACTGGTGCCATGATTGGACCTTGTTTTCTTTCCGAGTTCCCAGTTGCCTTGAAAGCACCATTATCTCACCACCACTAATGAGATGGGTGTGCTTGATGCATGTCGCGTCAGAGCTTCTCGAAGTCAGAGGGCGTGGTCAACACTATAATGGTCATCTCTGCTGTCATATCCAACCTGGATTGATATTTGGTTTGAATGCAGACAAGAGCGCTGCTGAATCCAGCTACACACAGATATGACCTGGCGAAGGGTACCATGAGTTTTAATACTCTGAGGGAGACGGCCGGGTATTCCCTTTGAGTCAGGAACAAAAACTCCTCCGTAGTGACCCGTGAATGCATTGTCTGCAACATTTCGGTCACATGACAGCCGACTCAAAGGGAACCCTGATTTCCTGATTCAAGCGAAATGGTCAAGTGCTGCCTTTTCCCACGATATAAGTGTACTCTGTTGTTGATTTTACTTTTTTTTTTAAATGGATTTAAATTTTTAGGTTGACCACATTACACTGATTTTGAGATACAAAAAACATTTATTATTTATAATCATTTTTGGGAGGATTTTGGAAATTCTCCCACGACACCATTTTGGGAACCTCTGCCTTATTGTATCACTGCGACAGGAAGATCATCATATAATAAACTGGAAGATAATGGGTCAAAAGGGTGTTTCAACCTTCTAGTCAAAAAGGTGTTTCAACCTTCTGGTCAGGTTTTCTGGAAATTGACTTGTTTTTCATATTGTCTGATTTGAACTATCTGTTTGTCTTGCTACTGCATGTCTTTTCTCTAACTCCACATTGTCACACAAAGCTAGAGCCAGGCCTCTCAACCAGCAGTTCTATTTAGAGTGACTCATCCCTCTGTGTTTCAGAGAGAGATAGTCAGAGAGAGAAAGAAATAACAAAAGTACAAGCAAACACAATTCCTGGCTCTGCAAGTTGGTCATGCTATTTTACTTAGTTCTCTTACTGCTCAGCTCTGTGTTGTGCCGATTGAGACACTGTTCTGGGAAAAAGCATGATTGTTTCTTTAACTTTTCTTTTGAATGTAGATTTACATGGTCATTCACTCTATAATTTGCACACACACACACACACACACACACACACACACACACACACAATCACACACAGACACAACCACACAATCACATACAGACACAACCACACACAATTTCATACTCAGAGATCATTTCACTGGAAAGCATTGTGACATCTAAGCCATCAGCTGAGTTTCAGCAGGAGAGGACAGAGAGGGGGGGGGGATGGAATCGAAGCAAATGACCAAGAAAACAATATTTTCTTGGTGAATTCCTGGGACGAAAAGATATCAGCACTCCGAGTCATCCTGAGTCTACCTGTCAGGATCACTCGGTCTTCACGCTGTTCCTCTACCGTTTCCAAAGAGCAAACGTCACAAAGGAAAACATCCAGAACCCATTGCTGTCTAGAAACTGCAGAGAGAAAAGCCTCACTGTCACAACTTCAAGAGTTTAGGAAGAAAAACAATGGGCCAGCTCCCCACAACCTCTCTGAAACCTCTCTGAAACAACAGTGCAATAATCAAGCCAAGTAGAGCAGTAAGACTGGTAACAGTCAGGTGAACGGTTCATATGAAAGGCTCGGAATGAATGGCTTGGTGAGCCACACACTGGAACCAAAGTCAACTCTTCAACCTTTCTCACAGTCTGTGAGCAGAGCCACAGTCAGCACAACACCTCTGATACCTGGAGTGACTATTCTTATAGTCAGCTCCTCTCTCTCCCAAGGAGAAACGCTAGCAGCCATCTTCACCCTTTCCCTCCACCCAGACAGCAATCTAATTAAGGAACGCTAGATTGAACCCATCCCACCTTCTGATGGCGTTAAATTAGATGTTACAGATTTGGAAAAGCAATCTAACTGTGACGTTGTGTTCTGTCTGCTGGCAATAGAGAATTGTGTAGGGTGTCTCGAGTAAGGGAGGGGTGTGTGAGAGAGAGAGAGTGTATAGTGACGCTACACTACATGTATGTGCATACATAAGGAGAGAAAGGGTTACATGTTGAGGACTTGACAAAGGAAAACCAAGGGAAAAATATTTCAGTCATCGCTGTATTTTAAAGCCATCAATCCAGCTTGGGGACCACCATCAAACACACAAAAAAAAATCAATCGGCGTCACTTAATGGGAATTACCTATTTTGCTGCTGCAGAAGCCCATTTAGGGTACCAACAGCATTCTCATTTCATACCAGAAGTTGTTTTTATCAGGTGCCTGCTGTGGCTCCTACTTTGTTCTGTCTTAAGAAAGTCCAGTACACTTTCACATCTATGTCTTAATATACTGGAGGAATTTTTGTGGACCTACAATTGATTCCCATTCAAAATCCTATAAACCCCTAACCCCTAAGATGAAAATATCCTTTTTACAAGTGGACACGCAAAATGTCCTCACTTCTCTGAATTTGAATTTGTTTACTATTGTTGTGAGGACTTCTGGTACCCACAAGTAAAATTAAATGTGTACACACACAGTGTCAGATCTTCTTTGAAAGAGCAAGTATCAATATTTATGTACTGGCTGAGTCCATAAATCTTAGTGACTGGTCCAAAAATCAATGCACGCCTGCTACATATTTGAATCTGCTTATGAAGGTCACATTACTCCAGCAAAGGCTGGGAGGACGAGGCATGCAGTAGGCTAAATCACCCAGGAGCGCTTTTATTTATCCTGCCCCTACATTGGCCCAGCCCCAGCTCCATTCAACCCACACTGATGCTCTACCACCAATCTAAATGTGTAAAAACCAGCCACAAATAGACTTTACCAAACATGATAGGCCCTCTTGCCATGCTTAAAAGCAAGACTTCTCAGGGTTGATCCCTGTGTAACACATGTGCATTATACACTGACTGAACAAAAATCTAAACGGAACATGTAAAGTGTTGGTCCCATGTTTAATGAGCTGAAATAAAAAAAAATCCCCAAAATTTGACATACGCACAAAAAGTTTATTTCTGTCAAGTTTTGTGCACAAATTTGTTTACATCCCTGTAGTGAGCATTTCTCCTTTGCCAAGATAATCCATCCACTTGACAAGTGTGGCATATCAAGAAGCTGATTAAACAGCATGATAATTACACAGGTGCACCTTGTCCTGGGGACAATAAAAGGCCACTTAAAAAATGTGCAGTTTTGTCACAACACAATGCCACAGATGTGTCAAGTTTTGAGGGAGCATGCAATTGGCATGCTGACTGTAGGAATGTCCACCAGAGCTGTTGCCAGAGAATTTTATGTTAATTTCTCTACTGTGTAACCATGCCAACCCAGGACCTCCACATCCGGTTTCTTCACCTGCTGAATCGTCTGAGTAATCAAGCCCTTTAGTGGGGAGAAACTCATTCTGATTGGCTGGGCCTGGCTTCCAAGTGGGTAGGCCTGGCTGCCAAGTGGGTGGGCCTATGCCCTCTCAGGCCCACCTATGGCTGCACCCCTACCCAGGCATGTGAAAGTATAATATGTTTAAAAATCTTTCAAATTGTTGCATGTCGCATTGATATTTTTGTTCAGTATAGATGAGGCAGAGGATAGGGGGAGAGTTCAGTGGAATGCTATCAGTTAAGCCTGATCATAATCTTGATGTGATTGGCCTGACTGAAACATGGCTTAAGCCTGATGAATTTACTGTGTTAAATGAGGCCTCACCTCCTGGTTACATGAGTGACCATATCCCCCGTGCATCCCGCAAAGGCTGAGGTGTTACTAACATTTACGATAGCAAATTTCAATTTACAAAAAAAAAAGAAGACGTTTTCGTCTTTTGAGCTTCTAGTCATGAAATCTATGCAGCCTATCCAATCACTTTTTATAGCTACTGTTTACAGGCCTCCTGGGCCATATACAGCCTTCCTCATTGAGTTCCCTGAATTCCTATCGGACCTTGTAGTCATAGCAGATAATATTCACATTTTTGGTGACTTTAATATTCACATGGAAAAGTCCACAGACCCACTCAAAAGGCTGTCGGAGCCATCATCTACTCAGTGGGTTTTGTCCAACATGTCTCCAGACCTACTCACTGCCACAGTCATACTCTGGACCTAGTTTTGTCCTGTGAAATAAATGTTGTGGATCTTAATGTTTTTCCTCACAATCCTGGACTATCGGACCACCATTTTATTACGTTTGCAATTGCAACAAATAATCTGCTCAGACCCCAACCAAGGAGCATCAAAAGTCGTGCTATAAATTCCCAGACAACACAAAGATTCCTTGATGCCCTTCCAGACTCCCTCGTCATTTCCTTCCCCTTCTTCTCCCAGGAGAACTCGAATGTCGGCTACGGAAGTTGGGCAGGTAAGTACCAATTTGTTAATTTTCCTTTCATAGGACAGGGAGTTCTTTTGTAGCGGTTTAATTTTCTTATCACTGGAAAATGTAAATGGTACCTGGCATGTCCTATTACTGGCACAGCCATCTCCTTTTGTCCTGTAGTCTTTTCCACAATTCTTGAAAATATGGACAGTCGTGACCCACTTGCACGGGATATGGCAGATTTTCAATCAACCCTACAGTAGGTTACCTCTCTACATCTGCAGTTGGACACGTTTCGGTGTCCCTATGTACACAGGTGATGTCCATGGTTGGAGCGGCAGTCTTTCCTCAGCTGGGTTAGTAGTGAAGGCATGATGAGGGAGACCATGCCTAAAAGAGCATCTACTTCTTTCCCTTGGACCTGTACCCAACAGGTGCGGTGGGTGGCGGTGGGCTTAGACATGGGCAGAAATTACATGGCAGTGGTGTAGATTGGAAATGTCGACCTTCATGGGTTCCTCCTTCTTGGGACAGTTCCATGCGATGTGTCTTATTTCACCACAGCGGTAGCACTCCCGGGTGTCAATATCAACCCCTCTATTCCTCATCTTTGCTTCAGGTTGGAAAACATGGTCCGCCCTTTGGGTTCTTTCTTTCCAAACCTGGGGAGTCTGTAGTTGGGATGTCTTTCTTCCTCCTTCTTTGAGGCCTCCCTTTTCCTGGGTGGTTCTGTCCAGGCGGCTGGGTTTGAGCAGTTCGTCAGTTGCTCGACATCTCTCAACGAGGTCCACCACTCCATCCACTGTGGTGGGACTGCCCTGGCTGACAACCTTCTTTAGCTTGTAAGGTAAGCCCCGGATGTAGTGGTCAATCACTATTCTTTCCACGATGGCCCCAGTACCGAGGGTCACAGGCTCCAGCCATTTTTTTGCTAGGTGGACCAGGTCAAACATCTGTGACCTGGGTGCCTTCTCAGGTTTATACATCCAAGTATGGAAACACTGTGCCCTCAAAGAGACAGTGACTCCCAACCGTGCTAATATTTCCTTCTTTAGTGTGTCATAGTCATTGGCTTCTGTTGCTTCCAGATCAGACCACGCCTGTTGTGCTTCCCCACAAAGAAATGGAGCCAGTATTCCTGCCCACTTTATCTGTGGCTATGCCGCTCATTCTGCCGTGCGCTCTCAACGTCATCATTTGGCATAATTTTCTGCAGATACCGAGTGGCCATGATGGGTAAACCAGCGGTCTGTTGAGCAATTTTCCCCACAGTGATTTCAGCATGTCCATATTCATCTGCAGTTGACACTCCCTTTGTTCCTTCAATAAAAAGTGATTGGTTTCCGCTTGTTACAAAAAAAAAAAAAAAAAAAATTTTGTGCGTGATTATCCTCACTGCCTTGCCCACATTCTCTACCAATGTAGGGTTTTCAGTACCGGGTTCTTTGTAAGGCAGGTTTTACACATACAGTCCGAGTAAAGGGTTAAACCTGTTTATTATTATTATTATAATCATCATCAGGCTTTGGCAGCATTCCTGATATATCAGTTTGGCTAGAAGTTTCCCCTGAGCTGTCCGTGGTCCTGCCTCTGGGGAATACTTTGCATTGCTGTCCGTGGTCCTGGCAACCAAAAACAAAGAAACCTCGCAGGCACATATCCACAACACAACCCCTGAAACCGCTACAGTATGTACAGTACAACTCTCCAGCCTCCATAGGGGCTTCTCACTCTTACTCATTGCTCTTCTCTGTGGAAGTGTGGCACCATAATAGCCTCGGGTGCCATGGCATGAATTCGTCACTGGGCTAACAGGCTTATGAAAGTTAGATGAACGTTATACGATCTTGTTAAAACCAGTTACATTATTAAAAGGGCACATTCATTCTGAGAAGGCAAGAAAGGGAGCCTCCAGCAGATTGGAATTTTAATAACCTCAATACAGTGATTGAGAAACTTAGCAGAGCTTTAACTCTACCACCCAGTTATATGGGCACTGTGGTGACTTTGTCCACTCTCTCTAGAACAAATACACACACACAAGGTAAATGAAAGCCAAAGATTTTTTACATGAACCGTTGATACGTCCACTGATTGTACCACATAGATAGTATTGTACATTTTATCAGATAGCTAATGATTCTGGTGTGGTCATGACAGTGTTGTAGTATTAGCAGGCTGGAATTAACTCAAATGTGTTTATAAAGCCCTTTTTACATCAGCAGTTGTCACAAAGTGCTTATACAGAAACCCAGCTTAAAACCCTAAAGAGCAAGCAATGCAGATGTAAACGCATGGTGGCTAGGAAAACACCCTAGAAAGGCAGGAACCTAAGAAGAAATCTAGAGAGGAACCAGGCTCTGAGGGGTATTCCTCTTCTGGCTGTGCCGGGTTGAGATTATAAGACTACATGGCCATTTAAGGCCAGATCGTTCTTCAAGATGTTCAAATGTTCATAGAAGATCAGCAGGGTTAAATAATAATCACAGTGGTTGTAGAGGGTGCAACAGTTCAGCACCTCAGGAGTAAATGTCAGTTGGCTTTCAAAGCCGAACTGAACCTGATCCTGGGGGAGTGTTATCTCAGCATCTTCACTGTAATCAGGTAAAGGCTCTGCACTAGCTGTGTGTGTGTGTGTTTGAGTGTGTGTATGTGTACATGTGTGTTTTCTTTATCTGGCTCAACTCAACCTCTCCTTTTATCTCCCTGTGCAGTACAAGTATGGCACACATGTCAACTCCTGCAATGCACTTAACCTGTTACAACACAAGAATGGGCCTTGTTCCAACCAAAGTCATAAAGTACCAGCTACTACTGCCCAGTACAGCACAAAGCATTAATGAATACAAAGGCAGTTCTGAATACAAAGCAGTCGCTATTCTGAACATTCTAGAGTGACATTTTTTTTTGTGAATGTAAAGGTTCTAGAGTCAGTGAGGAGTACTAAGGAGTGAATGGTGTGTTTATCTTCAGACACAGAGCAGCAGCATAGTCCTGGGTCCCGGTTTGGCTGGGTTGGCCGGCTGCTCCAGAGCGTTAATAAGAAGGCTAATTGAATTACGGCAGCGGTGGAGGCCTGTAGTGTGGGCGCCACGCCGCTCTAATTTCATTACTACTCAAGTAAACATGGGCATGGGGAGGCAGCCCCCCAGTACAGCAGCCTGCCCTGCTTCATCACACACACAGTTTTTGTGAGGATTGTGTAGCATCATCACCCTACCCCCCATCTGAATATTCCTGTGTGTGTTTGTTCGAGTTCTGATGCCGCAATAAAGAGAGATCAGAGGGAATAAATGCAGAGGAGCGTGGAACAGGAAGAGCAGAAACACACACACCTTCAGGCTGCGTCACTGCGTGAGTAGAGTAGTGGTGTCAGCGCTTTCACCATCCCCTGTTCTCCTGTTCTAAAACACAACCACTGTAGACAACAGGGTGCCTTTCAGACAGGAATCCTCCTTCCTTTGCATTCTTAACTGTTGCTTTATCATGGGGAGTTATCCAGAGGTTGATGATGGACATGATTGTGAGCAGTAGTAGTAGTGTGATTACTGTGAGACTGACATGCTCTTATGCCTTGTTCACAATGCCAGTTGTGACTCAAATCCAATTTATGGCATATCCGATTCAAATCCTATCCGATTCAAATCAGATCTTTCAAGCCACATTTCCAGCCACCTTTGTAGGTCAGGTACAAATCTGATTCCTGGCCATGCGACTTGTCTAAACGGTCAAATCTGATTTATTTATGGTTTTTAGACCATTATTTGGTATGTCTTGTTGTTTGCCAGCTACTCTGTTGACAGTTTGTCAAGAACATGTGGTAGCTAACTACCTAGTTAACTGTTTACAAAACAAATGAGTGAATATGCTTGAAAGCCAAACAGCTACCTAGCTAGCTAGTTCAGGGTTTCCCAAATGTGGTCCTTTGACCACGTTTTAGTTAGTTTTCTTTCATTCATCTCTTTTATTCATCTCTCCTAGGTCATCCTGCTTCTTCTTCATCTGTGGATTTTATATGGCAGTTGGCAACCAACTTTAACGTGCATTACCGCCACCAACTGGACTGGAGTGTGGACTTTGTTCATCTTTCAATCACGCATGTGGGTTAGTATGCTCATAAAAACCAATGAGGCTTGCAGCGCGTCAAGCGTCTAAAATAGAAAACCCAATGCCCCCCTTGTTAAAAATATTCTGTGAATACTCTCTTATCTCAGGATATAAAATGAATGTGATGGCAATGGGAAAAACACAAATAATAACTCATGATCTACAGCAGGGGTGTCAACCTCATACCATGGAGGGCTTAGCGTCCGCAAGTTTTATTTATTATTTATCTTTAACTTTCAATTAAGACTTAGACAACCAGGTGAGGGGAGTTCCTTAGTAATTAGTGACTTTAATTCCTCAATCAAGTACAAGGGTGGAGCGAAAACCCACAGCCACTTGGCCCTCCGTGGAATGAGTTTGACACTTGATCGACAGCAATCCTTTAAGTGGACCACAAAAAAAATATGAAATACACAGGATGCTTAATAAGTGACAAACATGTTAAGATAACTTTCTCCCATTACCCAACAACATGAAAGCAGATCTAACTAAATGAAACAATCTCCCCATAAATCTTCCAGGTAGAATACATCTCTTTAGAATGGCATGGCTCCCAAATGTTTATTTTTTGTAAATACCAATTACCCCACCAAAGACATTCTTTAATCTGTCTATTTCCAGACATGGCAATGGGTTGGACAATATTAAAGAAGCTATTACTTAAATACTGGAAGTTAAACATTGGAGTAGAGAATGGAAGAATCAAATGCTTAATTTAAATATTGAAAGAAAATCTGTCTATAGACAAACATAACACAGTTTGAAATCATATGGGGCAGTCTTACAAGCATAACAAATAACAGTGGGTGTGAATACGGTGGGAACATGTGGGTGTAAGCAAGTGTGATGTCATTCATGTTGCTAGAAATGTATGTACAGTGCCTTGCGAAAGTATTCGACCCCCTTGAACTTTGCGACCTTTTGCCACATTTCAGGCTTCAAACATAAAGATATAAAACTGTATTTTTTTGTGAAGAATCAACAACAAGTGGGACACAATCATGAAGTGGAACGACATTTATTGGATATTTCAAACTTTTTTAACAAATTTAAAAACTGAAAAATTGGGCGTGCAAAATTATTCAGCCCCCTTAAGTTAATACTTTGTAGCGCCATCTTTTGCTGCGATTACAGCTGTAAGTCGCTTGGGGTATGTCTCTATCAGTTTTGCACATCGAGAGACTGACATTTTTCCCATTCCTCCTTGCAAAACAGCTCGAGCTCAGTGAGGTTGGATGGAGAGCATTTGTGAACAGCAGTTTTCAGTTCTTTCCACAGATTCTCGATTGGATTCAGGTCTGGACTTTGACTTGGCCATTCTAACACCTGGATATGTTTATTTTTGAACCATTCCATTGTAGATTTTGCTTTATGTTTTGGATCATTGTCTTGTTGGAAGACAAATCTCCGTCCCAGTCTCAGGTTTTTTGCAGACTCCATCAGGTTTTCTTCCAGAATGGTCCTGTATTTGGCTCCATCCATCTTCCCATCAATTTTAACCATCTTCCCTGTCCCTGCTGAAGAAAAGCAGGCCCAAACCATGATGCTGCCACCACCATGTTTGACAGTGGGGATGGTGTGTTCAGGGTGATGAGCTGTGTTGCTTTTACGCCAAACATAACGTTTTGCATTGTTGCCAAAAAGTTCAATTTTGGTTTCATCTGACCAGAGCACCTTCTTCCACATGTTTGGTGTGTCTCCCAGGTGGCTTGTGGCAAACTTTAAACAACACTTTTATGGATATCTTTAAGAAATGGCTTTCTTCTTGCCACTCTTCCATAAAGGCCAGATTTGTGCAATATACGACTGATTGTTGTCCTATGGACAGAGTCTCCCACCTCACCTGTAGATCTCTGCAGTTCATCCAGAGTGATCATGGGCCTCTTGGCTGCATCTCTGATCAGTCTTCTCCTTGTATGAGCTGAAAGTTTAGAGGGACGGCCAGGTCTTGGTAGATTTGCAGTGGTCTGATACTCCTTCCATTTCAATATTATCGCTTGCACAGTGCTCCTTGGGATGTTTAAAGCTTGGGAAATATTTTTGTATCCAAATCCGGCTTTAAACTTCTTCACAACAGTATCTCGGACCTGCCTGGTGTGTTCCTTGTTTTTCATGATGCTCTCTGCGCTTTTAACGGACCTCTGAGACTATCACAGTGCAGGTGCATTTATACGGAGACTTGATTACACACAGGTGGATTGCATTTATCATCATTAGTCATTTAGGTCAACATTGGATCATTCAGAGATCCTCACTGAACTTCTGGAGAGAGTTTGCTGCACTGAAAGTAAAGGGGCTGAATAATTTTGCACGCCCAATTTTTCAGTTTTTGATTTGTTAAAAAAGTTTGAAATATCCAATAAATTTCGTTCCACTTCATGATTGTGTCCCACTTGTTGTTGATTCTTCACAAAAAAATACAGTTTTATATCTTTATGTTTGAAGCCTGAAATGTGGCAAAAGGTTGCAAAGTTCAAGGGGGCCGAATACTTTCGCAAGGCACTGTATGTACATGTCTATTGTTTTTGTCTATGTACGTTTTTGTTTATTGCCAAAAAATAAAATATACACAAGACATCCTTCCTTATCGAGCTAGCATTAAACATGACAGGAATGTTTTCTGGTGTTCACATGTTAATGTCAGCAGACAGCCATGTACATGAAAAGTGGTACCTTTGCTAACATGAGTCTGTGGCTTTGCTGATTGTATCTCCATTAGAAGATAACAGAGTTGGAGGCTAATGGGGCTTGCTACTGAAGTACCTCACGCTCTGTTAGTTTTTCATTACCACTTCACTCAGTCTTCCATGGGAGCATCCAGTATCAGTAATTACAGATGCCACGACAATCATTTCAGAAACCATAATCTGCAGTTCTCTCACTTCAGGGGACTAACATCCCTCCCCTTGTCTCTTTCCTGTTCCTCTCATCCCATTTCTCTGTTGACTGAGAAATGCAGAACAGCTTAATGAAATTATAGGATGTAAGTTGACTTCAGAAGCACTCGTTTCATAGCAACTTCCAGGTAGAGGGGGCAGGGGTTTGTGTGACCAGAGCTCGTCTAACCATGTCACCGAAACAAGACAATCACAGAACAAATTAAGACAACACCTGGCTGGCGGCTAATAGCCTGCTGGACAGCTTTCTCTATCGCTATATATTGTGGGTAAAAGTCATGTTTTATAACATTGGCCAAATTTACATTGCTCGTTAGAAGCTAGGAGAATGAGGTTTCAACTGAATATTACATGAGTCTTTGGCCAAGAATGTGTTCAAAATAATTTAGTTTGATTCGGCAGTGGGATTAAATAGCTGACAGAAGAATGGTGAAAAGACAGACTATTTCTTTGAAGGCTAAGTATCACATAGCTGAGAATTGAAAAATACAATTTAACACCTTCCTGTCTTTGCAAACAACACACAGAACCACCGACCTCACACCCTTAGACTGTAGCTGCCACAACAATATCTCATTATATCTCAACACTATTCAAGTTTGTGAATAACCTTGAAAGCTGTTCAGACCTTTTCTCAATTTCTATTCAGCACACGCAATTGGTGGAATCTTACAAACAGAGAAATCAAACTGATAGTACAAACATCCACTGACAAGAAACGGTTATACACCAATCTAGCTATCATTCAAGATTTCAAAGTAACAGTACAGCAAGTTATAAAATCACACACACGTGCACACACACACAGCTAATTCCCATCCCCTCAACACAAGCAGTGCCCTGAGAGCTAATCGATGTAGCTCATTCATATTAAGCAACATGAAGACATCAGGGGAAGCCTGGGGAATTACAAGCAGTCTCCGCTGTGAAGACACAGCTTGGGATCAGCCTGAGGACTGGAGGATACATAACATGCCTGCCCCCCTCCAACAACCTGTTTAGTCCCAATGCCATTGCCCTGCTGCATACCAGGCCAGTAGCATGGCTAGCGTAGTCGGCTACTGCAGCTTCCACTTGTCAGGGCAGGAAACTGTTGGCTAAATAAAGAGAGTAGTAGACTGTGGCTTCCAAACAGATCTTTAGCCTTCACTTTCTTGAGACTAGTTTTTGCATAGAGGATTTTTATTAGGCTTCAGAGGTTGGGTCTGGAGCCACAACATCGTAAAGCTTTGTCCAACAGCAGCAGTGACATCACCAGTAACATCACCAGTCCCCAATGAATCCGTCAGCCTACTACTCCAAACAGACAACTGAACAGACAGTCAACTTATTTAAATCTTTAGCAGTCTAGCTTTAGGAACAATTATTTATGGTTCACAGTCCAGAGCAGGGATACAAAGGGGGAAAATACAGCTTCTGACGGCCTTACCTTGCCAAGAAGACTGCAGCCTCTTGCCACTGAAAATAATATCCACCACTACAGCCTCAGATACATAGAGAGTCAATGACTCACCAGCAGTATATGTTGTAGCTTGTGTTGGTTGAAAGCCCCAGGCTTCAGTTTCAGGGCTCTATTGTTGTCCTCTAGAAGACGTAGTCTCTCCCCCCGCTGACACTGGGGCGCTACGTCTGGGAAGTGGAGGGGCACAACTTCCTTTCTCAACTGTGGAGTAAACACGAGATAAGTTTAAAATGCTGTCATGGTCATCTGAATTATTTCAGCGAGTCATTATCAATGACCTGAAATGGTTATGACTAGCTGAGGAACGCTCAACCTCATTCTCTTATTTTGAGACTAAGTTTAATATTAATAATATTTTATATTAACTGGTCGCGCAATTTACTAGCAACAACATTTAGTCCCCATCAGTTGATACTTGTAAAAAATAATAATCTGAAACCGCTAACCTGTCCCTTTGTCCTTCCACAGGGTGTTCAAATTCATTCTTTTAATATAAACCTTTTTCAAATACTACTGACTTTTTCCTCATTTGTGCTGCTCAACTCAGCGCAAATGCGCTTGTACCAACTGAATCTCAGTTTACATATTGTAGAACACAGCTGTCAAACTCATTCCACGGAGGTTTTCGCTCCTCCCTTGTACTTTATTGATGAATTAAGGTCACTAATTAGTAAGTAACTCCACACACCTGGTTGTCTAGGGCTTCATTAAAAGTTCAAATCAAAAACCTGCAGACACTAGGCCCTCCATGGAAGGAGTTTCCCCCCCCCCTTGCTGTAGAACGTCTCCAGTTGAGCAACAAAATTAGGAAAAAGTCAGTGGTTGTATTCTTTTGTTTTTATTAAAAGTACGAATTTCAGAACCCTGTGGAAGGCCCAGAGATGTACAGGACAAACATATGTACTGGTAAAGGTTTTCAGAATTGACATTTTTAATCGACTGATGGTGATTCAATGTTGTTGGTAGCAAATTGTGCGGCCAGTTATCAATACTCACCCCCACCTTAATAAAAGATAACGAAGTTGAGCGTTCCTCAGCTAGGTTATGACCTGCCTATAAGCATCTATTCAACTTACACAAAACGTTGCTAATGTTTAAGGTGTCCAGTCAAAAACGCATCTATTGACCAATTGGGTAGATAGATAACACCCTAAGAAAACCAATGGTCCAAACCTAATGTCTTTATCATAATCTGTTCAAAATGTATTGTCGTTTTTACCCTATTTTAGTATAGCCTACGCTGTTCATATTCATGCGAAGTTCCTGTTCTTTTTCTAAGATGTTACAGTCGAGTGTTGCTGACATATAGCTACACTATTCACCATGTTAGTTTCCCTGTGTCCGCCCAGTGGGTTATAGAGTAACTCAGAACAGGACTAGCAGGTGGTCTGAGTGGAAAAACAACCTGTCCTGCTGCTGATGCTGGGTTAATTATGAGCACTTTTCCCCCTGATGCTCCAGTAAGGCTCCAGTTACAGGATACAAAGGGTTGAGTGTAGACTAGACCAGCTGCACATCTGTTGCCTTGAGCAAACATACAGCTCTAAAGAGATCGGACTATACATGCTAACACACAGACAGACAGACAGACAGACAGACAGACAGACAGAGACAGACAGACACACACACACACACAGAGAGAGACAAGCAAAAGCTCACTAAAGGAGAAATAGTAAGCAATTTTTCATGAAGGCATAATCTACATAGATGTAGGTCTACTGCAGGCTAAGAAAAAAATTATATTTGTTGTTCATGGATAACACTAGGTCATGTCTGTAACATGTCTGTAACATGCAGATATTGTCCATAAAACATAAACTGAAACATACTGTACAATACTGAGCTCAGGGACAGAGATATGAAGGTAGGAAAGCAAACCACAAACACACAGATGGCCCAAGACTGTTGACATAGAATTCCTTCCATTCCAACACCAGGCAAAGGAAACATCTATATATCTGGGTAACAAAGCACCGCAACACTCACTCAACCTAATTCTTACAAACCCACACAAGTATAAGTTGCCAACGATGTGGTAAAATAACATCCTCTCTCCATGTTGGACCACTTAGCAGGCGGTGATGATAGCAGTAGCTAAACTACTTATTATTGCCAAGCCAGTGAAGCTAGCTCAAAATAATAATGCCCTCTTGAATTATTCATGATTTCAGTCAGGTGGAACCAGATGCTGCTTCTGTGTCATAGACTAGAGAAAGAGCTGTAACTCGACTCAGCCAGGGCAGGCCAGCCGGGGAAGGACATCTCTGCATGGGAGAGGGGGAAATGCCTACATCATGGGAACACAGCCTGGCTTTAGCTAGCTGGGGACAGAAACACAACACTACCGTGTCATGACACCAGCAGCTTTGCTGTTTATATGTGACATTCCCTCCCAGTGTTTAGAGGACGATGGTTCAGTAGGCCAGTCCATATGGAGCAGCTCACCCTAAGGGGTTGCTGGCAATTTACCGGCCCCAGTGTTGGTGTCGCTCCCTCCTCTGCCCTGACATTTGTGGAAATGGCCGGAAGATGTCTGTGCTGGTGCCATCCTCTGGCACTACATACAAATTCAATGGTGCTGTATGCCTGCCTGCCGCTCATGTGTATGGAACAGGCAGGGATATTTTTACCACTCGTCCCCAGCTGCACATCTCCAATCAGAGGCCAACGGGCAATTAGTGTTTGTTTCTTTTGGCAGGAGGCAGCTCGGCTACCTCCGTAACACAAACAGACATCTGGACCCAGGTTGATCTTACCCCGCCGCATGCCCCTGTCCAATAGCCTTGAGATGAAACATTTCTGCTCTATAAATGCTCCATAAATTTGAGCAACACTGACTTGTGTTTTTTCATCAGATACTTATGCTTGTCAGTAGCCACATTCATGGAAAACCTGAAATGTGGTTGAGAACATTTATATGTTCAGGAATGATTCATAAGTGCATTTTTGTTGAAAGGTAGTGTAGCACTCACTCACTGTAAGTGTAGGCAATAGGCAAGGGATGTATTTCTGGGCCATAAGGAAAAATGATTCTGTCAACTGTGATTGCCAGGACTGAAAGGTAGGTCTCCCTATATACCTTAATCAGAATGCATTAAGTCAAAGACACACTATATCAAGATCAATATGTACAGTGCTGCTTGAAACTATGTGATCCCTACAGGCCTGGTCATTATTTTGCCTAAAAATATTAAAATAAACATTAAATCCTTATCTAAACCCCAATTTGTAAAATAAAGACATTCCAAGTAAATGACAGAAACAAAAAAAATATATATTTTCATTGTTTATTTAACGAAAGTGGTTTAACAGAAACTCAGATTTGTGCAAAAATGTGTGAACCCCTTCAGTCAATAGCTTGTGGCACCTCCATTAGCTGTGATAACTTGGATTAAACGTCTCCTATAGCCACTAATCAGTCTCTGACATCTGTTTTGAGGGATTTTTGCCCACTCCTCCTCATAGGAGGAATGTCTGGTATGAACTGGCTGCTTCAGGTCCTGCCGCAGCATCTCGATTGGATTTAGGTCAGGACTTTGACTTGGCCAATCCAAAACACAATCTCATTTTTTCCTGAGCCATTGTTTGGTAGATTTTCTTGAATCTTTTGGGTCGTTGTCTTGTTGGAAGAACCATTTTCATCCCCAGCTTTAGCTCCTTGACTGACGGCCTGACGTTCTGTTCAATAATCACCTGGTATACCTCAGAATGTATGGTTCCCTTAATGATGTGGAGTCGTCCAGGTCCAGAGGAGGAAAAGCAGCCCCAGATCTTGTCACTCCCATCACCATGCTTGACTGTTGGGAAAAGGTTATTATGGTGGTAGGAGGTGTTGGGTTTTCGCCAAAAAAAGCAGTGTTGATTGTGATCAAAAAGGTCAATATTGGACTCATCGGTACAGAGAATAGACTTCCACAAACCTTCAGGTTTGTCCAGGTGGTCTCTCGCAAAGTTAAGATGGGCAGTTTGGTTCTTTTTTGACAGCAGAGGCATCTTCCTAGCAACCCTCCCATGGATGGCATTTTGATTTAGTGTTGTTATTGTTGTTGAAGCATGCACAGTTACCAGAGGTGCAGCAAGGGAGGACTACAAATCTCTAGATGTTATGTTTGGGTTGGCTTTTACCTGAATTATTATTGTTCTTGTGGTTCTTGGGGATATTTTGGAAGGGCGTCCACTTCCAGGCCAAGTTGCTGTCATGTTAAATGTAAATTATTTGCCTCACAGTGGACTGATGGAGATCAAATCCTTTTGAGATGATTGTATAGCCTTCCCCAGACTGATGTGCTCTCACTACTGATGTGCTCTCACTACTGGTGTGCTCTCACTACTGGTGTGCTCTCACTACTGGTGTGCTCTCACTACTGGTGTGCTCTCACTACTGGTGTGCTCTCACTACTGGTGTGCTCTCACTACTGGTGTGCTCTCACTACTCTCACTACTGATGTGCTCTGAGATCTCCTTTCCTCTCGGCATGATGTGCTTTGCATTCACATGGATGGGTCACACCAAACTACCCAGGTTTCTTATCTCTATTTATCAGAGTCCCGCCCAAACTCTTTCCTAACGATCTCTCCTTTGATTGGTTCATTTGGTACCCAATTATTTACCCACCTGATTCTACTTACCTACTTGATTTAACCAACACAACTTGGGGTTCACTTATTTTTGCACCTGCACTAACTCCTTTATTTTTTTACTACAAACATGATTAAACTTAATTATAATACAAACATGATTTACTCTACACCAACATGGTATTGGTAAATATAAACCTGTTATGTCAGATCAAAAAGACTGGTTCTGATTAAATGAAGATGTCATGGTAAAAACGTTAAAAAAATCTGTAAATGCACAACTGGTTCACATACTTTAACGCAGCACTGTATATGCATTTCTCCATTTGATTTCCAGTGGAGGACCATTTGTACAGAGCTCAATCTGGACTGTGGCCCAGGGTTAGTAAATATTTACTTGTTGAAATAGCTCGAGTTCAGCAGGTATAATGACTCAATTTAGGAGTCTGTATGTCACGTCTATCTTTTTAATTCATTTTAGCCAGAACAAGGCTAATTCAATCCATCTTATTATAGATTCTTTATGAAATTACCCTGTGCCCCTGCTCATTGTGACTTGTGCATGGAGACTGGAGACGGGAGAGGAGGCTTATACCCAACCCATAGAATCCACATTACAGACACTGCATCCCTGAAGAGAGCCTACCAAACAAATGGTTAAAGTAACTGTCCAGTGTTTACAGATTTCTATGACTTGTAATTAATGACAATATGAGTGAAGGGTTGGAAGGGTGTGGTAGTACCCCAAAAACAGAATGGTTGTCACGACTTCTGCCGATGTCAGTTCCTCTCCTTGTTCGGGCGGTGTTCGGCGGTCGACGTCACCGGTCTTCTAGCCATCGCCGATCCATTTTTCATGTTCCATTTGTTTTGTCTTGTTTTCACACACACCTGGTTTTAATTCCCTAATTACATGTTGTATATTTTCCCTCTGTTTCCCCCCCATGTCCTTGTCGGGAATTGTTTATTTTGTAAGTACTTGTGCTATGTGTTACTGGTGCGCGACGGGTTTTGTACCCATGTGTTTGTTGTTTTGTATGCAGTTAGTTTTATACAGTATATTAAACTGCTCCGGCTATTCACCAAGTCCTGCTCTCCTGCGTTTGACTTCCCTGCCACCAGTTACGCACCCCTTACAGAATTCCCGACCACTTATGGAATCAGCAGGAACAGGTGCCCCTGGTATAGGGGTTGAGGACCGCATCCAGAAGCAAGCGAAAGTAATCCACCATCTCAGCGCCATCATGGATCAAGTTATCCAGACCCTGGACCGTTGGGACAGACAGGGAGGTCCTCCAGCGCCTTCAACAACGCAACACGAACCTCCACTACTCACTCCTCCTGCAACTGGTCCCATTGGGATGCGTCTCGCCCTTCCCGGGGAGTGTGATGGGAATTTTATTGACAGAGTGCTCACTCTTAGTTTAGCGATCCCCATTATTCCTGTGGTTAGACCTTTCCCCGTACACTCTCTGGATAGTCGACCATTAGGGTCCGGGCTAATCAGGGAAGCCACTAACTCCCTGGCCATGGTGATGCAGGGGAGTCACGAGGAGAGAATCCGTTTCTTTCTCATTGACTCTCCTGCGTTTCCCATGGTAATGAGCCTTCCCTGGTTGGCTCGTCATGGCAACAGAGGGCTCTCACAGGGCGGTCACGAGAGTGCTCGTGGAGGTGTGTAGGGGTTTCCGTTGGTGCTACTACGGTGGAAAGTCCAGACCAGGTCTCCACTGTGCGCATCCCCCCGAATATGCAGATTTGGCTCTCGCCTTCTGTAAAAAGAAGGCGACTCAATTACCACCCCATTGACGGTGGGATTGTGCAATAAATCTCTTGAAGACACTGCACTTCCCAGGAGTCACGTGGCTCCAGTGGCAGTGGCTATGGAGACATATGTCTCAGAATCCCTGCGTCAGGGGCACATTCGGTCCTCCACTTCACCCGTCTCCTAGTTTCATTTTTGTGAAGAAGAAGGATGGAAGTCTGCGCCCGTGCATTGATTGTCAAGGTCTCAATCAAATCACAGTGAGGTACAGTTACCCGCTACCTCTTATCGCCACGGCGATTGAGTCAATGCACTGGGCGCGCTTCTTCACAAAACTGGGTCTCATGAGCGCATACCACCTGGTGCGTATCCGGGAGGGAGACGAGTGGAAGACGGCGTTTAGTACCACCTCAGGGCATTATGAGTACCTCATCATGCCGTATGGGTTGATGAATGCTCCATCAGTCTTCCAATTCTTTGTAGACAAGATTTTCAGGGACCTGCATGGGCAGGGTGTAGTGGTGTATTAGATGACATTCTGATATACTCCGCTACACGCGCCGAGCATGTGTCTTTGGTGTGCAGGGTACTTGGACGACTATTGGAGCATCACCTGTACGTCAAGGCTGAGAAAAGCCTGTTCTTTCAGCAGGCCGTCTCCTTCCTAGGGTATCGCATTTCCACATCAGGGGTGGAGATGGAGAGTGACCGCATTTCAGCCGTACATAATTGGCCGACTCCCACCACGGTAAAGGAGGTGCAGCGATTTTTAGGGTTTGCCAATTACTACCGGAGATTTATCTGGAGTTTTGGTCAGGTGGCTGCTCCTATTACCTCACTGCTGAAGGGAGGTCCTGTATGTCTGCAGTGGTCAGTTGAGGCGGACAGGGCTTTTGGGCAACTAAGGGCTCTGTTTATCTCGGCGCCCATGCTGGCCCATCCGGATCCCTCTTTGGCGTTCATAGTGGAGGTGGACGCGTCCGAGGCCAGGATAGAAGCAGTGCTCTCTCAGCGCTCGGGTACGCCACCGAAGCAGCGAAACTATGACGTGGGGGACCGGGAGCTGTTGGCTGTAGTCAAGGCCTTGAAGGTGTGGAGACATTGGCTTGAGGGGGCTAAACACCCTTTTCTCATCTGGACTGACCACCGCAATCTGGAGTACATCCAGGCAGCGAGGAGACTGAACCCTCGCCAGGCAAGGTGGGCCATGTTTTTCACCAGTTTTGTTTTCACTCTTTCGTACAGATCAGGTTCCCAGAATGTTAAGGCAGACGCACTGTCCCGGCAGTATGACACAGAGGAGCGGCCCATGGATCCCACTCCCATACTCCCCGCCTCTTGCTTGGTGGCGCCGGTAGTGTGGGAGTTGGACGCGGACATTGAGCCGGCGTCACGTGCAGAACCCGCTCCCCCTCAGTGTCCAGCTGGGCGTCTGTACGTTCCATCTGCTGTCCGCGACTGGCTGATCTATTGGGCCCACATGTCACCCTCCTCTGTTCATCCTGGGATCGGTCGGACGGTGCGCTGTCTTAGTGGGAAGTACTGGTGGCCCACTTTGGCTAAGGATGTAAGGGTTTATGTTTCCTCCTGCTCTGTGTGCGTCCAGTGTAAGGCTCCTAGGCACCTGCTCAGAGGTAAGTTACAACCCTTACCCGTTCCACAACGGCCGTGGTCGCACCTGTCGGTGGATTTCATAACCAATCTTCCACCTTCACTGGGTAACACCACGATCCTGGATCGTTTTTCTAAGTCCTGTCGTCTCCTCCCTTTGCCGGGTCTCCCTACGGCCCTACAGACTGCGGAGGCCCTGTTTACCCACGTCTTCCGGCACTATGGGGTGCCTGAAGATATAGTGTCTGATCAGGGTCCCAAGTTCACGTCGAGGGTCTGGAGGGCGGTCATGGAACGTCTGTGGGTCTCGGTCAGCCTTACCTCAGGTTTTCACCCCGAGAGTAAAGGGCAGGTGGAGAGACTTAACCAGGATGTGGGTAGGTTTCTGAGGTCTTATTGCCAGGACCGGCTGGGGGAGTGGGCACTCCCCGCCACTCCTCCACTAACCTCTCTCCTTTCTAGTGTGTATTGGGGTATCAGCTGGTTCTGGCTCATTGGCATCAGAGTCAGACCGAGGCTCCTGCGGAGCATGACTGGTTCCGGCGCGCGGAGGAAACATGGGACGCCACCGATGTCCATCAGAAAGTTGGTGCAGACCATCACCGCAGCAAGGTCCCGGTGTTCGCACCGGGGGACCGGGTATGGCTCTCGACCCGAAACCTGCCCCTCCGCCTGCCCTGTCGGAAGCTGGGTCTGCGGTTTGTGGGGCCATTTAAAGTCCTGATGAGAGTGAACGAGGTATGTTATAGGTTACAGCTACCCCCCGATTACCGCATTAACCCCTCGTTCCATGTGTCTCTCCTCAGGCCGGTGGTGGCTGGCTCGCTCCAGGAATCTGAGGTGCAGGATGTTCCTCCACCCCCTCTGGACATCGAGGGGGCCCCGGCATATTCCGTTCAATCCATCCTGGATTTGAGACGTCGGGCGAGGGGCCTTCAGTACCTCGTGGACTGGGAGGGGTACGGTCCAGAGGAGAGATGCTGGGTTCTGGAGGAGAACGTGTTGGACCCTTCTATGCTGCGGGATTTCCACCGTCTCCATCCGGATCGCCCTGCACCTCGCCCTCCGGGTCGTCCCCGAGGCTGGTGTCTGCGCGCTGCTGGAGCCTTGCATCAAGGGGTGGGCACTGTCACGACTTCTACCGAAGTCGGTTCCTCTCCTTGTTCGGGCGGTCGACGTCACCGGTCTTCTAGCCATCGCCGATCCATTTTTCATGTTCCATTTGTTTTGTCTTGTTTTCACACACACCTGGTTTCAATTCCCTAATTACGTATTGTATATTTTCCCTCTGTTTCCCCCCCATGTCCTTGTCGGGAATTGTTTATTTTGTATGTACTCGTGCTATGTGTTACTGGTGCGCTACGGGTTTTGTACCCATGTGTTTGTTGTTTTGTATGCCGTTAGTTTTATATATTAAACTGCTCCGGCTATTCACCAAGTCCTGCTCTCCTGCATTTGACTTCCCTGCCATCAGTTACGCACCCCTTACAATGGTGTGGTCGTATACCGCTCATTAAATATATTCATACGAGTAGACCTCTACTTGACCAGCTCATCCTAATGACATCATCCTCTATGAGGAAATAGCAAGCATTTTTGCAATGGTCTCTTTTAGACACAAGTTTGAGGTGTTTTTTTGTGTGTTTTTCCTACAAGTTATGGTTTTATCCACATACGAGTATAGCAAGAGTGAACAACATTATTTGGGTGAGTTAATATAATGTGTACTTTTAAAAAGGGAGATTTTGACTGGACAGTTACTTTAAGATGAATCCCTAAGAAATGAGAATGATCATATGCCCAGTGAGGGGAAAAAAAGCTATTCCTCGAAATGTGTGAAACTCCACTTGATCAGGGCCTACGAATTAATTCCCCCACACAAACACAAAGCATTTAACACCACTGCACATTAGCAATCCATTAATTCTAGTCAGAATTAAAAAATGCTGTGGAACCAGCCAGACAGCCAGCGTGCCATGAGCAGCAGACTGGCAGTGTGTGTCTGCTCTGCTTCCCGCCAATACCATGCTGTAATCAGCGGTCAGTTACTCCCATTAACCTCAGACAGACAGGGGAGGGTGGACAGCGTACACTGAGAGGAGCTGCAGCATGTCACTATGGACAGAAGAACTATAGCACACACTGGATCCTATGTCTCTCACGTCACACATGTCCTTACTTGCTCTAGTCTATCATGTTCTTGTGGGTTTCCATTGGAAGCAGGCAGTGGTATATCAATCGATTCCACTGGCCAATCTTACAGTCTCATACCGCAAGTATTAGAAGAAGGATCTGAGAGATTCTTTCTGAATTCAGACCCCCGCAAAAAAAATTGGAAGCACCTGTCTGGTTGATGTGTAGATAACTGTACGCATATGAAACTAAGCATATGGAAGCAACATCCAACAAGACATTGTTATACAGGATGCATATCAGAAAGGCCTAGGAAAACATGCCAAGCTAACTTGACGCTGTTAGAAATGCAGATCCACTTCATTCATAGTTGCTCTAAAACAGTACACCATAGCAGAGAGTGATCAGATCAGGGAGAAAATACACCAAACCGAGTTGGCCGGGGACAGAGATAGAGATTGAACCTGCAGAGATAAGCTTTTTCATTACAATGCAAATCCTGGCTCTAATCGCCGCTGCCTCCGCTGGATTTTGGCCAGACCCTCGAGACCAACGTAATCATGCACCTCCCCTGATCTGGACTGGAGTGATGTGATGTGCCATCTCTAGTGAACGCTGACAGGCTGCCCAAACTAAGGCTGTCCCATTCATCCTGTATGTTGTGACTGGAGACCTGGACAGACATACCGGACCAGCAGATAGACCCGACTTCTCCAACCAGTGACAATCTTCACTAATCTGTTGAAAGTTAAGGGAAAAGCATTCTACAGAAGATAATGGTATAGGAAACCTACAAAATAATAGCAAGAACCCCCTCTGCAGTTTAGAAAATGCTGTCATAATGCTGTGCTGATAAACATTTGCAATACATGTTTAACTACACTGCTGACTGAGAGAAGCTCTATGGAACTGAACCACAACCTTTTTAAATAAAAAAGATCACCTGCACTTTGACAAGCACCAAAGAAGCTTTTGCTATTACCAAAATGTTGGTTTGTAGTCACCCTATCTTCAGTTTAAATGTGATTTTCATATACTGTATATCTTACTAATGCAGATGAAAATGTGGGTGCTGCCTGTGCTTTCCCTCTGACTGAACCCTTGTTCACCACAGTGGTCCCTTGTAGCCATTACACAGCCTTGCCTCAGGAGCCCTCTCCTTCCCGGCAGCCTCGTCTCCACCCATCTCCTCATTAATTTCAAATGTTTTATTTTGATTTAACTAGGCAAGTCAGTTAAGAACAAAGTCTTATTTACAATGACAGCCTAGGAACAGTGGGTTAACTGCCTTGTTCAGGGGCAGAACAACAGATTTGTACTTTTTTTTTTACCAGCTCGGGGACTCGATCCAGCAACCGTTCGGTTACTGGCCCAACGCTCTAACCATTAGGCTACCTGCCGCCCCAAATTAAGACAATCAATGGCCTGACTAGGACATAGTGCCAGCGATAGAGCAGCATCAGTAGCAGCCTCTGTGTGCAGCCAAACCACACCACCACAGACCAGTCCAAACAATGCAACCCAATACTGACTTTGTAGAAGACATGAGTGATATGCATTTTATTGTCTTTTTCTAGCACACTGTTCTGTTAACCTTTTTTTAGTATATGCATCTAAACACATTCTAGCAATACAATAATGATGTTATTTGACTTATTCCAGACCAGGTTTGATTGAATAGGACCCCTGATTACTGGGTAAAGTAACACAGAGCTGCATAATCACCTTTAATCAAAAGAAAACACAAATGACCCTCCACGTGAAGTTTACAGAGCATCCATCAGATTGTCTGTCCCAACAGCACAATCAGTGTAGCCCTCTGACTGACTGGATACCCCCAGATTAACTCCAAACGAATCCATTATGAATGGGCTCAGGCCAAATCCCTGAGGTAGTTTACTAGCGGTTCTCCCCGCCTCTCCTCGAGCCTGCAGCAAACACACAAACACACACACACACACACACAAACCCAGCAGCCGTGTGGCTACAACGACCTACAGCTGGCACAACATTTCCACTTACATTCCATTTACATGAGGGATCCTGAGTGGCGTCACTACAGACTCGGGTTCGATCCTGGTCTGTATCACAACCGGCCGTGATCGGGAGTCCCATAGGGCGGTGCACAATTGGCCCAGTGTTGTCCGGGTTAGGGGAGGGTTTGGCCGGGGTAGGCCGTCATTGTAAATAAGAGTTTGTTCTTAACTGACTTGCCTAGTTAAATAAAGGTTCAATAAAAATGAATAATACACACACTGTATGCTCGGGGGAGCTAGAGCATAACGCAAATGTGTGTGTGTGTGTGCACTGTGATATGTAAATGTACAAACAGACACACTTGTGTATCTGGAAGCTTAGGATCGAGTGTGTAGAGAGGAATTACAAATTATGGATGAACTGGGTTTGCAAATATATGGTACAACTAAATCTGCTCGCATACTTTGGAAAAGCCCTGAAACACATCGCTTTTCAGCAGCAGGCGGAAGGGAAGAGAAAAATCTTGTCTTATGCACCGGACAGGCTCACGGCAACAATGACGGGGGTGATGATGACGCACTGTCACTGGGCCGTCTACTACTGGCATCTTTACAGACCTGCCTTCCCAGGCAGAGAAGATGCTGTTGCGTAATCCTGGACACAGACCCTGCTGTTCATATCACTGATACCTCCCACCGTGGTAGCTAGCGCTGGTCACGTGCTGCAGCCAGTACAGGCCAGCCCCTCACAGCAGCAGCAGTAATAGAAGGATCCAGCTGTTACTACAGCCTCAGCTCCGTCACGAGAGTGAGCATTTAGTGCACAGGGCCACGCTCCGCTTCCTCTTGCATAACCCATCCTTTCTCCTCTACTGAGGGGTCAGTCCTGACCCATGCCTCCGCATCAGTCTCAGCCTCACTCAGCACTGCTCCAGCTGTTACTACCGCACACCACACCACCACCACCGCATCCTCGTCGGTGCAGGAGGAGCACTGACCCGCTTACATAATGCATCTACCACTAAGAAGGAAGCAGGACAAAACCTCTACACGTACTGCTGTACCACTGCTGGCTTCACCGGCTGCATTAGGCTGCATGATATAGGTCCGGCACGGTCAATCATTTTATTTCAGTCAGCTTGGAAGCACCACCGTGCCTCTAGCGATGCAGTCGTTTCATCACTGAAAGAGGGGCATATTAAACATTTTAATAGGATTGAAGCTAGAAAAACCCTTCCCACAAAATGATAATTGAATCAATGTCATGTTGTTGGCATAAATTCTCATTTGTTGTGATCGGAACTGGAAAATTCTATTTGAGTCTATATGGAAATCACAAGTCCTTTCTGTCATCAAACGGCTACCAGTGTGTACTACAGTACATACAGTGCCTTCGGAAAGTAGTCAGACCCCTTGACTTTTTCCACACTCTTACTTTACATCCTTATTCTGAAATTGATTAAATAGTTTTTTTCCCTCATCAATCTAGCCTCATTTTCCCTAAATGACAAATCAAAAACTTTTTTAGATTTTTTAAATTTGAGCCAAATTATGAATAATATAAAACTGAAATATCACATTTCCATAAGTATTCAGACCCTTTAGTCCGTACTTTGTTGAAGCACCTTTGGCAGCGATTACAGCCTCGTGTCTTCTTCGGTATGACCATATAAGCTTGGCACACCTGTATTTGGGGAGTTTCTCCCAGTCTTCTCTGCCGATCCTCTCAAGCTCTGTCAGGTTGGATAAGGAGCGTTGCTACACAGTTATTTTCAGGTCTCTTCAGAGATGTTCGATCGGGTTCAAGTCCGGGCTCTGGTTGTGCCACACAAAGACATTCAGAGACTTGTCCCGAAGCCACTCCTGCATTGTCTTGGCTGTGTGCTTAGGGTCGTTGGCCTGTTGGAAGGTGAACCTTTGCCCCAGTCTGAGGTCCTAAGCGCTCTGGAGCAGGTTTTCATCAAGGATCTCTCTGTACTTACCTTTCCAAATCATGTCCAATCAATTGAATGTACTACAGGTGGACTCCAATTAAGTTGTAGAAACATCTCAAGGATGATTTATGGAAACTGGATGCACCCGAGCTCAATTTCGAGTCTCACACCAAAGGGTCTGAATACTTATGTAAATAAGGTATTTCTGTTTAAATATTTAATGCATTTGCAAAAATGTCAAAAAATCCTTTTTCACTTTGTCCTTATGGGGTATTGTGTGTAAATTGATGAGAAAAAAATATGATTTAATACATTTCAGAATAAGGCTGTAATGTAACAAAATGTAGAAAAGTCAAGGGGTCTGAATACTTTCTGAATGCACTGTAATGAAAACCAGCTTGATAGCATTTTAGGGACAGTAACTGAGATGATAAATGATCATGTTTCCTTGTCAAAGTGGGCAGGTGGAGCTGTGAATGAGGCTGAGGGGTGGAGGGCTACTCTCTCACGCCCCAGGTGATTGGTGGAGAGTGACATCCCTAATTATGGGACCTCTTCAGAGAAGCGACCTTGGGAGGCAGACAGAACTCATTCACACACACACGCACATTCTCTCTATTGCACACACACTAAAATACAGTTCTTCTTTCCTTTTTCTCTCATCTCTGCTATCGCTCAAAAAAAAAGTGCTGCTCGGCGCTGAATGAATCCCTGAGAAGACACACCCCACATCTATTCCACGTTGGCGCAACATAAATTCATTGAAATTACGTGTGTGCCCAGTGAGACCAATGTGTTCCCAGTGGGACCAATGCCAGCCACAGTGCCACCCCATTAAAGCTATGTCCCCTAAAAATCAACTTACCAACCAAACGAGGTTGTACCCTAATTCAGTAAGTACAAATGAAACACTGACATCATACCCCTTAATTATTCGCAGGGTGGTATTTATTGTCATGAATATTGTTCTGGAGGTATCTCTGCAGAGTGTTCACTAGCTGGCACAGCCACAATTTTAAACCTTATCCTAACCTTAACCACACTGCTAACCTTAATGCCTAACCCTAACCTTAAATTAAGACCAAAATATACCTTTTTGTTTTCATTCATATTTGCACCCGGAACATGTAGCGGGAATCGCCCACTTCTGCAGCCTCCAGGGAAAGATTCATGGCAAACGTCAAACCGCTAATTATTCAACCCCTTTAACACAAACTGTAATACCAGGAATCCTCTGATTTCTCACAAGTGATGAACACTAACACATTGACCACTAATAAAACAAGCATTTCTAAATCCACTAAAACTGACCAATAGGCTTTCCCCTAATTGTCATATCCCATGTTGATTCCACCTACACACTTAGACTGTTTCCTATTCATATCATCCGCACACTATATGTCCCCTACAAATAAACACAACTAATACACACAGTCTCCTAATCAACTTCCCCAGCACACGAACACAATGTGTCTTCCCTTGCATATTAGCACCAAACACTACTAGCACGAACACTACAGTCCCTAAAGTCTTCATTACCACACTACACAAACACTAGTGTCCTCCAATCATTTCAACTCCAGAGCACAGGAATCTTATAGAACATCCCTCCAGATCCTCTCCGAACATGCTAAAGCTAGTCTACAGTACATCCTCTGACTGCTAGCATTCTATTTGGTCCTGCTGGAATACTCTGCATCCTTCTTCTTCTTGGGTCTAGATATAGCAGAGATCCATGTAGAGCACTGCAGAGCAGCTGAGCCGTGACACAGAGGCATGTTATGATCATCATTCCCCCAGCAGCACAGTGCTTCTGCAGCAACATCAGCAGCAGTAGAAAAAACGCCAGTACAGTGCAGCCTGTATAGAAAAACAGAGGGGGCTTGACAGTACCTCACGAGCTGCAGTCCTGTCGCTTTATTGGCCTGTTGTAGGAGCAGAGGCAGCAGTGTCCTACTGTGTCAGACCATCAGCAGGTGGTAGAACCAAGACGATGGCCGTGGCAGGGAAGCGGGTGGTTGGTCAGGCTGTGTGTGTCCGCTGCAGCTTAAAATGTTTCATCAGCGCTGCGCGGCAGCAGAGAGCGGCACAGCCAGGCAGCATGGAGAGAGACAGCCAGAGAGCATCATTCGGCTCACACTACCGTGGCTGTGCAGCAGAGCACACACATCTACACGCCCCCCCCCCCCCCCTCGCTCCCTCTCTCCTCTCGCTCTCTCTCACACACACGCTTACTCACACAGACACAGGCACGCAGGGGTGCAGAGGCAGTGCAGTACACAGCAGGACTCTCTCTAGGATGGCTCTCAGTCGCTGCCTTAAATCACTGTCATTTCTCTCTCTTCCTCTTTACTCTCTCCAATTACAGAGAGTGGATATGTCCATATGTCCTTTTAGCACCCCCCCCCCCCACACAGCCAGCCAATCTCCCCACAGCTGATGAGAAGCCATGATTGAAGGTGACAAGGTCAAATGAGGTTCTGTTTGGCTGTGGCCTCCCCCTGCTCATTCCTCCCTGCTCTGTTGCAGTCTTTCTCCATAATTTTTTTTGTAAACTGACACTGGGACTCTGCCCAGGCACCTCATGGGTCATTATTCTAAAGAGGATACCCCAAGGCCCAACCAGGCAAACCCTCTCTCACTGCACAGTGGACACGACCAATCGGCTACCCCAAACAACAGCAAGAACATTACCATCCAATCCCAGATGGGGAAATCAAGCGCAGAAGGGTATTAAAGGAGATTATTTGTGCCGTCCTGGGTTCTTCCCCTATTGGGAGAAAGAGGGAAGAGGAGGAGAAAACACATGCTGAAGCTGCCACCTCTGGCTGACTATGGTACTGCGCACTAGAGAGGAAGGGAGGGAATGAACAGAGCCCAAAACAGATAGATATGCTCTCTCTCCTCTGCTCGGCTGCCTAGCAACCACAGCAGCTCTTTTTCTCTGTTTATAGTGCCCTCCCACCCTTCCTCTAGCAGGACCCTCTCTGCAATCCCAATTGACAGTCTCCATTGCACAACTGCTGCTTAACGCTCTGGCACTATGACCTCACACATGATCGAATCAAATTTCATTGGTCACATACACGTGATTAGCAGATGTTATTTCGGGTGTAGCAAAATGCTTCTAGCTCCGACAGTGCAGTAATATCTAACAAGTAATATCTAACAAATTACACAACAAAGTAGGGAGGAATTAAGACTATATACTGTACATATGGACGAGCGATGTCAGAGCGGAACGGACTAAGATACAGTAGAATAGTATAGAAAAACAGTATATACATTTGAAATGAGTAATGCAAGATATGTAAGCATTATTAAGTGAATGAGATAACATAGAATAGTATAGAAAACAGTATATATAATATACTATAATATAAGTATATATAACTGTCACGTTCTGACATTTATTTCCTTTGTTTTGTATTTATTTAGTATGGTCAGGGCGTGAGTTAGGTGGGCAGTCTATGTTTGTTTTTCTATGATTTGGGGATTTGTATGTTTCGGCCTAGTATGGTTCTCAATCAGAGGCAGGTGTCATTAGTTGTCTCTCATTGAGAATCATACTTAGGTAGCCTGGGTTGCACTACTTGTTTGTGGGTGATTGTCTATGTTGATTGCTTGTGTCATCACAGTTCTCATTTAGCTTCACGGCCGTTATTTGTTTATTGTTTTTGTATTCAGTGTTCAGTACTTTCTTTAATTAAATATCAAGATGAACACAAACCACACCGCGTTTTGGTCCGCCTTTCCTCCAACAGAAAAATCCTGTGACAATAACAGTATATATATGGGGCAGCAGATAGCCTAGCTGTTAGAGTGTTGGACTAGTAACCAAAAGTTCTGCCCCTGAACAGGCAGTTAACCCACTGTTCCTAGGCCGTCATTGAAAATAAGAATTAGTTCTTAACTGACTTGCCTAGTAAAATAAAGGTAAAAAAAAATGATGTGAGTAATGCCATATGTAAACATTAAGTGACTAAGATACCGTAGAATAGTATAGAATACAGTATATACATATGAGATGAGTAATGCCAGATATGGAAACATTATTAAAGTGACTAGTGTCCCATTCCTTAGTGTCGAGTGATTCCTAGTCTATGCCTATTGGCAGTAGCCTCTAAAGTGTTAGTGATGGCTGTTTAACAGTCTGATGTCCTTGACATAGAAGCTGTTTTTCAGTCTCTCGGTCCCTGCTTTGATGCACCGAAGGGACAGCAGTGGAGAAGGCGTACACATCACAGACAAACTGAAATGGTCCACCCACACAGACAGTGTGATGAAGGTGGCGCAACAGCGCCTCTTCAACCTCAGGAGGCTGAAGAAATGTGGCTTGTCACCCAAAACCCTGACAAATTTTACAGATGCACAATCGAGAGCATCCTGTTGGGCTGTATCACCGCCTGGTACGGCAACTGCACCGCACTCAACCGCAAGGCTCTCCAGAGGGTGGTGCGGTCTGCACAACGCATCACCGGGGGCAAACTACCTGCCCTCCATGACACCTACATGACACCTACAGCACCCGATGTCACAGGAAAGCCAAAAATAATTGGCAGAAAACAGTGGAACCCTGGACTCAACTATGCACGAAAACACAGGAATTGGGGTTCAGAAAAATGGCAGCAGGTGCTCTGGCTGATGAGTCAATATTTGAAATATTTGCCTGTATCAAAAGTCAGTTTGTTCACCGAAGGCCTGGAGAGCGGTACACGAATGAGTGTCTGCAGGCACAGTGAAGCATGGTGGAAGTTCCTTGCAAGTTTGGGGCTGCATTTCTGCAAATAGAGCAGGGGATTTGGTCAGAATTAATGGTCTCCTCAATGCTGAGAAGTACAGGCAGATACTTATCCATCGTGCAATACCATCAGGGAGGCATCTGATTGGCCCCAAATGTATTCTGCAGCATGACAATGACCCCAAACATACAATGAAAGTCATTAGGAAAAACTCTGTAACTCTGTGTCATTGTATGTGTCGAACTGCTTTGCTTTATCTTGGCCAGGTCACAATTGTAAATGAGAACTTGTTCTCAACTTGCCTACCTGGTTAAATAAAGGTGACATTTTTATTTTAAAAAAAGGAACTATCTTCAGCGTAAAGAAGAACAAGGAGTCCTGATGGTACGATGATGGTACGGCCCCCACAGAGCCCTGATCTCAACATCATCGAGTCTGTCTAGGATTACATGAAGAGAGAGAAGCTTCTGAGGCTGCCTAAATCCACAGAAGAACTGTGGTTAATTCTCCAAGATGTTTGGGCCAACATACTTGCTGAGTTCCTTCAAAAACTGTGTGCAAGTGTACCTAGCAGAATTGATGCTGCTTTGAAGGCAAAGGGTGGTCACACCAAATATTGATTTGATGTAGATTTTTCTTCTGTTTATTCACTCTGCATTTTATTAATTGATAAATACAAACTATTAACATGTCTATTTTTTTTAATAATTCTTACTTTACAGCATTTTTTCACACCTGCCTAAAACTTTTGCACAATACTGTACGTGTCGTGTCTGAGCCGTTGAATTGCGACTCCACTTTCTTCTCTATAGTGACATTTAGCTAGTTTGATTGCCTTGCGGAGTGAATAACTACACTGTTTATATTCTGCCATATTACCAGTCGCCTTGCCATTCTTAAATGCGGTGGTTTGCGCTTTCAGTTTCGCACGAATGCTACCATCTATCCACAGTTTCTGGTTATGGTAGGTTTTAATAGTTACTGTGGGTACTACATCTCCTATACACTTCCTTATAAACTCAGTCACAGTATCCATGTATGCGTCTAGATTATTTTCACACGCTACCCAGATCATATCCCAATCCATGTGATCAAAACAATCCTGAAGCGTGGATTCCGATTGGTCAGACCAGCGTTGAGTACGAAACACGGGCAGTTCCTGTTTGAGTTTCTGCCTATAGGACCGGAGGAGTAAGATGAAATCGTGGTCAGATTTTCCGAAAGGGGGGCGGGGGAGGGCCTTGTAAGCATCCCGGAAGTTTGAATACCAATGGTCGAGAGTCATAGTAGCGGGACAGTCAATATGTTGATAGAATTTCGGAAGCCTAGTCCTAAGATTTGCTTTGGTAAAATCCCCAGCTACAATAAATGCAGCCTCAGGATGTGTGGTTTCCAGTTTGCATAAAGTCCAGTGAAGTTCTTTGAGGGCCGTCGAGGTTTCGGGTTGAGGTTGGATGTAAACGGTCGTGGTGATGACGGAGAAGAATTGATTGAGCTGCAGGCAGACTCACACCTGATCATTACAATGCATACATTACAGGCCACCTCCAATCTGACTTTTAAGTATTTTCCCTCACCTTATGACTTGTCATATTGAAATGCCCAATGCTTTCTAGTCTCATCTTCAGTTGCATATAGGTCAGGTGCATTTGGTTTCTTCGAGTTGCTGTTCTGCTCCTCCTGGCACAATGGCCTTCTGCATTATGTAACTTTCCCCTTTGGCTATTGCCATTCAATTCTGAGTTTTTCATGTTCACCCTCTTCAATCCTTGGCAAGAAAAACATCAGAAACATTTAAAGAGTAGGCCTATAGTATATTCCACTGTATTAACAATGAAGTCACAATAAAGAAACTATTAAGTTTCTCAACAGCACAGACACTGTCATGTCCTGACCAGAGAGTCCTTATTTTCTATGTCAGGGCGTGACTGGGGGGTTAGTGTAGTTTATATTTTCTATGTGGGGTTCTAGTTTTGTTTTCTATGTTGGTATTAGGTATGATTCCCAATTAGAGGCAGCTGGCTATCGTTGTCTCTAATTGGGGATCATATTTAAGTAGCATTTTTCCACCTGTGTTTTGTGGGATATTGTTTATGGGTAGTTATATGTCAGCACTCCATTGTCGCCACGTTTCGTTCTTGCTTTATTGTTTTGTGCGTTTCACTAAATAAAGATGTAGTCCGATCATTATTCCAGCGAACGTAACAGAATATCCCATCAAACCAGGACCAAGCAGCGTGCCTAAAGAGGGAAGGATTTCTGATCATGGGAAGAAGTGATGGGGAGATGTGAAACCCTTCCTTGGCGACAGACGGAAGGAGATAATGGAGGAGAGCGACGACGACAGGGTTCGCGGCTACAGAAAGCCCAAGGACAACCCCAAGCTGGCAGATGAGCAGAGGGAAGAGCCAGAGACTGTCAGGGAGGCAATGGCGAAGTTGGGAGAGAGTGAGATGAGAGAAGTGTTGTGCAAGTGTGTTCTGCTCAACATCCATACGTTATGTGCCTGCTCCTCACACTCTCCCTGAAGTGCGTGTCCCCAGTCCGGTAGCTGTGCCGACCCCACGCATCAGGCCTCCAGTGCGCTTCCCCAGTCCAGAGCTTCAGGCGACGGTCCCCAGTCCAGAGCTTCAGGCGACGGTCCCCAGTCCAGAGCTTCAGGCGACGGTCCCCAGTCCAGAGCTTCAGGCGACGGCCCCCAGTCCAGAGCTTCAGGCGACGGCCCCCAGTCCAGAGCTTCAGGCGACGGTCCCCAGTCCAGAGCTTCAGGCGACGGTCCCCAGTCCAGAGCTTCAGGCGACGGTCCCCAGTCCAGAGCTTCAGGCGACGGTCCCCAGTCCAGAGCTTCCGGCGACGGTCCCCAGTCCGGAACCTCCTGAGACAGTCAACGGTCCGGAATCTCCTGCGACGGTCCACTGTCTGTAACCTCCTGCGACGGTCCACGGTCCAGAACCTCCAGCTCTTGGGCAGGAGACTTCCTCTGCGCCGATGCCCAGTCCGAGCACGGCGTCCAGTCCCGCTCCATGGCAGGAGTCTTCCTCTGCACCGATGTCCAGGCCAGGGCCGGTGTCCAGTCCCGCTCCATGGCAAGAACCTTCCTCGGCAGCTAGGTCCAGTCCAGGCACAGTGTTCAGCCTGGGTCCATGGCTGGATCCGCAGGGTGAGAGGGTTCTTTGTCCTGCACCAGAGCTGCCACCGACACCACCCCTAACCCTCCCTTTTGGTTTCAGGTTTTGCGGCCGGTGTCCGCACCTTTGGGGGGGGGGGGGGGGGGGGTACTGTCACGTCCTGACCATAGTCCTTATTTTCTATGGTGGAGTAGGTCAGGGAGTGACTGGGGGGTTAGTCTAGTTTATATTTTCTATGTGGGGTTCTAGTTTTGTTTTCTATGTTGGTGTTTGGTATGATTCCCAATTAGAGGCAGCTGGCTATCGTTGTCTCTAATTGGGGATCATATTTAAGTAGCATTTTTCCACCTGTGTTTTGTGGGATATTGTTTATGGGTAGTTATATGTCAGCACTCCATTGTCGTCACGTTTCTTCTTGCTTTATTGTTTTGTGCGTTTCACTGAATAAAGATGTGGAACCCAGATCACACTGCACGTTGGTCCGATCATTATTCCAGCAAACGTGACAGACACATTCACATGCTCCTTGTCTAGCAGACGAAAGCCCTTGTGCAAGACTCTGCACCTTCCCCAACTTTGTCACAGCTAGTTGAATTGCTCTTGGTGAGTTCAATATTTGTTTCATTATTTAATCGCAAATCCACATGAACAGAGAGCAGGTATGCTGGGATGGCAAAATACAATATTCTACACAATAAGCATCATTGAGTAAGTGAGATGTGGCAACTAAGTGTTTAGTTTTCTGAACACAAGAAAAATATTATTCAGATTGTTCCTGTACCAAAGGACATCTACAAAGTGCAGTCTAACGAATCTGATTGACATACTGTGAATGTAAAAACATAGATGGTCAGACAGAGCTGGGCAATGATCATGTAGCCTATGCCTACACTTCTCATTTCAATAAACTGGCAACCACATCTGGTGTATGGCATTTGTATACTTTAGCTTGTGTAGAAGTTCACTGACATTTGGCTTTGGTTCCACCTCTGAAGTTTCCCTTTACCCACTTAAAGGCAGAAGTATAAACCCTCTGGGGACCTGCCTCCACTAATCCTGTTTGCCTGATGACACAAAAGTCAAGCACTTTGTGCAGACTGCTCATTAGGCCAGAAGTAAACATCACATCCTTTTCTCTCCATTTTTTCTTCAGCAATTTGCATTTTCAACAGTTTTTGTTTCCTCAGTAAATGGAAAATAAACAAGTTCCATAATAGAATTACAGTTATAAATCCAATAGGGTAATGGTATTTGGTTTAAATATCATAGCATAAAATCCCTTGGATTCTACACAATTTGCCATGGGCAGAGATATAATTCTACAGTATTAAAGCTAATTTCCTGCAATTCCACACATTTTTCCATGGCTTTTGCCGTGTTCTTATTGTATCTGAGTGACTCAAACACGGGGGCCCCATGCCATGACACTTGGGGAATTTTAGATAGTCAGGGACAGTCTAGTTTTTATTTTGGTGATTGTTAGTTCTCAAAGCTGATCTTATTTGAAAAAGATATAGCTCCATTACCTTTATATCTGGTTTTAGTTGTTTAGGTTGACCTTGAAAACGTTTTACCATCCCAAAGATTATTTTCAAAAATATATACACTACCGATCAGAATTTTGGGGTCACTTACAATTGTCCTTGTTTTTGAAAGAAAAGCAAAAAAAAACATTAAAATAATAACAAATTGATCAGAAATACAGTGTAGACATTGTTAATGTTGTAAATGACTATTGTATTTTTCTATGGAATATCTACATAGGCGTACAGAGGCCCATCAGCAACCATCACTCTTACGTTCCAATGGCACGTTGTGTTAGCCAATCCAAGTTTATCATTTTAAAAGGCTAATTGATCATTAGAAAACCCTTTTGCAATTATGTTAGCACAGCTGAAAACTGTTGCTCTGATTAAAGAAGCAATAAAACTGGCCTTCTTTAGACTAGTTGAGTATCTGGATCGTCAGCATTTGTGGGTTCGATTACAGGCTCAAAATGGCCAGAGACTTTCTTCTGAAACTCGTCAATCTATTCTTGTTCTGAGAAATGAAGGCTATTCCATGTGAAAAATTGACAAGAAACTAAAGATCTCGTACACCCCTGTGTATTACTCCCTTCACAAAACAGAGCAAACTGGCTCTAACCAGAATAGAAAGAGTGCGAGGACCCGGTGTACAACTGAGCAAGAGGACAAATACATTAGAGTGTCTAGTTTGAGAAACAGACACCTCACAAGTCCTCAACTGGCAGCTTCATTAAATAGTACCCGCAAATCACCAGTCTCAACGTCAACAATGAAGAGGCAACTCTGGGATGCTGGCCTTCATTTGAACAAAAACACTCCAGGACTATTCACAGTTCTAAAAGAAACAGTACTGCCATATAGGAGAAATGCCTTTCAGCATATATTTTCCAAGAGAATCTTAGCTTGAACACATCATTTCTCAAGATAACAATTGCTTCAATAAAAGTCCAAAGAATATATCAGAAAACAAGATAGCTAAGAAGCTAAGTTATGATACATCACTATCCATCACATCCACAACCGTTATGGATATTAGAGATATAACGCTGAAAAAGGACACTGACAAAAAGAGAGAAACAAATTATAGACAATATAAAACATTGATGAAATTTTACTTTACAGAGAAAGTTTCAAGATGATCTGATGTAAATGTGCAATTTTTACCCCCCCAAAATGTAAAACCTTATGGATGTTACATTGCCTGTCCCAGTCACCCCCTATCTTTACAAGACTGTAGAACATGCAAACAAAACTCAAGACACTTCAATTTGGTCTGTAATTCTTCAATAACATTCTCATCTTCATAACTAATACTGAGAGACAGCAGTGAGTGGAAAAACAAGCTCTGTGAGCCCTTTCTAAAAGCCATGAAATATGAAATTTGAAAAGCCTTTTTTGAGAAATGGCCACCTACTCTGTAATGGTCAAAATCCATGCAATTTCCTACTTCCTACTTATTCATCCTCTCTAGCACTACCCCAACATCAACATACAGTATGTGAAAACGGCACGTTTCTATGTTTTGTAGTAAAAAAAAATTGTGAAAGATAAGTGTTTCCAATGTCATCATCAACCAATTAGTAGGCAATTAGTGCTTACTTGGGAAACTGACCCATTACTGTGATTCAACATCAACTAGGCTTGGGCAGTATTGTCGCGCTGGTATAAAGGATTTGGAGACAGGCGCAGGGATTTTTAATAAACCCAAAACAAACACATATACAAAAACACTGGGTTGTACACAAACAAAAGAGCGAGGGTAAACCTTGTTGAACGACACGGGACGATACCCGTAATACACAATATATAAAGCACGCTGCATAACAGCTGCACCAACGCATAGGTACTCACACCACCAACGGACATGGGAACAATAACCGACAGAGGGAACAGAGGGCACATATATAACATACTAATCAGGGGAAATGGGATCCAGGTGTGTGTAATCAGACAAGACCGGGGTTGATGATAATGAATCCCGTTCAGTGAAGCCTAGAAAGCCGGTGACGTAGACCTCCGGAACTGGTGAACAGAATGAGCAGCAGTACCGGGGGGGGATCCGTGACAAGTATACCGTATATACCTGTATACCGGGGTATTTGAAAAAAGCCACGGGATGGTTTTTCAATACCATCAAAACTATTTATTAAACGTTTTTCAATAAATTTGAATATTTGTTGCTACTTTTTAAGCTAACACCTGCAGTCAACTTGTGCAATACGTTAGGATATAAAGAAGATTGCGTTCTTCATATCACCTGTCACATTATTTTACATGATGAAGTTTCCGTAGTTCCCCAGTTGAGCCAGCCACGTGTTTGTTTATAAATAGCACAACAGGAGAAAGCGGGAGCTGGTGAGTCCATAGCATTCTATATCTATCGGCGAGTCTCTTTTGTGCAGAGCACATGAGGTGATGAAGTTACACTTGTATGCAATTCCCTACTAAATGTTTGCCATCAGATATCTTATAATTAATTACTTTCTGCCAGAAGTCAAAGACCTCTGGAAGAGCTCATTTTATCCCTGTGCTTCCTACCAGTGTTTTTTGTTCTCCTTCATTATTCTGCTACACATGCTGCTCTTCCTTCAGAAACGCATTCATCACAACTTTGTTTATTTGCACAATTTATAACTTTATGAGCCGGATTTGCCTGTCTTTGCAATTCGTTTGTTAGCACATAGTTAAGTGTCATTGTGATTTTGCTATTAGTTTGTGCTAATTGTGTTAGCGTTCTGGTAATACAGGTCCAATAGGCTTTTCTTGCATTTTTAGCAAATCCTTGTGTGCTATGCCTGTAATACCGTAAATGCCAGGATAAGAGAAGGACGGTATGATAATATTAAAATCTGGATAATGCCCAAGCCTAACATCAACTTCTATCAAGTACAGTACCACATTGTGTTAAAAAAAGTAAATGAAAGGTGTTGAATGTGATGTTGATGAAATGTGCAGAAGTAGTTACCTCAGACAGATAGCAGGACAGGACTCATACAGGGGATTGGTTAGTCCAACAGACAGCCCAACGATTAGTGCAATGACAGCGTGCAGTATCAATAGAACAAAGCCAAAGATGAAGAGTTTCTGCCAAGGACAGAAACAAAGTGGTTAGATTAGGTTTATAGTGCATGACCCAAAACACTACACTGATTTTAGTGAAAACAATATTCTGTCAATGCCTGTGGATTTGGGACATGGAGACATTTTGACATTCAATTTAGACATTAGATATTAGTGATGGGGGAAAAAAATTGATAGTTACATATCAGGGTATTATTATGTGTATATAGTGAGCAATAAAATCATAGTATTGAATCACAAATTGTCACGAATATCACCGAAGGTGGCTCCCCTTCCTGTTCGGGTGGCGCTCGGCGGTCGTCGTTGCCGGTCTACTAGCTACTACCGATCCCTTTTCCTTTTGTTTGGTCTAATTGGTTTCACCTGTTCCTTGTTTACGGTTTTGGGTTGGGGTTATTTAAGTTCAGTTAGCCTGCCTGTGTTCGTGCTTGTTTGGGGTTTTGGGTTGGGGTTATTTAAATTCAGTTAGCCTGCCTGTGTTCGTGCTTGTTTGGGGTTTTGGGTTGGGGTTATTTAAGTTCAGTTAGCCTGCCTGTGTTCGTGCTTGTTTGGGGTTTTGGGTTGGGGTTATTTAAATTCAGTTAGCCTGCCTGTGTTCGTGCTTGTTTGGGGTTTTGGGTTGGGGTTATTTAAGTTCAGTTAGCCTGCCTGTGTTCGTGCTTGTTTGGGGTTTTGGGTTGGGGTTATTTAAATTCAGTTAGCCTGCCTGTGTTCGTGCTTGTTTGGGGTTTTGGGTTGGGGTTATTTAAATTCAGTTAGCCTGCCTGTGTTCGTGCTTGTTTGGGGTTTTGGGTTGGGGTTATTTAAATTCAGTTAGCCTGCCTGTGTTCGTGCTTGTTTGGGGTTTTGGGTTGGGGTTATTTAAGTTCAGTTAGCCTGCCTGTGTTCGTGCTTGTTTGGGGTTTTGGGTTGGGGTTATTTAAGTTCAGTTAGCCTGCCTGTGTTCGTGCTTGTTTGGGGTTTTGGGTTGGGGTTATTTAAGTTCAGTTAGCCTGCCTGTGTTCGTGCTTGTTTGGGGTTTTGGGTTGGGGTTATTTAAGTTCAGTTAGCCCGCCTGTGTTCGTGCTTGTTTGCGGTTTTGGGTTGGGGTTATTTAAATTCAGTTAGCCTGCCTGTGTTCGTGCTTGTTTGGGGTTTTGGGTTGGGGTTATTTAAGTTCAGTTAGCCCGCCTGTGTTCGTGCTTGTTTGCGGTTTTGGGTTGGGGTTATTTAAGTTCAGTTAGCCCGCCTGTGTTCGTGCTTGTTTGGGGTTTTGGGTTGGGGTTATTTAAGTTCAGTTAGCCCGCCTGTGTTCGTGCTTGTTTGGGGTTTTGGGTTGGGGTTATTTAAGTTCAGTTAGCCCGCCTGTGTTCGTGCTTGTTTTGGGTTGGGGTTATTTAAGTTCAGTTAGCCTGCCTGTGTTCGTGCTTGTTTGCGGTTTTGGGTTGGGATTATTTAAGTTCAGTTAGCCTGCCTGTGTTTGTGCTTGTTTGGGGTTTTGGGTTGGGGTTATTTAAGTTCAGTTAGCCTGCCTGTGTTCGTGCTTGTTTGCGGTTTTGGGTTGGGGTTATTTAAGTTCAGTTAGCCTGCCTGTGTTCGTGCTTGTTTGCGGTTTTGGGTTGGGGTTATTTAAGTTCAGTTAGCCTGCCTGTGTTTGTGCTTGTTTGGGGTTTTGGGTTGGGGTTATTTAAATTCAGTTAGCCCGCCTGTGTTCGTGCTTGTTTGGGGTTTTGGGTTGGGGTTATTTAAATTCAGTTAGCCTGCCTGTGTTCGGGCTTGTTTGGGGTTTTGGGTTGGGGTTATTTAAATTCAGTTAGCCCGCCTGTGTTCGGGCTTGTTTGGGGTTTTGGGTTGGGGTTATTTCAGTTCAGTTAGCCCGCCTGTGTTCGGGCTTGTTTGCTGTCTTTGGTCCAGGAGTGTTCCTGTCTTTTGGATTTTCCGCTGTACAGCGTATGTACCAGTGTATTACATTTTGGAGTGTTTTACGCCTGTGTTTGGCGTCACCCTCTATGTGCGCTGTGATTGTACGGAATAAAGTGTTTTTTCCGAATCCTCTGCTCTCTGCGCCTGACTCCACACCCATCACTCTTTGAAGCCTGACACAAATATCATATCGGCACCTAAGTATCGTGATAATATCATCATATCGTGAGGTCCTTGGCAATGTAGACATTCTGTCTGGCATTTTAAATCTTATCAGTATATAATACTGAAATAATATTCTTCTTCTGACCAAATCATTCAGAGCTATTGCATTGGTTAAAAGAGTATTCACTTGAGCAGTATTATATAGTATTATTAGTAGATACACCATGTGACCTTCCGTTTGGGGAAATGGAGACTTACCCTCTGGGATTTTTTCTAGTATCTCAAAGCTTTTTTGGTCTCCTCTTTGGCACGGCCTATGTACTCGGCTGCGTTGGAGACATTCTTCTCTATGTTGTTGACCATATCCCCCTTTTAGACAACACCACATGAGTTCCATATAGTTTTGACAAAAAACAGAACTAATAATATTCTGGACAGCTTTACAGTACTGCGCTACAATACCTGATTCTCCACCAGCATGGCCATGTCCGTGAACATGGCATGGAGCTCCCTGATGCTGGACTCCAGGTTGATGATATCCTGGTGCCGTGACTCAATCTCATTCTCGGCCTGCCGCGTGATCTGAGAGTCCAAAATAATCTGAAGGAGGGGTTGGGAGACAGGACGACAGCCAATGAGACAGTATAATTAATTCAAATACATACATATGGGATGATTGGTGTTGCATTTACACAGAATATTATTTGTCTTGGAATACGTTCAAACCACCACCTGAGTTATCTTGGTATACTAGATAGTGTTGGTAGTTGTCTGATTTGTCCTAAGAAAATAATGGACATGAGGAAGTAGCACCCAACAAAAGCTGGAGATTGAGGAGGAACTTAGATCAGATGTAAAAATGGATGAGTTTCCTCTCTCCAGCATGTCCTCCAGTTCCTCATTGCTAGTCACTCTCCCAGCTAGAACCAGGAAAGAAAATACTTTCACCAGACAGGTGCTAAAGCAGAAAACAAAAAACATATTCTCTCTTTTCTATGGGGAGAATAGTCTCTGTAGTCATAACCACAGTGTTATGATCTATGGCGGCTATTCCTCTGAGGGAATCAACCCTCACTGCCTAACATGATCAAACCCACAGTGGCTTACAAGCAACCCGGGATCATGTAAGCCCTTCCACCCCAGTGAATACAGTATATATAACCTATGATCAACGATTACTATACAGCACAGCCATGAGCCCGCCACTGGCCATGTGACCAGCTTCTCTATAGACAGGTGTAGAGACAACACTAACACACTTCTCTTCCATCTGGTCTTTGCAGTAGTAGAGATTTTCATTAGGAGTATCCTAAGGGACTGGAGAGGTTACATCTATTTTTGTCATCATCAATTATTCTCATTCAAGACAAATACTCCATATGAACAATACATGGGTTTCTGCCATGGTTTCTTTACAGCTAGTCTCTTTAGCATCTCAAGCCAAATCCTTGACTATCATCCTATATTTTATGTGGCCGTAGTCTGATTGGTCTAATGGCCTCATTATCCATACCATGACAATAAACAATAACATAGAGTGGAACCTGAATCATTGTGCTATCTGACGATAGGCAATAGGCAATCATATGATAGTTTGATTGGAATTGTGAACACTGTAGCTGATGTGTTATTATTTGTGGGAAAGAAAGCTGCTTGGTGTGGTCGGTTTCCTTTCCGTGTTCCTGTCTGCCCTGCTGCTGGCCCAGTTTGTGACTCACTTATCTCCAGCTGTCTCTGGATCCTTCAATTGCTTCTCTCCCTAAACGACACTTGAGTCTCATACTGAGTCATGACATCCACAAACTTCCTGGAGAGCACTGTGTGCTGTGGGGTTAGAGAAGGTAAGGTAAGGAGAGGATAGAGGAAAGAGAGCTTCAACCACGAGCAACAGTAAAGCGGATAAAGGCTCAAACTTTTGAATGGGTGAGATGTCGAACAGCCATGTCAAAATATGGTGGCAGATAGGGCTGGGCGATATGGTCAAAATCTCATATCCTGATATACAGTTGAAGTCAGAAGTTTACATTCACTTAGGTTGGAGTCATTAAAACTCATTTTTTCAAACACTCCACAAATTCCTTGTTAACAAACTGTAGTTTTGGCAAGTCGGTTAGGACATCTACTTTGTGCATGACACAAGTAATTTTTCCAACAATTGTTTAGTTCACTTACAATTCACTGTTTCACAATTCCAGTGAGTCAGAAGTTTACATACACTAAGTTGACTGTGCCTCTAAACAGCTTGGAAAATTCCAGAAAATGATGTCAAGGCTTTAGAAGCTTCTGATAGGCTAATTGACATCATTTGAGTCAATTGGAGGTGTACCTGTGGATGTATTTCAAGGCCTACCCTCAAACTCAGTGCCTCTTTGCTTGACATCATGGGAAAATTAAAAGAAATCAGCCAAGACCTCAGAAGAAAAATTGTAGACCTCCACAAGTCTGGTTCTTCCTTGGGAGCAATTTCCAAATGCCTGAAGGTACCACGTCCATCTGTACAAACAATAGTACGCAAGTATAAACACCATGGTACCACGCAGCCGTCATACCGCTCAGGAAGGAAACGCGTTCTGTCTCCTAGAGATGAACATACTTTGGTGAAGAAAGTGAAAATCAATCCCAGAACAACAGCAAAGGACCTTGTGAGGATGCTGGAAGAAACAGGTACAAAATTATCTATATCCACAGTAAAACAAGTCCTATGTCGACATAACCTGAAAGGAAGAAGCCACTGCAAAAACCGCCATAAAAAAGCCAGACTACGGTTTGCAACTGCACATGGGGACAAAGATCATACTTTTTGGAGAAATGTCCTCTGGTCTGATGAAACAAAAATAGAACTGTTTGGCCATAATGACCATCGTTATGTTTGGAGGAAAAAGGGGGAGGCTGGCAAGCCGAAGAACACCATCCCAACCGTGGAGCACGGGGGTGGCAGCATCATGGTGTGGGGGTGCTTTTCTGCAGCAGGGACTGGTGCACTTCACAAAATAAATGGCTTCATAAGGGAGGAAAATGATGTGGATATATTGAAGACATCAGGCAGGAAGTTAAAGCTTGGTCGCAAATGGGTCTTCCAAATGGACATTGACCCCACGCATACTTCCAAAGATGTGGCAAAATGGCTTAAGGACATCAAAGTCAAGGTATTGGAGTGGCCATCACAAAGCCCTGACCTCAATCCCATAGAACATTTGTGGGCAGAACTGAAAAAGCGTGTGCAAGCAAGGAGACCTACAAACCTGACTCAAGTTACACCAACTCTGTCAGGGGGAATGGGCCAAAATTCACACAACTTATTGTGGTATGCTTGTGGAAGGCTCCCCGAAACGTTTGACCCATGTTACACTATTTAAAGGCAATGCTACCAAATACTAATTGAGTGTATGTAAACTTCTGACCCACTGGGAATGTGATGAAGGACATAAAAGCTGAAATAAATCATTCTCTCTACTATTATTCTGACATTTCACAGTCTTAAAATAAAGTGGTGATCCTAACTGACCTAAGACAGGGAATTTTTACTACGATTAAATGTCAGAAATTGTGAAAAAGTTACATGTATTTGGCTAAGGTGTATGTAAACTTCCGACTTCAACTGTAGGTCATTTCACTTCACGATAATGATACATATCACGATATACACATTTTCTGTAAATTCAATGAATAAATAGTTTACATAAAATGACCACATGTAAAGGCCTATTTCTTATTACATTTTGAATTATACTCAACAAATAAAAGGTATTTGCATTTGGTACCTTGGGTAGAGTGTTGGCACCAACTCACGATACCCCTGTTTCTCAACCGTGTAAATTGGGGCCATGACTTTGCAGATGTAAGTTGTAACGGCAGCTGTTATCTCCTTCCATCTTCGTGATTATTTGCCATATGCTGTGTCGCGGGCAAAAGCCTCTTGCAATGTCTGAGTTGGGGGTTTGTTTTGAGCACTCGACTGTACTTTTTTGGGTCTCATCCGTAGACTCTCTCCGTAATGTTTCACTTGATTCTTGCGTAGGTGGTAAAAAAAGGTTAGTGGTGTTTGAGCCTGTTGTCAGGACCGGCCTGCTGCATTTTTTTGCAGAGGTCTGTGTCAGACTTTTCATACCCAAACCACGTCCATGCGACCGAAGTAGCCCCTATTTTAGGTACGGTCTCTGTGCTCTGTGTCACGTTCACTCTCCTCCATGTTTGTTTGTGTTGAAAATGTCCTTCCACACGACACGTGTGAACGCAAAGCGACATCCAATTGACAAAAAATATTGCCGTAAAGAGTGTAATTTGCGACACAACGAAATAAAGAATAAAGCATAATATGAAACAATATATTTACACAATATATATTGACATATCGCCCAGTCCTAGTGGCAGACATGGTAAACTTATACAGGTATACAGGTATGTTAGCCTCCAAGAATCTCTCTGCCCTTAATCACAACCTTTTAGAATTCGCAAAAATGTGACTGACCTGGGTTTTTTGAATGCGGAAATCAACTGAGGCCCTGTTAGAAACATCATCCTTGGGCAGGCTCTGCTCCATAGCAACAGAGAACAGAAAGAACAGTGATTACAGTAGCTATAATAACACCTCAGACAAATCTCCCACATCTGCCTTTCTAAATCTAGCGAGCAGCATTTGGGATAGGCATTTGATCCTGTCATAATAATGACAAAATGACAACAAAAAACATTTGTTTAAATGTGCTATACGTGGTGGTGGTGATAAACTTCCATTTTAGATTAAGTCTCACAGAGTTGGCATTGCTTGTGATCTCATTGGTCAACCGGTCAAGTTCATCTTTCATCTCTTCAGGAAATATCAGCGACAGAAAATAAATGCATTATTGCACATTTCCAAAATTGTCCTGGAAAAATATTAGCATGAATCATATCACCTGGCAACGCTTCTATAACAATAGTAACCTATTCTTCATATTTATATGGATAAGAAACACTACACCTACCACCCACTGGGCAGAAGTCAATTCCAATGACTGTTCCATGTTGGTTCAACATAATTACATTGAAATGACTAACATTCCCAGTTAGTATTATTGTGTAGCAGATGGTTGATACTGTGTTACTCTGCTGGTAATACTGATGCTGCTGTGTTGCATCATAGAGTCAACTGAGGGCCTTTGTCCATGCAGGCCTTGATTAGCTCCTCATGCCTATTCAGTCTCCACAGTGGATCAACTCTGAACAAGCACAGCGTAACTTGTCCAAGCCCTCAGTAAAATGGCCCTGCTGCTGCTAGAGAGGTCAGCCAAAGCCCACCCACAGACTGGTCTACGAAGGCTGGGCCATGGCATTGATTTCTATACAGGCTTCCAGACATCGAGCCATCTATTTGTATTGAGTCATGTGTTTCTTCCTGAAGGAGGACAATGATGTTAGAGGAAGTAAGAACGTTTATTTTTGTTATTATGACTTTAGAAGTCACCATGCAAATACCAAAGGCCTATATTTTGTCATGCAAAAGTTTTGAATTCAACACTTTAAATTGCATACTTTTGTAGTACAGAGAAAATAAATGTTGAAAACAAATAGGGGAGGAGCAACAACATAGCTACATCTCAAACCGTCTTCACTTTGGGAACGTGGCGGAATAGCCTAATACACTTTATTTATTTACCCCTTTTTCTCCCCAAATTTGTGGTATCCAATTGGCCTCATCGCTGCTACTCCCGTACGGACTCAGGAGAGGCGAAGGTCGAGAGCCGTGCCTCCTCCGAAACACAACCCAACCAAGCCGCAGTGCTTCTTGACACAATGCCCACTTAACCCGGAAGCCAGCTGCACCAATGTGTCGGAGGAAACACCATACACCTGGCGACCGTGTCAGCATGCACTCCGCCCAGCCTGCCACAGGAGTTACTAGTGCGCGATGGGACAAGGACATCCCTGCCGCCAAACTCTCCACTAACCCATACGACGCTGGGCCAATTGTGCGCCCCCCGTGGGTCACCCGGTCACGCCCGGCTGCGACAGAGCCTGGACTCGAACCCAGAATCTCTAGTGGCACACCACTGCGCCACTCAGCAGGCCTGTCTGACAGAGGGTTTTAATTGATGATGAACTTACTCTGATCTGGATTGGGTGCAGACAGGATCATGCTGTGCCTCTTCCTCACCTCATCCACTTCAGAAGATATCTTATCAATCTGCCTCCTAACCTCTTCCACCTGAGTCATGCACATACAGTTTCAATGCACAGACACTTGCAATATTTTACAGTAATCATCTAGCTCATCTGAAAACAAACAGTACTGACTTGCCCTTCTGAATGACATCCTCCTCTGCTTGTGTTCTGCTCTGTCAAGACAAAAGTGTGAAGACACAGTCCATTGTTAGGGAGTAAAGCCTCTTGCACACTGCCCATAAATGTGAGGCTTAGTACTGTGTGAAAAGCAAATAAGTTGACAAGATATTGAAGACAATGATATTATAATGACATGGCATATTATTAGCCTGGCTGACTCGACTCACGTGATGTCAACTAGGGTTGCATTCCCTAGACCTAGAGAATATAAAATAATACAATAGGCTACATTAATGCCTTATTAGATCAGTGACATCATATTAGTAGGCTACATGTACTTATTGCGGTTAATTCACCCAACCGGCCCTTCATCGCTATGTTCGATGCGTTTTTGACTGGCTAACGTTAGCTAAGTAATGCAAGCACGTATCAACTCCATCGCATCTAGCTCTGGTACAAGTGGCTAGCTAACTTTGCTTGCTAGGTTTGAGTTCAACAAACATCCATTTCGATTTGGCATGACATGGGGAAAGTTTATTCTCTTTCAATCATTAGCTAAGGAAACGTAGTCCAAGTTTGCTAGCTAACTATCTGGTTGTGGCAGACAACATATTCGCATGATGCTCCTACAAACTTGTCGGAATGGGATACGCCTCTCCTCTGCCAGAGGAGGCTCGCACCCAGCAATACTCCTGTGACTGCAGTTGTTGTTCAAGTTATTGGCCACACAGTGGCGATGTTTAATAACATACTGTATAATGTGCGGTAATAATCTCCTTTCCTTTTCCCGCCATGATTCATCTGGACGCAGGTGATTCCAAATCTACCGGCCAATTTCCAACATGTAAGAATGGTTTATTTTAGACTAGGTTGTAGTTGTAGTAATTACATTTCTATGTTCAGGCCATTAGTCTACAATAGGCCCAGCGGATAAAGAACATGAAACAGGAGTCACAATTAGATGAAGGCATCCTGCATCCTACAGCGATGGATTTGATTTCAGGTATGAGTACAGTAGATAGGCCTGCCAGTAAATTACTAGACGAATTAATGTCGATTTTCCTGAGAATGTCTACTTTCAATTCACTCAATCCAATTTAGGTCTATCTAAGGAATTCGATTGGGCTTCATACCTGCTTACATCAGTGCACCTGAATATGTGCCTTTTCTATTCCCTTCATAAAGATGACAGTCCAAATAAATAGCCTAAAATACAGTCAGCATCCATCCATGTACATCAGCATCACTGTCCGTTATGTTCTGACAAGTCAAAAGGACACGGCTCTGTAATTTTGTAGATTAAATCTGTATTGGTTTTTATGTTTTTTAAATAGATTTTGGACAGTAGGCCTATGCGCACGCCATTGTCTCTAATTAGGCTACGCACTTGATATTTGCTATTTACTCACACTAGGCCCCACCTTGGGTTCCAATGCTCTAAAAAATGACATCACGTTTTGTATTCCCACATCCAATCGAACAGCCCGGAGAATTCCTCCACTCAGTGCAAACCTAGTATAGACAGACAGCAGAGCGCATCAAGCAACAAGTACCCAAATCCGTCGCTGAAATAGTGCAATATTTCTTATTCTGTATTGAGAGACATGGAATACCAACTTTTGGGGAAATTTTGAATGGACACGCACTTTATAATTATGATGTCTACCGCTTAGTTTTATTGCAGTTTTACAAAATGTTAAGTTTTGGGAGAAAGTTTTCTTTATTGGAGACGTGGACTAATAAATACCCAGAGAAGAAGATTGCTTTTTTTTTCAGCATCTTGGAATAATGATTTATGCTTTCTGGATCGATCGTTCATTGGGGATTTAAACAACAATAATCATTATATATATGTATATATATAGAATATTGTTGTAGTTGTAATCAAGCCATGGAACTATTATTCGAAATTCTGTTTGTAACTACTTTTGTCACGTTGATTCGGGTAATTTAAACAGTTGTTTTTTTAATGTCCTTCACCATTATGTGTTGGAAGACTACTGCAATGTTGCAATGTTGAGTTCATTTGATTTATTTACAGGTTAATGGTGAAGTAAAGCCAAATCCTTCCAAGCATCCAGGTAAATCGAGTTATACTTCATGTGGATTCCATTAGCTTGATGTTCTATATTGTGTCTGAAATTAACCTACAGCATATGATGAGTATTATTGGTAATTTAGCTAAATATATAAAATGTTGGGATGATGAATTATTGGTTATGGTAATAGTGGTTTATTAAGCAATACAAAATGTGTTTATTGAATGAGATACCGAAACAGCAACAATTGAGCTGTATCGTTTATCTTTTTAATCCTAAAAGACACACTGAGCAATGCCAGGAACATAACTAATTGAAATAGCATGATTAGGGAGAAGTCCCATCTGGAGCTTTGTTCACCCATGAACTCTCCATCCAGGCCTGCAGGTCTTGGCCACGGCCTCACACTATTGGCCGCTGGATTCGGTGGACGGGATCCATGGACTGTGGGACCAGATTGGAAACAGACCAGGTCATGTTAATGGAAGTGATATAAGTATGTGCATAGTCCTATACTTAGGAATAGAATACCCAGTCTTTTATATTCTTTATCTGCATGGCCTACAGCTGTTATTCACTCCTACTTTCAATTCACCTTTTTGTCCGTCTTGCAGCCACCAAGTCCTTGCTTTAAAAGGTGCAGCTGTGTGCAGTGCTCAAATTTGATTACAGTCAAATTTGCAAAAACAAATGAACAAAGTAGAGAGTCAAGACAAGAAGTCTGAAGGCTACCTTACACCCCTGTTAACCCTTGTTAATGTACATCAAAGCACTCTGGTGTTATAATAAACAAAATGGGATAAAAAGCTTATCCTTCACCCCCAGGTCTATTTGATGCAGACTATCCAGATTAATGCTAAGACTATTAAATGAACTGTCTTGTTTGCTAAACTGATTTCCAAAAACCTTACTGTAATATTTTAACTATGGAAGCACCAATAACATTCCTAAATGGGACAATAATTGTGAAGCATCAGGTCTAGAACGGTTTTGGAATATTTCCACACAAAATGTGCTTTGATCCTAAAAAAAAAGGGGGGGGGGGGTAATGATTGATCTGTTCCTCCTTGAGCACTGTTTACTGAGCCCAACATCACACTTAATCTCATCCCTGCTCACGCACCACATCCCTCACAAGTGTCTGCGTTTGACTCTCACTGGTCTGGTGTGTCCTCTGGTTGTTTTGTGTTATTCATGTGTATGTATGTGAATCACCTTTTTCTCCCTTGTCTGTTTGTTTTCTATGTTTCATCCAGCTCTCCAAATCCACAAGCACACTGTGCTACCTTCCTCCCATAACTCTTCCTCTGTGTATACCAATGACTCTGCCTACACTAACATTTCTGCAACAGTAGGTGAGGAAAATCACTGCTCACTGAAATTAATTTGTGTGTGTAGTCAGTCACCCTGTTCTGTTGGTGTTACTGTAGTGCTATCTATCATGTTAAGGTTATTCAGTGGCCATTGTTCTGTACGTTGTGTACCAGCCCAATAGTTGCCATGAGTGTGCCACACACTGTTACCTGAAGTTGTTGAATTTGTCTGTGTCTGTGTGTGTGTGTGTGTGTGTGTGTGTGTGTGTGTGTGTGTGTGTGTGTGTGTGTGTGTGTGTGTGTGTGTGTGAGAGACAGTTGTTTTCTTCACTGGAAAAAGAGCAGAGACTGCAGTGTGTAAATCGTGATTAGACTAGCTTTGAGTATGGAGGTTATCATATCTGTTTCTAGAATGCTGTAAAGTTGAGCTTGACTTTTGAACCTCAATACATCAGGACAATTTCATTTTGTCTGCTGACATGATTTAAGGCAGGAGAACATCAAAGATAAATCCTTGGGTCGAAGCTGGCTACCGTTCATAAAATGGTAGATCATTATGCAGTGGAAACACCCAACATTTGGTGCAGTTCAGAGAATTTGTTCATAAATCGATGATACTGGTTTGCCTAATTGTTTGCCTATAAAAAGCCTACTTCAGAGACAAATCTGCCTCTTTTTCTCATCAGGCAAAATAATGTTGTTATTTCATCCTCCTGTAGACATAGTTGAAGGGATGGTCAACAAGGGCATCTATCTGAATGGAGATAATGGCGGCACCTTTCTCCACTTTGGGAACTACCAGAACTCCTGCATTAGTGACCCCACTCTGTGTGGTCCTGAGGGTGAGTTCTGCCTCCCTCGATCTCAAAGTAGATGTGTAATATTTTCACAAATCATAAGTGACTATCTAATGGGGTAACTCACACAAATCTAATTTATGGCATTTAATGTAGATCTAAATGTATTATAATTAGCATGATTTGTGGTCTGAAACAATTTCCCCTATTTTTAAATCTTTAATAAATCTATATTCGTATTTTTCAGGGATTACATTTTCCTTCTTTTGGAAGAACCAGGAGGCAGAGTCACGTTTTGCAATAGCCTCTGGAGGGAAAGTCATCTCCAATGGCTTCTCTGTCTATGCCAATGCCTACGCTGGATACGTAGAGTTCTACACACGAGGCAACTCGAAGAGGTGGAGGGCTAACATCAATATACCAGGTATTTAAAGGGATACTTTGGGATTTTGGCAAAGAGGCCCTTTATCTACTTCCACAGAGTCAGATGAACTCATGGATTCCATTTTTATGTCTGCTTTCAGTTGTTAGCTTGCTTTAGCACCTCCGGTCATTGCGCTAATGCTAGCAGATACCCATAGACTTCCAGCCATTACGCTAACGCTTGTTAGCATTGGCTCACGAAACTACCTCTAACTACCTTCATACTGGACACAGAAACATAAAAATGGTATCTACAAATCCATCTGACTCTGGGTAAGGATATAAACGGCTTCACTGCCAAAATCCCAAAGTATCCCTTTAAAAAAAGGAAAACCATTCATGTGAAAAAGTTGATCAAATTCATTATGATACTAAACAATAATTAAAACCTTTTTTACATAAACTTCCTGTCCTCCGATGTGGGTGGTGGGAGGAAAAATGAAAAAATATATATATTTGGGGGATTTTTATACATATTCTTATATGAATGCATGAGGAATGTATTGTGATTTTCAATAATGTTTTCATTTTTAACCATAAATGTAAATGTTTTGGTTGATTGTATGTAGATGGAGCTACAATCATCAGCAGATACTGTTGGTCCCAGAGAGATGTTATGGATTCAATAATGGACTCAATTAATTCTTTATCTAAAACTATAAATATGTTACTTTTTACTGGAAACCTGTTTCCATATTGTTGTGTAACTACAGTAAATACTGAACAGCATTCTAAATACTGCAAATGTACACTATATATACAAAAGTATGTCGACACCCCTTCAAATGAGTGGATTCGGCTGTTTCAGCCACACCCGTTGCCGACAGGTGTATAAAATCGAGCACACAGCCATGCAATCTTTATAGACAAACATTGGCAGTAGAATGGCCTTACTGAGTGACTTTAAATGTGGCACCGTCATAGGATGCCACCTTTCCAACAAGTCAGATCGTCAAATTTCTGCCATGCTAGAGCTGCCCCGGTCAAGTGTAAATGCTGTGTTTGTGAAGTAGAAACGTCTAGGAACAACAACGGCTCAGCCACCAAGAGGTAGGCCAGGCCACACAAGCTCACAGAAGGGGACCATCGAGTGCTGAAGCGTGTAGTGCGTAAAGTCGTCTGTCCTCGGTTGCAACAATCACCACTGAGTTCAAAACTGCCTCTGGATGCAACGTCAGCACAATAACTGTTCTTTGGGAGCTTCATAAAATGGGGTTCCATGGCCGAGCCACACACAAGTCTAAGATCACCATGTGCAATGCCAAGTGTCGGCTGGAGTGGTGTAAAGCTCGCCGCCATTGGACTCTGGAAACGCGTTCACTGGAGGGATGAATCACACTTCACCATTTGTTACGTTACAGCCTTGTTCTATAATAGATTCATTCATTTTTTTTCCCTCATCAATTTACACACAATACCCCATAATGCCAAAGCAAAAACTGGTTTTTAGAAAAGTTTGTAAGTATCACATTTACATAAGTATTCAGACCCTTTACTCAGTAATTTATTGAAGCACTTTGGCAGCGATTACAGACTCAAGTCTTCTTGGGTATGACGCTACAAGCTTGGCACACCTGTATTTGGCAAGTTTCTAACAGTCTTCTCTGCAGATCTTCTCAAGCTCTGTCAGGTTGAATGGGGAGCGTTGCAGCACAGCTATTTTCAGGTCTCTCCAGAGATGTAAAATTGGGTTCTAGCCCGGGCTCTGGCTGGGCCACTCAAGCACATTCAGAGACTTGTCCCGAAGCCACTTCTGCTTTGTCTTGGCTGTGTGCTTAGGGTCGTTGTCCTGTTGGAAGGTAAACCTTCACCCCAGTCTGAGGTCCTGAGCGCTCTGGAGCAGGTTTTCAAGGATCTCTCTGTACTTTGCTCCGTTCATATTTCCCTTGTCTCCCAGTCCCTGCCGCTGAAAAACATCCACACAGCATGATGCTGCCACAAGCATGCTTCACCGTAGGGATGGTGCCAGGTTTCTTCCAGACGTGACGCTTAGCATTCATGCCAAATAGTTCAATCTTGGTTTCATCAGACCAGAGAATCTTATATATCATGGTATGAGAGTCCTTTAGGTGCCTTTTGGCAAACTCCAAGCGGGCTGTCATGTGCCTTTTACGGAGCAGTGGCTTCCGTCTGGCCACTCTACCATAAAGGCCTGGTTAGTGGAGTGCTGCAGAGGTGGTTGTCCTTCTGGTAGTTTCTAGGAAGAGTCTTGGTGGTTCCAAACTTCTGACATTTAAGAATGTTGGAGGCCATTGTGTTCTTTGGGACCTTCAATGCTGCAGACATTTTTTGGTACCCTTCCCCAGATCTGTGCCTCGACATAATCCTGTCTCGGAGCTCTACAGACAATTCTTTTGACCTCATGGCTGTTATTGTTTTTGCTCTGACATGCACTGTGGGACCTTATATAGACAGGTGTGTGCCTTTCCAAATAATGTCCAATCGATTGAATTTACCACAGGTGGACTACAATCAAGCTGTAGAACATCTCAAGGATGATAAATGGAAACAGGATGCACCTGAGCTCAATTTCAAATCTCATAGCAAAGGGTTTGAATACTTATGTAAATAAAGTATTTCTGCTTTTCATTTTTAATACATTTGCAAACATTTCTAAAAATTCTGCTTTTGCTTTGTCATTATGGGGTATTGTGTGTAGATTGATGAGGAAAATGTGTTATTTAATCCATTTTAGAATAAGGCTGTAAGGTAACAAAATGTGGAAAAAGGCAAGGGGTCTGAATACTTTCCAAATGCACTGTTTTTCAAACTCACAGGTCCAAGTAGACTCTATATTAAGTAATTGAAATAACATAAACATTCTACATGGGCAAAACTATTTCTCCATCCCTTACTATCTCAGATCTGCTATTTATGGAGGAAAACATATCATGTCGCTCTGTGCGCTGCAGGTTCTTTGAATAAGAAAGAAACATTTACCAGTCATTGTTTTTTAGAGGAAAACGATGTTCACATTCTCAAATGTCCTCCGTCGTCTTGTTCTTGTTACAATTAATGAAGGTTATGAACATGAGGTGTCAGGACTTTTGATTTATTTGATTATTACTTACGGAATATCAAACATCTAGTTCTTATAATTTGACATGATGATATGTCACCATTTCACCATGTAGTTGTTTAGCCTTAGGCTCATAACAGATCTATGACTGAACCAGCTCTTATAAGACCTGTACCAGTACCAGGAGACATGACTGGTTCAGTAGACCTTGTCACAATGTGTCCCTGCCTAACCTGCGACAGAAACATTTCTAGCTAAAAGGAAAGAGAGATTGAAAGTGGGAATGGGAAAGTTGTTGATTTGTGTTTAAGCCAATCCCAACAGGATAGCTGTGTTTTAACACTCTGAACCAGCCTCTTCTGGTGGAAGTGTTCACACTGAATATATTGTCTTTTTGGGATTCTCTTTATTGTCCGTTTACCTCAGAAGAACTGAAGATGTTATTTCGTCTTTGGAGAAGTCTATCGGAAACGTTTGAAGGAATAGAAGGGAGGTGCTGACTGAATGGTTGGAGTGGAACATGGGGACATATTGGGTGGATATAGTGGAAAAGCACAATTGACATTTGTGTGACATACTGTAGGCTATAATACCCACATACAAAGAGTAGATAAATACTTTAGGTGAAGGGAAGGTGAAGTCCTGATTATGATGTCTCCTCTCTCTTCCCTTTCAGGGCCCTTCTGGACCCACATTCTGTTCACTTGGACCCTGACGGACGGTCTCAACATCTACATCAACGGGACGTTCAACACCAGCGACCCCACTGGCAACGTGTCCATGAACTATGGGGACCCTTACCCTGACCTGGTCATTGGGACAGGAAATGAGCAGTCCTATGGACACTACGTGACAGGAGCCTTTGATGAGTTTGTCATCTGGGAGAGGGCCCTGTCACCAGAGGAGATCCTCATGTACTACAAAGCTGCCACAGGTAATGTCAGATGTCACCGTCAGTCTGGAATGGACCACTCTCTTTTTCCGTGATGTGAAATGTTCACTATGTTCACTATGTTCACTCTTTCCCCTTGATTTATGTGAGGAGATTGGGGTTAAAAAGCTATTTCCATCTTGGTCATTGCCATTGACATTCCGTGCACACTACTGACGCATGGAATACACAACAAGATATTAAGCCGTGCAAAAAACCTCCTCATCTTAAAATCATCTCACATACTCACATCTCACACACCATAAAAGTTTGGTTTCACATTCGAGGACTCAACTGACGTTAAACTGAGTGACTGAAGTTATTTTAAACCATAATGACCATTTTCATTGCTGCTTTGATTTATCTTGTGTGGTCTATAATTATTCTGAAACTCAAAAGAAATGGACAATGTCCTCTGTATGGTCCGAGAAATGTTATTCAGAGCATGGTGAAATGTGTATAAGATCGTAAAAATGGATGAATCACTTGTCATGCTTATGGAAAATAGGAATAATTTGGGTCTGGACACCCATTCCCTGGGTTTTTGTCTAATGACTAGACCCCATTGTGAAGGACTCAGGTGGTCATGTTGCATGAAGGCGTAGCCTTCATTTTCTCAGACATAACAGACATGAACAAGAAGGTTGTTATGATTATGGAAAGTGTTTTAATATGTTATACCTGTAGATAATGAATGGGACTAAAGAAGAGCAGACTGTTGGAAGGGACGTTCCTAATGTAAAACCATATATGGTCATTTATTGTTGCTAAGTGCACTAATTGGTGTGTTATTTACGGACAGCATGATGTCATGACTTCCTTCTAACATCTCTTTGGCTTGTACAGTACATCAGTGATGTATCTGGCGGTTGATTACCTAAAGAGCAGGTACAATAGCACAGCACTTCTTTTCATCTATCCCCGGCTGGGGGAAGGTCCACCATCATCAGACATGTACCAAGGAATCAGGAATCTTTGTGGCCTAAGCGTTCTATTTGGCATCCAGCTAGTGTTGCTATTGATGACCGGTGGAAGAGCACTGCTAATGGGACTCTTGTATTTCTCCAACTAGGTGATACTTTGACTTACCCTACCACAACAAGCGTTCCTAAAGAAGTCTCCTCTACGATTCAAACACTGGTGAGTTCTCAACTTCTCAACACAATGGGGTCTAGTCATTTGCATTTTTCTACATCTGCAATAACATCTGCTAAACATGTGTATGTGACCAGTACGATTTGACTTGATTTGAAATTTGGTGATTTATACAGATTGCCGTCTTACCATGGGAAAGTGGATATCTTAAACCGTTTTCAGGGTTTTACTACTAGAACAGACACACAGCAGCCTCGCAGGAAATTAGGTAGAAGGCTGGTGGTTGAACCGCAATAAACACAAACAATTCATTTCTTATGGAACCATTTTCTTCCCTTTAAGACTGAGGAATTGGAAAGGGGGATATTGAGAACACAAGTGAATAGACCTCTCCTGTCTATTAAATGGCAGTTGTGGGCGTAGAGAGAAGAAAGTAGAGACAGCTGTTCAACACAGCACAAAATGGGTCCCTGTAGGGCATGACGCTGGAAAAAGACCAGCAGTCTTTTACAGCAGACTTCTATGCAGAAAGAGTTCTTACTAAAGGTAATGGTCACCATAATGTGTTCCTGTGTATATTGGTCCCATTCTGGTCTTTGGAGAGTTTCTGTGGAGAGTAATGCCTGGTGTTTTGTTCCCTCAGGGAGTCGCATATGTGTCCTATTCTATCATCAACAAGCTGAGTGAGGAGATCCACAGCTCTCAGGACCCCGTGCCCATGTTTGGCTTCCTGGAGTCTCTGCCATTCAGCCTGCCCAACAAGACCATCCCCCACGACACTGCCAACAACTTCACACAGGTACAGGAACACAAGGATATATACATGCGAGTGCCCACGAAGGCACACACACGAACACACACACCAAAGTAGGATGTAATAGTTTGTTTCAGATCACAGACATAATGTGTTGTTGTGTCCCGCCCAGGCTTTTCTGAAGAGTGTGGAGGAGGTGTTGTCTTCTGAAGTGGCCAGGGAAGATGAGGTAAGTACGTTTCAAGTTTTTAATGTCACGTGCACAAGTACAGTGAAATGCCTTTCTTGCCAGCTCCAAACCCACTAATCAATATCAATGTAGTACTAAAAATAACACACGGTAGAACAAGAACACATTAGAAATAAAAAATATGAAATATATCGAGTTCATGATATCTCTGTGAAGTCACTGTGTGGGTTTACAGCAAACTAGCTATATGATAGTGAACTGTGAATATGATCACATTCGTTCAGGCTCAAGTTCAGCGCCCTCACACGTGAGATCACAGGAATTCCTGAACAGCGAGACATTTCGAGCGAGTTTGTCGTTACAATTTCTATACACACTGAACAGGCGTGCTTGTTTTCATGTGAGCAAGCTGAACCAGACGTTCTTAGTGCATGAAAACTTTGGACTTGGACATGGAGAGCACCATCAAAAGGAAGTCAGATGGCATTTACAGTAATACAGTGAATATCGGCCCAGCTGATAAGACTCTTAACGCATGCTACTACTTGGTTTTATGGTCTATCAGGGACAGTTTACCAACTCTCAAAATACAGTAGATACAGTAAGTTGCCAGTGTGTCTCTATGAGTGTGAATGTTGTTATTGGACCGTTTGGAGCAGGAGTCCACCCCAGTGGTCAGTGGGCTGATTGAGACAGTGGACAACGTGATGGTCCAGATGGTGTCCAGCCTGGAGTCCAGCCCCAGCCCCCGATCTCTCATCTCACTGGGAGGAAAGTCCTTTGTAGCAGGTCAGTACCGTGACGACGCAACTCTCTCCTGACTGTACTGTATGACTCACAGACTGTGGTGTTAAGTTGGGGTTGAGAGTTACTGTACTAAGAAGGGAGTTCTAAGAATGAAGTTCAAGGAGAGTTTTGAACTAACTGTCTACATACAGTATGTTTCCCTCAGAAGATAGAGATCTGACCAAGCTTAGATAACCATGGTCCTTTCCATGCAACTAATTTCCCTCTGGTAGGGGTTAGTTTGGCACAATATTTTGTTTTCCTGTGGACAAGCCTGCGTTGTCTCTCTCCCAGGGGCTCAGTCAAATCTTTGATCCACCCATGAATCATCACCACCAGCAGATAACACTGTGCTTTTGGCTCCCTGTCAGAACCCCTCCAGGCCTGGTGTTGGAGTTAGTTAACCACTCACAGTGCTCCCTCTCTCTCTGTTTCCAACCCCCGACCCCAATAGATTACTCTCTGATGAAGATTCCACAGAACTACAATCTTCCCCATTACCGCTTCCCCATGCAAGGAAAGAACTACATCTCAGTGCCTGGCGAGGCGTTCACCATGCAGTGTGAGTGTCCTACATCCCATTTCACTATGTTCTAAAAACATACAATACATTGAAATACCCACTCTCTCACAGCAATTCGTATTTTGTGTGTGTATTACACTGCTCGAATGTAGCATATGCTCATCTTTCTTTTGTGTCTGGCTCTTACTCCTTCTCAGCACATAGCTTCATTGGCTTGAATGTGAATAATTACTGGCCATTGTTTCTGCACTCTATTTCTGCTAAGATACCTAACCAGTAAGGTCTTGCTATTGGGCAGAAGTTTATTATGATGATAGGTTTAAAGACCTTTAACATAGCAATGGTAGTGTGAGAGAGCCACCATGAAACTGCTTGTGAGACTTTAAAGTGCAAGATTACAGCTACAGTACTGTATGACTTCTATGCAGAGAGGCAATGTACCACAGACAGAGAGAGGGATACGTTTCATCCACTTTACTCTCCATTCAAAAGAAGCCCCTCCACTCACAGTGAACTCATTGATTTACTTAGCCCATTCTTAGCGGCGCTGTGAATAATGGTTTGGCAGAAATTACGGCAGTATTAAAACTGTGTTTGTTAGACTTGTGTTAGGGTCAGATCCATTTGGCTCCACCTGGCCCCAAAACACACTGCGTTGCTACACTAACTTTTAAATAAACCATTTTAATAATCTGTTAAAACCTCAGTATCAGAAATTGAATATAAATGTTACTGCTGGCAACTTAGCTCCTAGATTGAGTTAATGTAGCGTTGTGTGTCCTGACACATGGCATACTGTATTAAAGGCACCAAGTGGCGCTTTTATAAGCCAATTAAGCGCAGAAAAAGTGTTACAGATTTTTTTAAATTCTCTTGGACTGAGATACTTCCAAGTATTCATAAAAAGATGCAGATTATGCCCTTTTCTATTATTTTCTTTCTTCCTTAGAAAAGCTTTATAGGCAAACTGGCCACCAACTGATCCCTACAAAGATCTGGTAGGGGGCATTACAGTCATTACATTCAAAGTTCATTAGATTCAAAACCTTGACCTGTGATATGAATTCAGATTATTTCATACACAATGTATTTTCAACACCAGTGTTTGTTTTCTTACTCATTGAGGTAGATTTGATTTCATGAAAGCGGTACTTTCACCGTCAAGCGTTTCAGATCCCTCTCTAGTAGTTACCATGTGGTAGATTGCCTATGTGGTGGTGAGAGTGTATAAGAGTTGGGCACAGGCCTCCTGCTGTACTGTTTCAGTCATGGCACTGTGACTTGCATAATTTCCCAACACACACGTGGTCCGTGGTCCCCCTCCATCTCACCCGTGTGTGAGCATACAGCTCTCCAATTAGTCAGGGAGTGCCAACTTGAGGCAGCGAGGCTGCTTAATTAAGTTCCCCTCACTGTGAGCATTTTAGCAACTCCTCATCACATTCTCAACCCTGCTATGAGTCTGTTTCACCTTTGACCTCTCTCTCTCTCTCTCTCTCTCTCTCTCCCTCCCTCTCTCCCTCTCTCCCTCTCTCCCTCCCTCCCTCCCTCTTTCCACCTCAGCCCAAACCACAATCGTGGGTCTTTTCTACCACAACATGCACAACTACTACAGAGAGATCAGCCCACTCAGGACCAGGTAAGGGGGATGGGAGGACACATAAAAAGCCCCGATCATACCAAACAGAAATGCTCTCTATGTAGGAATTATGATTCACTTAAATGTGTGATATAAAGTTATCCTGACCAAACACAGTACAGTAGACAGCACTGTTTAAAGTAAGTTTAGAGCCTGCAGAAAGTAATATAATACTATATAATACTCTCATTTACAAGCATTCAGAAGAGGCTTGAGGTTGTCAAAGCATCTCTTTGGGGACCAATCAGAAAAGTACGCAACAAACTAAATAGTTTACTTTGCACGCCTTGCAATTAAGAATTACAGTCACTGAGAAGAAGTGATCTCAGAGGATCTAAGGGATGTTATGGCGATAAGTGCTCTGAGCATCAGCCAGGATCACTTCCTGTGTGTCCGCTATGGTCCCCTGGCGGAGTGGCGCCCCTGTTTCCTGTTGTCCGTAACAGATCATGCCTGGGGCCATTCCTTATCAGCCTCCCACCAGGCGATCTCTCATCTGACCATTTAACCGCCACTGGCTGATACATCCTGCCGTTAACTTCATACAGAAACTTGGCCACACACTTCTTTTCCCAATAATAGGGCAAGCATATTACGATAATCCTGTGAAATAAATATTTTACATGAATTTGATTAAAGTAATTTGGTGGCCTAAGCGTAAACAATCTTGTTTGATTAACATGTAGTTACTGGCAGACATCATCAATAGCATAATTGCGTCTAGAAATACAGCTTATTATGCTCAAGGAGTTGGACTGACTGTTGTGGCCCTCAGTACAGCAAATAGTTTTGACTGCCTCTGCAGAAATCCAGAATCTAAAGCAGCGTTTACACCATTTACACAGGCAGCCCAATTCTGATATTTTGCCCAATTATTGGCAAAAGATCTGATCTAATTGGTCGAAAGACCAATGAATGGCAAAAGATTACAACAGTGCAAACTGTGTAAACGCAGCCTAAAAGTACCATGTGTAAGTGATATGGCACTTAGGATCAATCAGCTTCTGCTACAATATACTTTCTTCTAAACGAGTTTCTCAGTAAAACTGGATAACAATAATAAACACCCATGTTTACAAAGTAGAAAAGCAGTTTATTCAGGAAATTCCAATTGGTGTAAGTATGCCACCATTTTAGAAGGCATAACTTATTTACTTCACATTTGATGATTAGGTTAGTTCCCAATGGTTGTGTTTCACTCCCCAGTGGGTGAGAATGTCCGTCTGTATAATGATACGGGGGTGTTGCCTCTACAACCTACCGTCACTTACCTGTTGACCTCGAAAAGCTCTTGACATAATGCTGTGTTTTCACTGTGATTGATGACATGACAGGTGTTTCAGAGTCCCACTCTCCTGCTACTGTTCTGAGCCCTCTGTGACACTACTGTGTACATAAAACACCTCTCATTGGTGTTAGTGACAAACCATCTCTCTCAGGATCAACGAGGCAGCTGATTTCAAAGACCATAAGATCCAGGTGGCTAGTTTCCTCATCTCACTGAAGGTGGAGCCATCACCTGCCCTTTCCGTCAACCTGTCTGGGGCTCCGCTCATCAAGATCGTCCTCACACACATCCTGGTAAGAGTACATACCAACACACACCGCACAGGGGTGTATTGAATTACCAAGTTATGACGATGGATTACCATTTTACTGGCCATAAGAAACCATCTCTGTTATGAGTGAGGGACTTGAAAAATTGTGCTGGAAAACTGTTTAGCAATGGTTCTGCAGAAATGGGCATCACAGTTGCTGGTTGCGGGACTGTTACCTTATCGGAAGAAGGGTGTGATTTTGGCTAAGGAGTATCCCCTTTTGTATATTGTTTCTTTTTTTGGGGGGGGGGGGCTCAGTAGGGGACAATCACTCAATTAGTCCATGTCAGCTATCTTTTTTTTTATTGGTAAGTTAGTCTAGCCTGCTATCTAACCTAGTAATCATGGTCGAATTACCAACTGGGGTCCCCCATTGATTTTGTTAGTCACTCTTTTTATGGCCCCCACCCCCATCAAAGTTCACATCCCTGACCTATATCATTCCAAACGCACTCAAAAATACCCCCCCCCCCCCTGTTTTCCCTCACAGTATGTGAAAAGAACTGTTTCTTGTGAACAGTGGATTGTAAAAGCTCAGTACTCACAAAGACAAAGGACATTTATTTTTGTTTCCATTAGTCCCAACCTCTTCATTTTCCTTAACAAAGCATGATTCTTCCCAAAAGAAAAGTGATTATCAACATTTGAACTGTAAGCTTTGTGCACTTTGAAAGGAACAACCATTTGACTTTATGAACAACATATTTTTTGCCTTTCTGCTTTGTGGCAGGGATTTAGTAGAGAAAGTGTTGCCAGCTTCTTTAGACCTCTCCCATGGCATTTGAAACCCATAATGAAAGTTAACTTAGAAAACGTGTATGGCAATTGTTAGTCCTACTGTAAATGCAGAAATGCAATGGAGAGCTCTAAAGTCCATCCATAGAGTGATCTTAAATCAACCACTTCAAGTCAAACACTTTTCCATAAACACTCAATAGTTGGAGGAGGGCAAAATTAACTCCACAAGATATCATCCAATAGTAATTTTATCCAAGAATTTTTTTACCAAAAATAAGATGGGATATTTTTCCATCAGCTAACATAAGTAGCCCCAGTCCATTTTACTTGTAGAGAATGTGCTTCCCCTGCCATGTGAGCTGCTCAGTTGAAAATATTCACTTGCTATTAAAGTGAATCACCATCAAAGGTATTTTTTTCCTTCCGTCTCTCTTAAGAGCACAAATTAAAACCATGCGGCTTTGTGAAACCATGGCAATGGGCTTTGTTTGCCTCCATTTTCCCATGGAAATAAATGTTTATGCTGCAAGGATCTGACCGGGTTCCTGTGACATGATTTTAGCAGACACCACGAGAGAGGGGAGAGAGTCTCCTGTATTATGAAGTGCTGGAGATGCATTTCAGTGCTCTTTCATCTTGATTCAAGATGTTTCTATTTACACTCACTTACACTGCCTTACCGCTTGTTGTTATGGTGACAAAATAAAGTAGTGATAAAGCAATGGTTTTCACAGAAATGAACATTGGTCATGTGACGGGAATAGTTTGGACCTCAACTCCAGTGACACCAAATATTTTATGACAAATTACCGTACAGTATGTGATTTTGTTTTTTGACTTGGGAACTTCCAAGTGCCAACACCTAACGTAAGACAATAGCTGAGACTTATGTTTGGAAGTTGCATACCTCACACATCACTTTTTGGCTGTAACCTTAACCAGAAAAAAACGTACATATGCTGGTCTGGTCTGTTGTGAGCCGGAGGATAGATTCAGGCCAAAAGTGACTGACTATTTTGGGAATTTTTATGTCTCTGCGAGCTGGTGGATACTTATCACCCTCTGAACTAGGAAAGAGGGAGAACTGCTCACCCACTATGTGGAAGACCTTTCCCGTCATTGTTCACTCCGCTTTTTACTGCCTGTCCAAGTCCACTCCCTAATGACTTCCCGTGGCGTGCCTCCATTGCTCAGGGGTAGCTTAATGATTTGTGATGGACCCTTCTGTTTTCCCAACGCTTTTAGCCAGCAAGAGGAGAGAGAGACATCTAGTCACTTTATTAAAGTCTGAGCAGGGTAATTGTGTCAGCAGCAGCATAGTCCTGTCAGCTCCACCATATTTCACCATCCTGGTCATGGTGCCATGGTAACAACAGGTCCTGTGTATTAGTAACACTGTAGTACAGGGATCATCAACTAGATTCAGCCGCGGGCCGATTTTTGATCGGGGCTGGAACGTAATTACAAATCATTTGTAAACTGAAAATTGACTGCAAGAAGTCCAAACAGGTATAATATTTGACTAAAACATAATCATTTCAAACCTTGCTTACATTTGTATACGATCACGTCTCTTTCTAGTGCTTTGTGTGGGCAAGTGGTTTGTTGATGTCAGTGTTGTGAACAGAGTGCCTCATGGTGGCAGTGGGGTTATGGTATGGGAAGGCATAAGCTACAGGCGACAAACAGAATTTTATCGATGTAAATTTGAATGCACAGAGATACCGTGACGAGATCCTGAGGCCCATCGTCGTGCCATTCATCCTCCACCATCACCTCATGTTTCAAATCAAATCAAACGTTATTTGTAACATGCGCCAAATACAACAAGTGTAGACTTTACCGTGAAACGCTTACTTACAAGCCCTTAACCAACAGTGCAGTTCAAGAAGAGTTAAGAAAATATTTACCAAATAAACCAAAAAATAATAAAAAGTAGCACAATAAAACAACAATAACAAGGCTATATACAGGGGGTACCGGTACCGAGTCAATGTGCGGGGGTACAGGTTAGTCGAGGTAATTTGTACATGTAGGTAGGGGTGAAGTGACTATGCATAGATAATAAACAGCGAGTAGCAGCAGTGTGCAAAACAAATGGAGGGGAAGGAGGAGTGTCAATGTAAATAGTCCGATGGTCATTTTATTAATTGTTCATGGGTCTTATGGCTTGGGGATAGAAGCTGTTAAGGAGCCTTTTGGTCCTATACAGCTTGTCGTGTGGTAGCAGAGAGAACAGTCTATGACTGGGTGACTGGAGTCTCTGACAATTTTATGGGCTTTCCTCTGACACCGCCTATTATATAGGTCCTGGATGGCAGGAAGCTTGGTCCCAGTAATGTACTGGGCCATGGGCCATACGCACTACCCTCTGTAGCGCCTTACGGTCAGATGCCGAGCAGTTGCCATACCAGTCGGTGATGCAACCGGTCAGGATGCTCTCGAGGGTGCAGCTGTAAAAGTCTTTGAGGATCTGGGGACCCATGCCAAATCTTTTCAGTCTCCTGAGGGGGAACAGGTTTTGTTGTGCCCTCTTCACAACTGTCTTGGTGTGTTTGGACCATGATAGTTAATTGATGATGTGGACACCAAGGAACTTGAAACTCTCGACCCGCTCCACTACAGCCCCATCGATATTAATGGGGGCCTGTTCGGCCCCCCTTATCCTGAGTTCCACGATCAGCTCCTTTGTCTTTCTCACGTTGACGGTGTGGTTGTTGTCCGGGCACCACACTGCCAGTTCTCTGACTTCCTCCCTATAGGCTTTCTCATCGTTGTCGGTGATCAGGCCTACCACTTTTGTGTTGTCAGCAAACTTAATGAGGGTCTTCGAGTCGTGTTTGGCCACGCAGTCATGGATGAAAAGGGAGTACAGGAGGGGACTAAATACACACCCCTAAGGGTCCCCAGTGTTGAGTATCAGCGTGGCAGACTTGTTGTTGCCTACACTTACCACCTGGGGGTGGCCCGTCAGGAAGTCCAGGATCCAGTTGCAGAGGGTGGTGTTTAGTCCCAGGTTCCTTAGCTTAGTGATGAGCTTTGAGGGCACTATGGTGTTGAACGCTGAGCTGTAGTCAATGAACAGCATTCTCACATGTTCCTTTTGTCCAGGTGAGAAAGGGCAGTGTGGAGTGCGATTGAGATTGCGTCATCTGTGGATCTGTTGGGGTGATATGCGAATTGGAGTGGGTCTAGGGTGTCCGGGAGGATGCTGTTGATGTGCCATGACCAGCCTTTCAAAGCACTTCATGGCTATCGACGTGGGTGCTACGGGCGGTAAAACATTTAGGCAGGTTACCTTCGCTTCCTTGGGCACAGGGACTATGGTGGTCTGCTTGAAACATGTAGGTTTTACAGACTTGGTCAGGGAGAGGTTGAAAATGTCAGTGAAGACACTTGCCAGTTGGTCCGCGCATGCTTTGAGTACACGTTCTGGTAATCCGTCTGGCCCCGCGGCTTTGTGAATGTTGACCTGTTTAAAGATCTTGCTCACATCTGCTACCAAGAGCGTTATCACACAGTCATCCAGAACAGCTGGTTTTCTTGTGCATGTTTCAGTGTTGCTCGCTTCGAAGTGAGCACAAAAGGCATTTAACTCGTCTGGTAGGCTCGCGTCAATGGGCAACTCCCGTCTGGGTTTCCCTTTGTAGTCCGTAATAGTTTTCAATCCCTGCCACATCCGACGAGCATCAGAGCCAGTGTAGTAGTATTCAATCTTAATCCTGTATTGACACTTTGCTTGTTTGATGGTTCGTCTGAGGGCATAGCAGGATTTCTTACAACTGTACGGACTAGTGTCCCGCTCCTTGAAAGCGGCAGATTTAGCCTTTAGCTCGATGTGGATGTTGCCTATTATCCATGGCTTCTGGTTGGGATATGTACGTACGGTCACTGTGGGGACGACATCGTCGATGCACTTATTGATGAAGCCGATGACTGAGGTGGTGTACTCCTCAATGCCATTGGATGAATCCTGGAACATATTCCAGTCTGTGCTAGCAAAACAGTCCTGGAGCTTAGCATCCGCGTCTGACCACTTCCGTATTGAGTGAGTCACTGATACTTCCTTGGCTTGGAAGCATGAATCAGGAGGATAGAATTATGGTCAGATTTGCCAAATGGAGGGTGGGGGAGAGCTTTGTATGCATCTCTGTGTGTGTCCACATCCTTTATTTCACATGGAGGACAACTGTCTTATGGGCTGAAAAAGTGACTTCATGAAACCTATTGCTGTGAATGACTAAAACTATATGCAATTAATTGACAGTGTCACTGACCAATCGTAATGATCTATAATGACCTTGTGTTATGGCTGTTAGCATCGTTCACAAGGGAGTCCAAACAGGTCTGAGCGGATGGCCAGTGAATTTGACCTTGCATCCATGATTGATAACCTATGAGCTCAGAGCCTCATCAAACATCTAGCGAGGTCATGTCATTCCAGAGCTAACTGGCTGTGTCGTATCTGTCTGGTCCAAGGTGACGCCACGCCAGCCAACAGGGTTTTGGGGAGCAGCTCCGATACGGAGCGAAGGTGTTATCAGGTCTGCCAGAAACCCATGAGCTTTCTCACGCTATTCTGCGCTGTTGCTGATTGGGCCTTGGCTCCAACCGTGATTTATTAGCTCTGTCCGATGTGGGTCTGGCGTGGGAGGGTCAGCGGAGAGGAGAGAGGGGCACTGGGGTCTGTAGTTAAACATTAATACATACATAAAAACCCCACTCCTCCTCTTCGCTTAAAGCATCACACTGATGGTATGAGGTGAAGAAATGGAAAGTGTGATTTCACCGAATGCCGGTGTTGCTCAGTGTCAAAATTGAAAGGATTAAAAAAAGGTTTTGACAAGCAGGACTTGAGTTTACAGGCCAATAAAACTGTGTTGTGGAGTGGCGGCGGCAGCTCCATGAGAGAGACTGTGGGGAGTGGAGGAATGGACAGGAAGTAGTGTAGGAGCGCTGGTGGCCTCTGTCCATCTCTCCCAGAACTGACCCTCACATTCATACTGTACTGCAGCAGGCACTTTTATCAGGTGCTGGAATGAAAGAGCTCATTTTAATGCTCGGTGTCATATTGACTTCATTTTATAGATCTTGCTTTTGTCCTGTAATTGATCCGATTTTAATCCGTGTATGTCTGCTTAATAAAAACAAAAAAGGGGTGTGAGGATGAGAGAGTGTTTGAAGGGGAGATCAGGCTAGGGATTGCAAGTCTAGTAGACTTTCAGGAGCTTCCAAATAAGGGTGGAATTAATTATTAATCAAAAACTGAGAAAATAAACCCACCAAAACCTTTTTTAAGAACCCTGATACCCAATATTTTTTAAACAAGTAAGCCAAAGATGGTATCAGTCGTCTCTGCCACAAGCAGTCTTTATTGCCAGTTTTTATAACTCCCTGTACACATCCAACCCAAACCCTGTGGGTGAGTCTCTCTCTTTCTTTCTCTCTCTCTCTCCTTTTCTTCTTTCTTTCTTTCTCTCTCTTTTCCCTTTCTCTCACTCTCTCTCTCTTTCTCCCTCGCACACAGACTTGCTTACACATTTGGGCCAGCTCGCTGATCAATCGCAGATGGAGGTCTGGCGATTGCTATCCTCCTCTTGCCAGGAGCTTTGCATTGAGGGTCTCTCTTTCCCCCGCCCTATTTTCTCTCTCTCTCCCCCTTGCGCTGTTCCCCTTTCCCAAAGTTACTCAAATGGAACTTCCTTTTAATTTCCTGGGGCAAAAGAGAAAGGGACAGTGTGGCGCATATTTCAAGGAAAGATTCACCCATTTTCAATGTTATTTCGTTTTTGTGCATCTCTGTGCGATGTTCTGTCGATTACCGGGGTAATTTCATGTTTCCATGTGTATCTAAGCTATTGCTGTTCAAGCAGGCAGAAATACAACCAGTATGATGAGTTTTGCATGATGCAACATGAAATGGCCCAGGGAATCGATAGAACATCGCTCAGAAATGCACAAAACTATATAACATTGAAAATGTCTGAATCTTTCCTTTAAGTAACATTCTCCCATATTAACACAACTCAATGAAAAGACCAATATCTCAGATTAAGCTTGGTGTAGTGTGATTGTTTTATCCCAGCAAGGCCAGCATATACAGTGCCTTGCGAAAGTATTCGGCCCCCTTGAACTTTGCGACCTTTTGCCATATTTCAGGCTTCAAACATAAAGATATAAAACTGTATTTTTTTGTGAAGAATCAACAACAAGTGGGACACAATCATGAAGTGGAACAACATTTATTGGATATTTCAAACTTTTTTAACAAATCAAAAACTGAAAAATTGGGCGTGCAAAATTATTCAGCCCCTTTACTTTCAGTGCAGCAAACTCTCTCCAGAAGTTCAGTGAGGATCTCTGAATGATCCAATATTGACCTAAATGACTAATGATGATAAATACAATCCACCTGTGTGTAATCAAGTCTCCGTATAAATGCACATGCACTGTGATAGTCTCAGAGGTCCGTTAAAAGCGCAGAGAGCATCATGAAGAACAAGGAACACACCAGGCAGGACCGAGATACTGTTGTGAAGAAGTTTAAAGCCGGATTTGGATACAAAAAGATTTCCCAAGCTTTAAACATCCCAAGAAGCACTGTGCAAGCGATAATATTGAAATGGAAGGAGTATCAGACCACTGCAAATCTACCAAGACCTGGCCGTCCCTCTAAACTTTCAGCTCATACAAGGAGAAGACTGATCAGAGATGCAGCCAAGAGGCCCATGATCACTCTGGATGAACTGCAGAGATCTACAGCTGAGGTGGGAGACTCTGTCCATAGGACAACAATCAGTCGTATATTGCACAAATCTGACCTTTATGGAAGAGTGGCAAGAAGAAAGCCATTTCTTAAAGATATCCATAAAAAGTGTTGTTTAAAGTTTGCCACAAGCCACCTGGGAGACACACCAAACATGTGGAAGAAGGTGCTCTGGTCAGATGAAACCAAAATTGAACTTTTTGGCAACAATGCAAAATGTTATGTTTGGCGTAAAAGCAACACAGCTGAACACACCATCCCCACTGTCAAACATGGTGGTGGCAGCATCATGGTTTGGGCCTGCTTTTCTTCAGCAGGGACAGGGAAGATGGTTAAAATTGATGGGAAGATGGATGGAGCCAAATACAGGACCATTCTGGAAGAAAACCTGATGGAGTCTGCAAAAGACCTGAGACTGGGACGGAGATTTGTCTTCCAACAAGACAATGATCCAAAACATAAAGCAAAATCTACAATGGAATGGTTCAAAAATAAACATATCCAGGTGTTAGAATGGCCAAGTCAAAGTCCAGACCTGAATCCAATCGAGAATCTGTGGAAAGAACTGAAAACTGCTGTTCACAAATGCTCTCCATCCAACCTCACTGAGCTCGAGCTGTTTTGCAAGGAGGAATGGGAAAAAATTTCAGTCTCTCGATGTGCAAAACTGATAGAGACATACCCCAAGCGACTTACAGCTGTAATCGCAGCAAAAGGTGGCGCTACAAAGTATTAACTTAAGGGGGCTGAATAATTTTGCACGTCCAATTTTTCAGTTTTTGATTTGTTAAAAAAGTTTGAAATATCCAATAAATGTCATTCCACTTCATGGTTGTGTCCCACTTGTTGTTGATTCTTCACAAAAAAATACAGTTTTATATCTTTATGTTTGAAGCCTGAAATATGGCAAAAGGTCGCAAAGTTCAAGGGGGCCGAATACTTTCGCAAGGCACTGTAATTTCAACAAAATGCCATATTATTTTGCAATCAAGGATATTGCAATATAACTAGAGTGAGATTGTTAGACTTCCAGATCTTATCCTCCTGCCCTATCAAAACAAAATGGCAACTTCCAGCATTTAATTGGCTTCACTTTTCTTCACACTTATCAACACTTACATAGTTGTTTTGTGTGTATACCTTGGAGGCTCAACTCAGACCACAGCTGCAAGCCTTACATTTCCCCTGATATCATGACCTCACTCTGCTCTGGGCCAGTTGTGTTGTGAAGCTATGCTCAGATGTTTCCTCCGCTGTCCTTGCTATCCGGGCTCCTTGGGACATCCCTACCACATTGAAGTTGACATTTAAAATGGTTATGGTTATGGTTAGAGTAAGGGTAGGGGTTAGGGTTTGGGGTAGGGGTTAGGGTAATGGTAGGGGTTAAGGTTAGGGTTTAGGGTAGGGGTTAGGGTAATGGTAGGGGTTAAGGTTAGGGTTTAGGGTAGGGGTTAGGGTAATGGTAGGGGTTATGGTTAGGGTTTAGGGTAGGGGTTGGGGTAATGGTAGGGGTTAAGGTTAGGGTTTAGGATAGGGACATCCCAAGGATCCCGGATGGCACTAACCGTTCCTCCACATCCTCTAAATGAGTTGGTGTGTCTGACACCATGGAGACACACATTTATATCATAGCAATATTACCTGTTTATTAAGCCTAAACTGTCCTGGGGTTAGCTCAGACCCACCAATTAAAAGTGGATCCCAGTCTGAAATAATATCATAACAGATCCCAAGTCAGTGATGTGTGACTAAAGCTCTGCTGTGATCCTAACCTGCTGTGCTGAGTGCTTTGGTCCATTGTGCCTGCTGGACTGGATAGTGTTTCACTGCACCTCTGTGTGCCTGTCCCAGACATAGAGCAATAAAGTGCTTCCTTTTGTGGCTAATTTTAACTACAGTAAGTGTTGCCATGGGGAGATGCATATGTTTGCACTTTCTACGTGTTATATAGTGGAACCAGACACCGGGTTTAGCTCTACCTGAACTCTCCTGTTTATTAAAATACTAAGGCAACAAAGGAAGTTCATTCATGTGTTTTTGGTATAACGGTGTAGCTGATGTAGTTTGAGTTTCAATGCTCTCCTTGTCTCTGCAGACGGTTGTGCTGTTAGACTAGTTTTCAGTGGCTGACGATTGTATCTGTCCCACACCACACACCTCAGAGTAATTCTAAATTACACCCTGTCTCTCTCCATGCCCTCAATTAGATTGCTATATCGAAACGTGGGGAAATTGAAAAGATATTGGTGACTTTATTTTTATTAATTGTGTTTTACATAAGACACGAATTTCAAGGCTCAGTGCTGTCAAAAATGTGATTTTTCTGTGTTTTATATATATTTCCCCACTATGATTTTGGAATAATTCTGTGAGCATTTTGAAAATGATGTTGGCCTTATAGTGTAAGAACTGTTTGATGAGACCGCCTGAAATGTCAGCCTGTTTTTGTGGGATGGAGTTTTGGCCTGCCTGGTGACATCACCAGGTGGTAAATTAGTTAATAGACCAATAAGAAAGAGAGTTTCAAGCCTCTCTGCTAACAACAGCTAGTTTTAGATTTCCCCGCCCCACTCAGACCACTCTCAGACAGTCCTAGCGAAATTATTTATTGAGAAATTGTTCTTTGCTTGTGACCATTTTCATTTAAAACAATCACAGTAAGGTACTTAATTGTTACCCAGAAATGATTTGATATTGAGATTTCAAAAAATGGCTGTAAATGTATTGTCCACAATATTTATATAGACTGCATTGCATTTGAAATAAGTCTTTACTACAGACTAGCAATGCCAGCCCAGAGAATGTGGGTTAGTGTGGTAGAGCTGGACAGTGTGCAGAGGGAGTTTGTGTGTTAGTCCGCTATTTGGCTGTACGTTAGAGAACATATGGTGGTGTTGGGCTTAATTTTGATGGATAGGTAGTGTCATGGCTGCTGTACAGTATATACAGTATTCCTGTATCAATGTGTCAGAATCACTGTATTGAAGCCTACAAGAGGTCCACATGAGAGTGAGCCACCATCCATACGCCCTTCCCTCTTCTTTTGCACTTTATTCTTTCTGTCTTAGAACCAGCTGTCAAAAGCTAGTATTCAATTTGGCCCGGAATAGTCTGATGTCTTTGGATTTGAGAAGGCGTGTCCTGTCAGTGGTTGGGGAGGTAAGTTCAACCACAGAGAGAGCTTGACATCCAGCTCTGGCAATCATGGGAGGTCTGAAATATGCCGCAGTGCAGAGAGGAGCTCGAAGAGTTTGGCGGGTATGTCATGTAGGGGGGCTTATATGCAGATGTTATGTGTGAGAGTTTGTATTTTTACCTTGTCATTCTGTCCATGGACATTGTGAGATTGTCTTCAAAGACGTCAAGCTTTGCATTGACATTAACTAGCTAAAGCACAACATTTGTTCATATGACCAGAATAGACATATCAGAATGTAGCCGGTATTTATCCTGTTGGCAGGGCAGACGTGGAAGGCCATTCTTTCACCATGACGACAGATGGGGGGGAGGGGGCTATTCGTTAATCAGCAGCATATGCCACTCATCCCTGAAGCATAATACTCCCTACGAATCTCCCCCAAATGTTGTTATGCAACACGCTGCCACATGATAGGCGTGTTGTCATGATGTCATGACAGCTGAAAAATACCCCGTTCACCCTTAAAGAGTTGCATAATCATTAACTATACTCCTTACTGAGCTGCAGGATTCTCGATCCATACTCTATTGTATGCCCTGATTCAATGATTCGATGGATGTCACTGGTCTCTCATTGTTTGTGATGTAGGCCTAGTGGGTTGACAGAACAGTTGAGACAAACTGCTTTCTTCGCTACTCATTTAATGATCTCTGAGGAAAGAGAGAGGGGAACTACAGTAGTTTACTACTATCTGTGTCTCTTACTCCCTTTCTCTCACTCTCACTCTGCCACTTATTCTCTGCCTTCCTCTGGCAGTCTCATTCTCTTCTTTTTTCCCCTCAATCTGCCTTCCAGTCTCTGTCGCTGTCTTTCTCTCTCCGCTCTCTTTCTCTATCCGCTCTCTTTCTCTCCCTCAGATGAGGTTTGAAGTGATTTCCAAGGCTAATTTTGCTAGCCCTCTGTTGTTAATAAATTGATGGAGCGGAGCTCTCTTTCCTGGCAGACGGTGAGGCTGCAGGGCACCAGGGAGACGAGGGAGCAGTGGCAGGCGCACCCACACAGACACACACAGACAGACACACACACAGACACACACACACACACACGCATAGACACATGCACACAGAGACACACACACAGACAGACACACACACACACGCATAGACACACGCGCACACACAGACAGACACACACACACACACACACACACACGCATAGACACACGCGCACACACAGACACATGCACAGACACACACACACAAACACACACAGACACACACACACACAGACCAGATGACATCTCTCTCTCTCTCTATCTCGCTCTCTTTCTGCATTCTAACACTGAGGAGAGACTCAACTCCACATCACTCTCCCTACTCTCGCTCTCCCCAGATATGGGCTCAGAAACACCCAACGGACATGTCAGAACAACAACCACTGTGTCGCCACAGAGACATTGTGACTGAATAATACCACATCTCCCATCTGTGACTGTCCGTTTCGTCAGTGTGCTTTTCATCGTGGGTCTGGTCCATGTCAGAGCTTGTAACATTTTCCCTCTCCGTAATCACTCAATGTGGAAAATTAGTCCCCTAGTTTTCTCACTAACATAATAGCATCAAAGTTTCAGCGATAGAAGAGAACACATGTTCCAGAGTAAAGGAATGCCTGATGGCAGTGTATAATTGTTCTTTCTCTTCCTGGACTGTGAATGGATCCTAGTTGTACCTCACCCTCCCATCTGCTTCTATTTACACCCACCAAGAACCAGTGAGTTATTAAACCCCACAGGGCCCTGTAAACTCTCCCAGAGGGTCTCTCGCACCTCGTCAAAGACAGACGTTTCCCATGCTGATGGGCTGCATGTGTGCTGCTCTCAAGGCCTGTGTATGGAGCACACAGTCCTACACATGAGTCCTTTCTGTACATAAAGCACAATGTTCAGGTGAGCAGCACACTGCTCTACAAAGGTTGATCAAAGTACAGACTTAGCTATTGTGTGAGTAAGGCGAAAATCACACACAAAATATATATACTATGAAGGCAAGAGTTTGGCCCATAGCTAACATTATAAGGTAATATGAAACAGAGAGTGTATGGTAGGGCCAGGAAACAGATACATGCACAAAGCATCGTGCCTCACTGTCAGATTCACTCTCCCGCTCACTCACTTTTTCCAGAAGGGAATAGAGACAGTTCATCTCAACACTCTGATCTAATTTCTCCATTAAGGCCCAGGGAATAAGGAGGTGGGTCTGCTGTAGATGTTACACCATGCCAGCCTATGAATACTTTGTTTTGTGTTGAGGAAAGATTGGATGGAGCGTTAGGGTGAACCTGAAACCATAGCCAGGCCCTAATTACCACATTCCTTCAACCATTAGCTCACTGTCTCTGGGGACTCCATTTAAATCTGATTAAAGGAATTATATGTAAAAAGTGAGTTATAATCAAATAAAATGACAGTAAGGAGTCTCACACAATGTAATAATCACCTTTGCTGCGGGGTTGAGCCTTTGTTATGATCTAGCTCGGGGGTGTCAAACCCGTCAGTCAGGGTGTCCAATACGGCCTGGGTGGTTTGGGTAAGAATTGTTTTTATATATATATATATATATATATATATATATATATATATATATATATATATATACTGTACAGTGCCTTCAGAAAGTATTCACACCCCTTTACTTTTTCCACATTTTGTTGTTTTACAGCTTGAATTTTAAGTTGATTAAATTGAGAATGTATCTGACCGGCCCACAGTACACACAATACCCAATAATGTCAAAGTGGAATTCTGTTTGTTTTTTTATGTTTTACAAATGGATTAAAAATTAAAATCTGAAATGTCTTGAATCAATAAGTATTCCACCCCTTTGTTATGGCAAGCCTGAATAAGTTCAGGAGTAAAAATGTGCTTAACAAGTCACATAATAAGTTGCTCTGTGTGCAATTAAAGTGTTTAACATGATTTTTGAATGACAACCTCATCTCTGTACCCCACACATACAATTATCTGTAAGGTCCTCAGTAAAGTAGTGAATTTCAAACACAGATCAGGGAAGTTTTCCAATGCCTCGCAAAAAGGGCACCTATTGGTAGATGGGTAAAAATAAAGAAGCAGACATTGAATATCCCTTTGAGCATGGTGAAGTTATTAATTACACTTTGGTTGGTATATACACCCAGTCACTACAAAGATACAGGTGTCCTTCCGAACTCACTTGCCGGAGAGAAAGAAAGCCGCTCAGGGATTTCACCATGAGGCCAATGGTGACTTTAAAACAGTTCCAGTTTGATGGCTGTGATAGGAGAAACCTGAGGATGGCTCAACAATATTGTAGTTACTCCACAATACTAACCTATTTGACAGAGTGAAAAAAGGGAAGTCTGTACAGAATAAAAAATAATCAAAAACATGCATCCTGTTTGCAACAGGGCACTAAAGTAATACTGCAATAAATGTGGCAAAGCAAGTCACTTTTTGTCCTGAATACAAAGTGTAATGTTTGGGGCAAATCCAATACAACACATTAATGAGTACCACTCTTGATATTTTCAAGCATAGTGGTGACTGGATCAAGTTATAGGTATGCTTGTAATCATTAAGGACTGGGGAGTTTTTCTGGATAAAAAAATTATGGAATGGAGCCAAGCACAGGCAAAATCCTAGAGGAAAACCTGGTTCAGTCTGCTTTCCACCAGACACTGGGAGATTAAGTCACCTTTCAGTAACAATATCAATAACCTAAAACACAAGGCCAAATCTACACTGGAGTTGCTTACCAAGAAGACAGTGAATGTTCCTGAGTGGCCAGTGACAGTTTTTACTTGAATCTACTTGAAAATCTATGGCAAGAACTTAAAATGGTTGTCTAGCAATGATCAACATTCAATGTGACAGAGCTTGAAGTATTTAGAAAATAATAATGGGCAAATGTTGCACAATCCAGATGTGGAAATCTCAGAGACTTACTCAGAAAGACTCACAGCTGTAATCACTGCCAACGGTGCTTCTACAAAGTATTGACTCAGGTGTGTGAATATTTTATAGATATTTCTGTAGTTCATTTTCAATAAATTTGCAAAAATGTCTAAAAACATGTTTTCACTTCATCATAATGTAAAATAATATACAGTGGGACAAAAAAGTATTTAGTCAGCCACCAATTGTGCAAGTTCTCCTACTTAAAAAGATGAGAGAGGCCTGTAATTTTCATCATAGGTACACTTCAACTATGACAGACAAAATGAGAGAAAAAATCCAGAAAATCACATTGTAGGATTTTTAATTAATTTATTTGCAAATTATGGTGGAAAATAAGTATTTGGTCAATAACAAAAGTTTATCTCAAGAGGTCAGAGGTCAAACGTTTTCTGTAAGTCTTCACAAGGTTTTCACACACTGTTGCTGGTATTTTGTCCCATTCCTCCATGCAGATCTCCTCTAGAGCGGTGATGTTTTGGGGCTGTTGCTGGGCAACACGGACTTTCAACTCCCTCCATCACAAATCCCTGACCTCAATCCCATAGAAAATGTGTGGGCAGAACTGAAAAAGCGTGTGTGAGCATGGAGGCCTACAATCCTGACTCTGTTACACCAGCTCTGTCAGGAGAAATGGGCCAAAATTCACCCAACTTATTGTGGGAATCTTGTGGAAGGCTACCTGAAATGTTTGACCCAAGTTAAACAATTTAAAGGCAATGCTACCAAATACTAATTGAATGTATGTAAACTTCTGACCCACTGGGAATGTGATGAAAGAAATAAAGCTGAAATGAATCATTCTCTCTACTATTATTCTGACATTTCACATTCTTAAAATAAATTGGTGATCCTAACTGACCAAGAAAGGGACTTTTTATTAGGATTAAATGTCAGGAATTGTGAAAAACTGAGTTTAAATATATTTGGCTACGGTGTACAGTATGTAAACTTCAGACTTCAACTGTACTTTAAAATGGCTAAAACCAAATCTAAACTGTGTAGATATGAGAATGTACATGCATTCATACAGTTTCTTGACTGTGTCCAGCTAGACAGTCAGGGAGCATCGACAGTTCCTAAAACGATGGATAGAGGACTATTTTTAGCACAAGGAATTGTTACCAATTTTCACTGCAGCCCTCCGGACCTCACTGAAGACCAAATGCGGCACCCGGGGCAACATTTGTTTGACACCTCTGCTCTAGCTTGTTAAGCTGATATCTTCTTCAGATGTTTATTGGTCTCTCCACACCAGTGAAGGGGACATTGTTATTTGATTTCACAAAACAAAAAGAAAAAAGGTGGTTAATTCTTCCAAATTCAAAAGAGATTGCTACTTTTGGAGCGCACCGAGCCAGCTCTAATGGTGTTGTTAAGCTTATTTTATGAAGAGAAAGCCAACTGGAGTCATGGAAAGCCATCTTCGAGAGAGCTGCTCATTTCCAAAGCTTCCAAATGATCCCATGCCCCTCTCATGGTGATTACAGTAACTTTCCTAACAGGTTGCTCTGGTTTATGGGAGTAAACAAAAGCCAGGGTTGGCCATCACTCCAACTCACTAATACAATCAAGTCAATTGTTTTCTATTTAATTATTTATTTTACCAGGTTGTCTCCTTGAGGTAAAACAACCCGTTTTTCAAGGGAGACCTGGACTTCTGGTTCATCAACTGAATTCTGTTCAGAAATATAAAATGAGGTCTTCTTTGGGATTTGATTTTGACAAGATACAAATGCCAAAGAATATCAAAATGTCACACATGCCCATCTCACAATAGAGGTTTGTGAAGTAGAGCTGTAACTGTGAAATTAGGACATTGTTTTCTTTTTTCAGAACAGGGATCAGCAGGGTCAAGCCTTAAACCAAAGCAACAAAGTGTTCCTCTACTGTGCCTTCCTCGACTACAGGTTGGGTTTACATATGCACACTGAAATATGTCTATTTCATGTCTATCACTGAAATAACTGATTTTGCCCAAAACATCATCATCATATACAGTACATTACATCCTTGATACATAGCATCAATACATTTGGTACAGTATATATATTGAGGGAGGGAGTGTGCAACCTTCAGTAAAAACACTGCCATCTGATAAGCCAATGTTTTGGCTGTTTAAATGCTATAAATCATTGTGAATTGTGACTGTTTTACTTGGACTCATTATGCTTCCTGTCCCCTTCCTTCTGTGGTTCATGAAAAAAATGAAATATTTGACAGCCCTATTAAAAATCTAATTCTGCAAAACATATGTGTTAAAGGGCCTCCCACATAATTGTTTTACCTAGAATATAATCTGGTTTAGGGAGTATGTGCCATTGTAGATTTATCCCTGCTATTTTGACAGGCATGTTTATGTGTGTGCTTGCATATGTGTCTGACAATCTCTCTGTCTCAACTCCTGTGTCTCTGTGTGTGTCTCCTTCCTCTACCTGATTGGCTGTCTCCTGTGTGTCTGTCCGCTCTCTGACTGACTGTCTCCTCTGTCTGTCTGTCTCCTCTGTCTGTCTGTCTGTCTGTCTGTCTGTCTGTCTGTCTGTCTGTCTGTCTGTCTGTCTGTCTGTCTGTCTGTCTGTGTCTGTCTGTCCTCCATCAGTTCAAAGGTGGGTGTTTGGTCCAATGAGGGCTGTGTGCGGTCCGGAGGGAACATGTCCTACTCGGTGTGTCTGTGTAACCATCTCACCAACTTCGCCATTCTCATGCAGGTGGTTCCCATGGAGGTAAGATCCCTTTCCTCTCCTCCACAACACGCAGTCCCATGCAGAACCTTGCTGTGTGTGTGTGTGTGTGTGTGTGTGTGTGTGTGTGTGTGTGTGTTTATCCATCAGTGTACCAGTGATTTATGTGAGTATATTTGCACAGGGGTCTGTGGTTCACCACACAGTAACTTTTCCCCATTCAGAGGTCCTGGTTCTGCTAGAATTTTCAGCATACCTAAGTAACAACGTTGTTTTCAGTAGTGATTTAATAGGGCATTGCTGCAGACTACCATGATTAGGTGTGGTTTCTTTGGGTCTCGACATGAGGCAATGGTCCATGCCTCAAAGACCATCTATTCCCACAGTCTGTTTGGCTCAGGGATTCTCAAGCTACACTCACTGGCCAGTTTATTAGGTACACCACCCCGTTCACGAAAATGGGTCGCTCCTACAGACAGTGAGTCACGTGTCCATGGCTTGCTATATAAAGCAGGCAGACAGGCATCGAGGCATTCAGTTACTATTCGATTGAACGTTAGAAATGGGCAAAACTAGTGACCTAAGGGACTTGGTATGATCGTCGTTGCCAGGCGCTCCGGATCCAGTATCTCAGAAATGGCTGCCCTCCTGCCAGTGGCAGACCAGGTGGGCGAAAACATCTCGTTCATGAGAGAGGTCGAAGAAGAATGGCAAAAATCGTGCAAGCTAACAGGCAGACAAATAACGGCTCCAGTACAACATTGGTATGCAGAACGGCATCTCGGAGTGCACAACTTGTCGATCCTTGTCACGGATGGGCTATTGCAGCAGACGATCACACCAGGTTCCATTACTATCAGCTCAAAACTCAAAAGAAGCGTCTCCAGTGTTTACACAATCCCCAACACTGGACAATTGAGGAGTGGGAAAACATTGCCTGGTCCGACGAATCATGAATCATTGCATCATGATGATGACAGAGTCAGGATTTGGCGTAAGCAGCACGAGTCCATGGACCTATCCGGTCTGGTACAGGCTGGTGGTGTTGGTGTACTGGTGTGGGGAATGTTTTCCTGCCACACGTTAGGTCCCTTGATGCCAATGCGCTACAAATGTTTCCGACACCTTTTAGGTACCTAATAAACTGTCCGGTGAGTGACCTCCCTCTTTGTAATAGATGTATACACACTACTTAACCAACTACATGTCAATATCATACCATGAAGGCCACAATCTCCCTTTCTTCATAAACCTGTACCCCAAACTTTTATTGGAACACAGTCCAGATCACATCACAGTTCATCACCATTAGTGCATTGTATTCTCCTAAATGGTAACCAAGGCAATAGAGGCCAGAGACAATAACCCTCCTCCGTTATCAAAAGGCCAGCAATAGTCACCCTGTGAGTGTGGTGACTGACCATCCATCCTGAATAGATTCCCAAAATAGAAAAGGATAACCATCCTTTTTGTTGCGTTACTCAGTAATGTATTGAAGCAGTCGTCTCCTTGATGCTATACTTTCCTCAAGTCCCTCTCTAATTAGTGGGCAGCAGCCTTATCCCTCAGCTGGATGGGAACATCCCACGCATCCCTATTCTGGAAGGCTGTGACTGCTCCACTGGCCAAATGACAAGGCACACGCTGCAGTTAATGGAGAATCAAACCTCAATGTCTGGAAATAACCTCAGCTATAAAAAAACAGAAACATGCCGTACAACACACACACAGTCATATACATGTAACTGACAAAATAAAGGAAACACCAACATAACGTGTCTTGATAGGGCGTTGGACCACCATGAGCCAGAACAGCATCAATGCACCTTGGCATAGATTCTACAAGTTTATGGAACTATATTGGAGGGATGCGACGCCATTCCTCCTCGGGAAATTCCATAATTTTGTGTTTTGTTGATGGTGGTGGTAAATGCTGGCTCAGGTGCTGCTCCAGAATCTCCCATAAGTGTTCAGATGGGTTGAGATCTGGTGACTGAGACAGCCATGGCATATGGTTTACATTGTTTTCATGCTCATCAAACCATTCAGTGACCACTTGTGCCCTGTGGATGGGGGCATTGTCATCCTATTAGTTAATTCCTTAATTAACTCAGGAACCACACCACTGTGGAAGCCCCTACTTTCAATATACAGTACATTGTATCCCTCATTTGCTCAAGCGTTTCCATTATTTTGGCAGTTACCTGTAACTAGACACACACACAGAGGAAGAGAAAAGGGGAATCATCCTTGATATACAATTGTCAAGGACAAGACATATGTGCAGCACCATAGTTTGAGAGTGGACCTCATTGAGATTCAGGTCAGGGGGTTATTCTCTTTACCATGCCACAGCAGCTTTAAAATGGTGACAGTGTTACCCAGTCCAGTCCAGCACACAGGTCCTCCAGTGAGAACACTAGTAATGAGGGTCACTGATCCCTGTTAAAGCCCAGCACTCGACATCACACCACTCTACTGGCTGGCACTGGGACTGGCACTGGCCAGGGAGGTTGGACAGGACACTAAGCACTAAGGAGGTCAGACATATTGAAGTAACTTCCTGCCGTAGAGGCTAGCCATGCAATAAAAGCCATAAAATGACATCCAAAAGAATGGCATGATCAGAAGTATGGGCAAGATATTTTTTTATTATTTAACTAGTCAGTTAAGAACAAATTCTAATTTACAATGACGACCTACCCCGGGCCAACTGTGCACCAACTATGGGACTCCCAATCACAGCCAGATGTGATTCAGCCTGGATTCAAACCAGGGACTGTAGTGACACCTTTTGCACTGAGATGCAGTGCCTTAGACCACTGCGCCGCTCAGGATCTTCTCAGTGTCTGACGTTTATTTTTAAATGTAACTATGTCACTTACCATGAACATGTAAAGAACAGGAAGGCCTGCACATTGTTTTTTTTATTACAATGTTTCGATCCGAAACGGATCTTCGAGTTCTCACATCCCAAAATATACACATTTCACCTCACATGACCATATACACACACACACACACACACACACACGACGCATGGTGGGTGTGGAAACAAATATTTTATTTATTTCACCTTTATTTAACCAGGTAGGCCAGTTGAGAACAAGTTCTCATTTACAACTGCGACCTGGCCAAGATAAAGCAAAGCAGTGTGACACAGACACCAACAGAGTTACACATGGAATAACATGGAATAAACAATAAACAAGCCAATAACACAATAAACAAGTCAGTGGCACAGTAGAAAAAAAAGAAAGTCTATATACAGTGTGTGCAGAAGGCATGAGGTAGGCAATAAATAGGCCATAGCAGCGAAGAATTACAATTTCGCAGATTAACACTGGAGTGATAAATGAGCAGAAGATGATGTGCAAGTAGAGATACTGTTGCGCAAAGTCAATCATAATTAATCACAGAGGTACATATGGACATAAAGGATTGTATACTGTACATACAAAATCGGTTAAAACCTAGGCAACAGTAAAAAATACAAAACGTATTTCTCTCAGATTTTGTCCACACATGTTTATATCGCTATTAGTGAGCATTTATCCTGTGCTAAGAATGCATGCAGGTGTGGCATATCAAGTAGCTGATTAAACAGCATTATCATTACAGAGGTGCTGGGGACAATAAAAGGCCACTAAAAAGTTGTCGCAACACAATGCCACAGATGTCTCAAGTTGAGGGAGTGTACAATTGGCATGCTGACTGCAGGAATGTCCATCAGAGCTGTTGCCAGATCATTTTATGTTAATTTCTCTACCATGAGCCGCCTCCAATGTAATGTTAGAGAATTTGGCAGTACATCCAGCTGGCCTCAAAACTTGTAACCACGCCAGCCCAGGACCTCCACATCTGGCTTCATCACCCGTGGGGGTGCCCAGTCATGTGTAATTCATAGATTAATTAATTTATTTCAATTGACTGATTTCCTTATATGAACTGTGAAATCGTTGAATGTTATTTTTCTCTTCAGTATAATTACATTGACCTATTTTGAAAACAACTTGTGTACCTCTAATAATTATTTGATATAAATGAGATGGGTGATGTTTGTATGAAGGGATTCAAAATCTGTCAGACCTCAGGATAAAACCCAGATGCAGACCGTTCGAAGTAAAAGTGCATTACAAAAACGGGGCAGGTAAACGACAGGTCAAGGGCAGCCAGAGGTCAGTAATCCAGGGTAGTGTCACAAGGTATACAGTAGAACGTCAGGGTCAGGGCATGCAGAATGGTCCAAACAGGAACTAGAGAGAAAAACGGGAGTACGGGAAAAAAACACTGGTGGGCTTGACGAGACAAGGCGAACTGGCAACAGACAAACAGAAAACAGAAAGAGGAAACATTGTGCAGTGAGTCAGAGGTTTAATCTTTGATACATGAAACGTGGTATGTATACGGAGGGTGCCGGCAACAGCAGAGGGAAAGGGCCGATAAAGCTTGCGGGACTCTACCCAAACGGGCAGATCCCGAGTAGACAGACATGCCCTCTGCCCAAGACAAAAGCGGGGACCCGGCATCCGGTGGTGATCCACCTGTCAACGATACCTGGAGGTGGTCTTGAGAAGAGTGGACCAAGCTCTCTTCCAGGTAAGCCAACAGTGGCGGACGAACATCTGGGCAGAGGGTATGTTGACCTCCTCTGGGAAGAGCGGGGGACTGTAACCCATGGAGCACTCGAAGGATGAGAGCCCAGTGGCTGAGCAGGGAAAAGATGAGTATGTTGTCGAGGTAGGCGAACCGGTTCAACATATCCCGGAGAACGTCATTAACCAGAGCCTGGAATACAGCAGGAGCTTTGGTCAAACCGAATGGCATCACCAGGTATTCATAGTGTCCGCTAACAGTGATGCAGGCTGTCTTCCACTCGTCACCTTCCCGTATCCGTACCAGGTTGTAGGCGTTCCGCAGGTCTAACTTAGAAGATAGTGGCCCCCTGGAGCGGCTCGAAAACCGAGGAGATGAGTGGTAGCGGATAGCGGTTCTTAACCGTGACGTCATTGAGGCCCCAGTAGTCGATGCACAGGCGTAGAATTTTGTCCTTCTACACATAGAAGAACGCTGCGCCGGTGGGGGAGGCAGATGGACGGATACCCCCTGCAGCCAGGGAGTCCTCGATGTACGGCTCCATAGCCTTGGTCCCCAGACCCGACAGTGAATACAGCCATCCCCGGGGTGGTGTAGTGCCCGGGAGAACTTCAGGCAATGGGCGTGGCAGAACGGGCTCCAGTCCACGATAGTACCAGCAGCCCAGTTGATAAGGGGATTGTGGAACTGGAGCCAAGACAACCCCAATACCACGGGGACCTGAGGAGACTTGATGAGCATAAACTGCATAGACTCACTGTGGTTCCCAGACACACACCAGTAGATAAGAGTAGTATTGTGGGTAACCCTGCCTATAGAGCGTCCATCCAGGGCTCTAATGTCCAGGAAACTGGAGAGGGGCTGAGTGGAGATGCCCAGCTCAGACACCAGGGTGGCATCCATGAAACTATTGTCAGCCCCAGAGTCAACGAGAACCCGGAGAGATTTAGACTGGTCGCCCCACAGCAGGATGACATGAATAGGGGTGCAAGTAAGGGGAGGCCCACCAGAGTACTCATACCTACTGATGAGCCTGGCCTCTTTAAAGGACAGGTAGAAACAATGACAGGCAGTTCCGCAATACAGACAACTCTGGGTGGTATGTCTACGTAAGAGCTCGGCTGGTGACAGCCTAGTGCTGCCGAGTTGCATTGGCTCCGAAAAAGGAGAGTCGGCAGACCTCTGAGACTCTCGGGGGAACTCGAATCCTCTCAGGGACATAGACGCTGGCGACTTCCGGAGTTCCTCGGAGGCAAGGTGGGATCCTTTGGCGAGCGATTGGAACCAGAATCAGACCTCTCCCTCCTACGTTCCTGTAGCCGCCCATCGATCCAGATGGTCAAGGCGATGAGCGAATCGAGAGCCGTAGGCAGCTCCCGGGTTGCGAGCTCATCCTTAACCTCCTTAACCAGGCATTCTTGGCAGCCAACATGCAGATATCAACTGTATAGGCCGCCACACTGTAGGGAGTCTTGGCGAAGCTTGAGTAACTTCCGGGCAGCCTCTCTCCCGGACAATGAAGAATCCAAAACCTGTTTCACCTCAGCCACGAACTCCTCTAAACTGAAACACATGGCAGATTGTGGTTCCCACACTGCAGTAGCCCAGGCGAGAGCCCTCCCGGACATTAGCGTTATGAGATACACTATCTTCGAGTAGTCCGAGGGGAAGGACGAGGGCTGCAGCTCGAAGATAAAGGAACACAGAGAGAAATGCCTGACAGGTTCCTGACCCTCCAGCGAAGCGTTCCGGAGGAGGTAAGCGGGGTTCTCGGGAAGCCTGGGTGCCCTGTAGAGGGGGGGCTGGGAGGTTACTGTCATGGCCGGCGGCCTCACAGATAATCCTCTGGAATTGCTCCAGCAATGTATTCAAGGCACAGTCATGGCGTTCTGCCAATGTCTGGAATTCCTCCAGAAGACCTCAGTGTAACTCCTCGGGTCTCCCAATGGTGGTTCCTTGGAAGGAGATGGCGTTGCGGAGCTGGTCCGAGTCTGCTGGGTCAGTCATGGCCAGTTCGTACTATCAGACCTCAGGATAAGACGCAGATGTAGACAGTTTATTAAAGTTTATTCCAAAAACAGGGAGCAGGCACACGACAGGTCAAGGGCAGGCAGAGGTCAGTATTCCAGAGCAGAGTCCAAAAGGTACAGAATGGCAGGCAGAGGTCAGTAATCCAGGGTGGTGTGATAAGGTACAGAACGGCAGGCAGGCTCAGGGCAGGCAGAGGTCAGTAATCCAGGGCAGTGTCGCAAGGTACAGAACGGAAGGCAGGCTCAGAGCAGGCAGAATGGTCAAAACCTGGAAGACTAGAAAACAGGGACTAGAGCATAAAAACAGGAGTACGGGAAAACCACTGGTAGGCTTGACGAGACAAGGCGAACTGGCAACAGACAAACAGAAAACACAGGTATAAATGCACAGGGGATAATGGGGAAAATGGGCGACACCTGGAGTGGGGTGGAAACAAGCACAAGACAGGTGAAACATATCAGGGTGTGACAAAATCAAAGCAAACCAGTAGCATCCCCAAATCAATATTGTCCATTTTCATAAGGGTGTTAATCAGGTCCATAGAATCGCCACGGACCTATACAGGATTCCGACGGATAGGAAGTCCCTGTTTCCTTGAAAAGGAGCCTCTCTATCAGCCATAACATATGCAGACAATGCATACGCAGGACCGTTAGTAGACAGAATGACTATGACAAACAAGCGCACTGTCTGGATGAGCGTTTCAGACAACGGGGTTACCCAGAGGAATGGCTGCATGACGCACGGGATGGTTACTATGTCCCAGAATGACAGCCCCCCCCAACAGTTTAACCGTATCATTCAAAAATACTCTCACATCATGATCACAGGTAGTCTTCAGACGCGCCCACAACATCAGTCAAATGGTGGTGAGGTCTGATCTTCCCCCAGTGCCACGTAGCACCTTCCTAGACAATGTGCCGGAAGGTAAATACATATGTGGCGGATGTACCCATTGTAACTTTACGAACACATGCACAACGTCCAATCACCCCATCACGGGCAAAGGCATCATTACGTGTTCTACAAAATAAATGGTATAGCTGATCAAGTGTATTTGTGGTCTATGCTATGCTATTCTCTGAAAACAAGGATAGCAGAACACAGGAGTAATTTCAGGGCTGCGCATTTCATGGAGGCTAGTCACAACATCTGGGATACGCTGCTATCGAACACGTTAAGGCTCTTAGTAAAGGGAGATACTGATAATCTTCCACTGAAAATATAATTGTATTGGATTCACCGTTTGTCCACCATGTCTCCTGAAGGTCTGAACCAATAATTTGATATCAGACCATTTATTACACGGATATGTTACGTTGAATAGTCTTGACATGCAGTTCGCCACTTGTTAATTTTGTACATATTAGATGTTCTGTAACTACTACATGTGCACATCTCATTGATATTAAATTATTAGAAGTGCACAAGTTGTTTTGAAATAGGTCACTGTATTTATATCTACGGCCACCGCGTGTCCTGCGCGTAATGGTATTCCAAAAGTTTCCAATGTAATATTTTTTTAACCTTTGCCTAGCTTTTAACTCGGACCAATTTGTATGTATATAATCACTTATGACCATATGTACCTCCGTGATTAATTATGATTGACTATGCACAAAAGTTAATTGAATTGTTTCCACACGTCCATCATGTGCGTAATGGTCATGTGAGGTGAAATGTGTATAAGGTCTTTTTGACCTGAAAAAGATCCGTTTTGGATCGAAACGTTGTCAATAAATCGGTGAATTGGGAGCATAAACAGTGTGCAGGTTTTCCTGTTCTTCACAAGTATTCTTTATTAGCCCAGCACCTACGTTTTTAAAGGATGTGTGTATGTCCACAAACTTGGCTACTTACCATAAATATCCCACAGAGGGCAGTGTTGGTTCATAGTGAAACTCAGCTCAGTTTAAACACTGTGTCCCTTCTAGAGAATCACTACTTTGTTTTAATGCTCTTCTCAGTTCAGCTTTACATTATTTCTCTAGTAATGTGTTCAATGCAATATATTCTGGTCTGTATCATTTTGAAATTAATCAGCCCGAACATGAATCTAAACATCAAACTTGTGTCTGGAATGTTTTATTGAATTGTGATGATTCTCACGTTTGCACAGCTAACCAAGGCCCACCAGGTGGCGTTATCAACCATCAGTTACATTGGCTGCTCTATATCTATCTTCTGTCTGACCATCACACTGGTGACATTTGCAATCTTGTCGTGAGTATCCCTCCATCTTTATTGTTCACTGACTCAATCAAAATAAACGTATCAAAGCACCTCACATGTGTGTCACACATGCTCTTTGTGAGTGGTATTCGCCCCATTATGATTAAATGTTATATCAAACTTATGTTATAAATTTCTTGTAATATTCAATGTTTCTATTTGTGTTTGGCCTTGCAGGTCAGTGAGCACTATCCGTAACCAACGCTACCACATCCATGCCAACCTGTCCTTTGCCATCCTGGTGGCCCAGATCCTGCTGCTCATCAGCTTCTGCTTTGACCCAGGCACGGTAAGCACCTCATAACCAGAGTCAGAGGATCTCATTGGCTAGAACCAGGAAGTGATTTGCACTTACTGTATGATGATGATGATGGTGATGATAAAGAAGAGGAGGCAGAGCGTGAAACAGAGATAATGATGCACACTGTACCCTAGTTTTAACCTTTAACCCCTCTCCTCTCCCAGCTGCCCTGTAAGGTGATGGCTGTGCTGCTCCACTTCTTCTTCCTGAGTGCGTTTGCCTGGATGCTGGTGGAGGGCCTGCACCTCTACAGCATGGTCATCAAGGTTTTCGGCTCAGAGGGCAGCAAGCATTTCTACTACTACGGGATTGGCTGGGGTACATCTTGTAACTGTATCAATGGTCCATTTTAGGCACAAATGTCTTAATGATCCACATGTTTTTATTCATCTCAAACTGGATCAATCGGTTTTCCACGTACACCTGCAGCTACATGCTGTGCTTCAAAAGACTAATCATGAACAATGTTTCCCACAATTCAAATGTTGTCCTTTAAGGTCTGGTTTTAGCAGACCTCTAGTTTGGCCTTCAGACTTCACAGGTCTCTGTTAGCCAGAGTGGACGGACAAACAGGAGAATGTGTGTGTGTGTGTGTGTTTCTTTTAGCTTTCTGGGAACACTGCGTCTCCTCCACATGCTGGAGTGATTCATAGAAATAAGTTACCATTTTTATCATTTCCTATGTTGTTGGCCGAAGTAATGCTGCGATTTGTGGCCAACAGCAAATTAAGGAGTGTAGATGTGTCCAGCCTAAGTTTTTTTTTAAACACTGCCATTTGGTAATTTACAGCTCCTGTTGTTAGCAGTGAAATCAGGCTCCTGACCCTTTATTCTTCATTTCCTCCTTTAGCGTAACAGTTGAATTGTTCTTTGCTGGGGAAGTCTGTAAATCTCTGTGGACTAAGCAACTCATTAAAACAGATGAAAGCATGACCAAGACTAGAACCATGTTGGTGGGAATTAAAATACATCCGGTGTCCTCCACTGTCGGTCTTGCTAATTTTCATCTCACACTCCTTGCCAAACCTGATTTAGAAAACATTAGACTGAAGTCAATACTGTATAAGGAAGCATATACTAAACAATGTAATGTTAGAGATGTCATGATGTGTGTGATATCTTTTTATCTTGTAACTAACATGTCCTCTCTTCTCCCAGGGTCTCCATTGGTGATATGTGTGGTCTCTATGACATCAGCCTTGGACAGCTATGGAGAGATTGGGAAGTAAGTCACTGAGTCAACACACTCCAACCTGGACGTTCAAAACCACTTGGCAGCACTCTGTGCCATTGGATATAGTTAAAATATCAATACTGGTGCCATGAAACTGCCATGAATTAAGAGATATGTATCTAGGCATATTTATGTACTGTATAAGTAGTTTACAGAGTAAATGGAGATGGGAAGTATAATGTGAGAGATGTCGACCAAGCTTGTTATCTCTCTCCTCCCTCCCTCAGCTGTTGGCTGTCCTTGAAGAATGGGGCTATTTGGGCGTTTGTGGCACCAGCACTGTTTGTCATTGTGGTAAGAGAACTGAAGAAATCACCACTAACTGTTTGTTTATTTCCGTTATTTACTTTACAATTTACAGCTAATTAATCACTGGAGCTCAAGCTTTTTGTTCATGAAAGTGATATTTAGACATTAACTGATATGTGTTGTTTTCTCTCTTACTTAGGTGAATATTGTGATTCTTATATCTGTAACGAGGATCATCTCTCGTATTAGTTCAGAGAATTACAAGGTTCATGGCGATGCCAACGCAGTCAAGTGAGTCATCATCTCTGTTCTTAGGGCTGAAACCATCATGGTGATGATGCTATCCAAACTCTGACTCAGTCAGACTGACATTAATACACTATAGATTGCTGACATTTAGTGTTTCTGTGTCTCTCTCTGTGTGTATAGGCTGACTGCAAAGGCAGTGGCTGTGCTCCTTCCTATTCTGGGCATCTCCTGGATCTTTGGGGTACTGGCCATCAACGATCACGCACTGATGTTCCAGTACATGTTTGCTGTTTTCAACTCATTACAGGTAAGTAGCGTACTGTAAATGTGCCATTATGCAATCGAATACATTTCATAAAATATCTTTAACAATAGCCTTTATTTACAGTAATTGAATACAATCATGTGGATTTTTCTCTCTAAAGGGATTCTTTATCTTCCTGTTCCATTGCCTTCTCAACTCTGAGGTAAGGCACACCCCACATGGTGTTATAGTGTTGATATAGTTTGTTTTGTTTCTAATATGTCCGGGGAGGTTTATGAAACATTGCATCTGTTATTGGTCCTACTCATGGTTGTGCTGTTTTGCGGTAGGTCAGAGCTGCCTTTAAGCACAAAACCAAGGTGTGGTCTCTAACCAGCAGCTCCATTCGCAACATCAATGTGAAACCCTTCAATTCTGACGTTGTGAGTACCAAGATAGAGGTGTCTAATTGGCTAAGAAGAAAGAAGTGAATTCAACTTATAATGTGAGATCAAGTGTGTGCTCTCCTTTTTCTCTTGTAGATGAATGGAAACAGGGGAGGGGCGAGCCCCACAAAGATGAACACATGGGACAAAAGCACCAACTCAGCCAATCGGATCGACCTCTCTGCTGTCTAAAACTGGAGGGCATCACTTCGAGTAAGGGCGGAAATAGGATGCCATGCCAACCAGGGGTTGACTAGTGTAGATTAATTGACAGACACTGGCTAAAGCATTGTGCTGTTGTGCACTGTTATATGTGATATATGACTCAGAAGGAAAAGATAAGGGGGTATGCTGTGGTTCAGCTGCATAGTCAGGATGTCATGCGTCTTCATTCAGACCTCTATACACAATGACAGTGAGTATCCATTCTTACAGGCATCTCTGAGCTTAGCTTCCATAGCCCACAGCCTCCCGCTCCCTTACTCCTCCACTATACAATGATTTGATGTAATGCTGTAACCCCAAATGGAACATAATGTAATCTCCCCCTGATGACAAACAGACTCAGACTGTGCCTTTCTCGTATAAAAGACAGCTGGCCAGACCCATTTAGAGAAGGGAATTCTGAGGGGACCCATGGTTAGGGAACAGAGTGAGATTATATTGGATGTTAACCTTGAGGATTTAAAGCATTCCATTAACTGTTTTAGATAGTTTTTGTCCACCATATTGTGTATAATGTTTTGAAATGTTTCTACCCAAGTATTTTTGATGAATAATGATCCATTTGACCAGAGGCTATCCAATGTTTTGTGATATGTAAACATAGTGTAGCTTTTACTTTTTTGAGTGTTATAGTTACTTTCGGTATGTATTATGGTTATGACAAAGAGGCTAATAGCTGCCTGGTAATCGGTTACTTCTGGTTCAGAATGGTTATTCTAATACATGATTATCACAGGCTCCTGGCTGCATGGCACACTAAGCATTATGTGTTGAACCAATGAAAATAATAAATTACAATTATTTTCTGTTTGAAATATTTAATTTCCAGAAAGAGCAGAACATCTAGCCCCCAAAAAACATGTGCCTTAGTGTAGGGATAGTTGATACAATAAATAATACTTTCACTAATGTAAAAAGTGTAATCAAATGAAGAAGAAAAAAACACAGTTTAATGTATTTATTTATGGATTTTGTGATTCTTAATTTTTTTTGCAAAGTCACTCAAAATACTCAATGTTTGATACCCATCTCTCTTTTGATGTTTTCTTTGTGTGTTGTTTCTTCTTACGATGAAGATGAGTTGACAATGTACATCATGTCTGTAAAGCTGCAGTATTTCATGCTTTTTGGAAAAATAGAGAATTATTAATTGTGTTAGACACAATTCTGTGAATTTTTTTATCAGTGTTCCAGTTAACTTTTCAAATTACGTAGATCGTTAGATGTTTTATGCTTTATCTTTGAGTAGAGGATACATAGTTATAGGCTAGCATATTCATGTCTTTTACAAACACAAGAGTGGGACTTTGAATTGAGCACAGCAAATTGTCTTTTGTTGAGTTTCACTGTGAGATTGGAGAGAAATGTCTGATGAGATGTTGATGGTTCTGACACTGTACCAACACTTAGTCTCCTACAATAGGATTTGCTGTATGAAATCATTTAAAAACACTTCCCATAACTTGTCTTTTTTCAGTATTTCAGAACAGACCATCATCTTATGGCGTGTCTTTTGCTTGTTTTCTAAGGTACTTTCTGTGTTCAAGTTTGTTGAATAAAAAGACAAACATGAAAACGTATTGTATGTAATTCCTCTCTCAACAGACCCCAGTATCCTTCCTACTGTATGTTAAAATGACTAAAAAGAATAACGTCTCACCTGCGCTATCTATTGGAAGTATTGACAACTGCAGTAGGCCTAAGAAGTGGCAATGCTAAAATAAAGAAAATGATATGGTAGACAAGGCATTATTATTATTATTATGTGTGAAAATGACATATACACATACACTGATATTGCGTTGCGTTAGGTTAAGCAACCTGTGGCCATGATGATTAGACAAGTTATTATTGCGCGCCAGTGGCACTCATGTTTCTGACTAGGTGAACACTGCTACAACTCCTGTTGCGCATGCTCACACCCAGGGATATGAATAACTACAGTGGGATCGTTTGTTCGTGATAGGTGAAGACTCGCAACAAATGTAACCAGTATAGCCTACAGTGTCTGGATAAAGGTGACTTATCTGTATGTGTAAAGAAAACGTACGTTTTGAGAATTCATATAGACTACTTTGGAGCTTATATCCAACTAACGACGGGAAATTGACTCTTCTCTTTTGTAAACAGTTTTCAGTCTGTTCTATATGAGATCTGTCATTTTGCTTTTTATATAAAGGCATAATGGTGACAACAACTTCTAATATAGGATATTGATATTTTAAATGAAACCGTCATGATTCAAGAAGTGTTGGGGTTTTTAATCGGGGAGAGACTTGAAGGATCTAGACACCTCTCTTGCTGTCTGGAGTTGAACGGTGGCGACTTCCAAATTGTTCCGGTGGTAACCTCAACATCCTGATTCCACCTGGATATACACAGCACCTGTTGTTATTATTATTGAACAGTATGGAGACTATTGGGAAATTCGAGTTCAACAGGAAAGACCTGATTGGACATGGTGCCTTTGCCGTGGTGTTCAAAGGGAGACATAAGGAGGTAATTTGTATGCTATTATACATATGTTATAACCAGGGTGAGATAAGTCCTATATACATTTTATATTGAGAGATTGTCTAACCGTTCATCTTCTGTCTTTCCCTTTGCCTTTTTCAGAGGCATGACATGGAAGTAGCTGTGAAATGTATTAACAAGAAGAACTTGGCAAAATCCCATTCCCTGTTAGGAAAAGAGATTAAAATATTAAAGGTAATAATTTGACGACGAAACTTTATGCAATTATTGTAAGTCCAGACCTAGACAAATTAACCATTCAATTGTTGTTCCCCTACACAGGAACTGAAACATGAGAATATCGTTGGACTACTTGACTTCCAGGTATGCGTCGATTTTCAACATCGTTATGTATTATTGACACACATGGAGCCTACCTGTACATGTCGGTATCATCACACACTGTTCTAGTTCTACACAATAAGCTGACTAACAGCTTTTCCTAAACCTGCTGTCACATGCGCAATTGTTGACATTCGATGTGCAGAACATTGCATCTCATTCGCTCATACTCTGTTGATAGGCGTGTATGTTATTAAGAACTGATATAGATAACACGTAGGGTACTAGGGGGTAACTAGCCCCCTGGAGTAGCTGCCCCCCTCCCCCTGTAATTCACATAAAGACCACAAGATGTCACCAAGTTTAAAAAATATATACAATTAGGAAAGCCTTAAGATAAATAATCCACCTGTTTAGAGAGAAAAATGTACTTACTTAAGTATTAATATGTCGGATGAGTGTGTTGGGGCAACCTTACTACCAGATCGTCTGAGGTAAAATACATTATAAAAGATAACAGAACTTAATTGCAGTTGTAAATGTTTCCACTAGTGGCTGATAGCTTTACAGTTAATGTTACTTTATAGCCTTTTAGCTATTTTACACAGCATTTTATGTCATACTGCTGGATCGCTAGCTACGTTTTTAAGAGGGAGCTTTTAAATTAGCATCTCTCCCCGTTTTCAGTCACAGGTGGGGACTGGATTACTGTAGGTGTGAGCAGTGCAGTAGGTGGGCTAGTGAGTTGTGCTCCAATTTTACTGGGGATAGCTTTTTTTGTGACCTACGTACAGATTAGAATCATGCAATAGCAGAGCATAAGAGAGTTGCCACAATGTTACACTCCAATGTGATTTAATGTTATATTCCATTCCAATATTATATTAAAAACAGCTATTGAAAACTTTTTGTTCCTGAATGTCATTTTAAAGACCGCTGGGATTTAAACTCCTACATTGTTCAAATAATATTTAGTGCAATTGTACATAATGGATTGTATGGAAAAGGAACAAAGGAAATTAATGTGCAGGTGAGTTAAGAGGGACTACATCAAATCTCCTCATAGTGCAGATATTAATGGTCACATGTGCAACACCCCCCCCCCCCCCCCCCCCCCACCATATTTTAATAATTACAATTAGACAACTAGACTTAGCTTTTAAGTATTACTTAAAGACATTTCTAAATAAAACGGATTAAATGGATTTTAACACACTTGTGTTAAACCCTATGCCATAATCTTCTACTCGGGTAACTGGCACCCCAATTACCCCGGGACTTTAAAAAAAAAAGCCCCTTTTCTAAAAACATTTCATGAAATAACAAAAAAAAAAAAGTCTACTTTAGCCATTTATTTCCCTTTATAGTTTAGTCACCTTAGCATGACCTTGAGTCACATAGCATTTTTTTTCAAAACGTTGCTTTTTGTGTCAGCAATTAGAAATTGTTCTTAGGGGGGTTCGTTACCCCCTCGTACCCTACGTCCACAAACTACAAGATCCAGAGAGTACTTTTGGCTTAGAGCAGGGCTGTTCAACTCTGACCCTGCAACGTGTGTAACGGCATTCAGAGGTGGAAGAAGGATCGGACCAAAGCGCAGCGTGGTAAGTGTTCATGATGATTTATTCAAAACGAACTGAACACTGAAATACAAAACAATAACGGATGTGAACAAAACGAAAACCAAAACAGTACCGTGTGGCTTAAACACTCACACGGAAACAAACACCCACAAACCAAAAGTGAAACCCAGGCTACCTAAGTATGATTCTCAATCAGGGACAACGATTGACAGCTGCTTCTGATTGAGAACCATACTAGGCCGAACTCAAAACCCCAACATAGAAAAAACAAACAGACTGCCCACCCGAACTCACGCCCTGACCATACTAAAACAAAGAATAAAATAACAGAACTATGGTCAGAACGTGACAACGTGGTTTTGCGTTGGTGGAAGAAGGAGTAGACCAAAGCGCAGCGTGGTACGTGTTCATGATGCCTTTAATAAACTGAACACAAACGAACAAAAGAATAAAGGAAAACCGAAACAGTCCCGTATGGTGAAAACACTGAAATGGAAAATAATCACCCACAACTCAAAATGGGAAAACGGGCTACCTAAGTATGGCTCTCAGAGACAACGATAGACAGCTGCCTCTGATTGAGAACCATACCAGGCCAAACACATAGAAAAAGAAACCCTAGACCTACAACATAGAATACCCACCCGCATCACACTCTGACCAAACTGAAAATAGAAACATACAGTGACAGTACCCCCCCCCCAAAGGTGCGGACTCCGGCCGCAAAATCTAAACTCATAGGGGAGGGTCTGGGTGGTCATCTGTCCGCGGTGACGGCTCTGGCGCAGGACATGGACCCCACTCCACCATAGTCTTGGCCCACTTAAGTGGCGCCTTTGGAGCGGCAACCCACACCGCCGACCTCGGACTGGGGACCCTTGCAGCGGGCCCCGAATAGACGGGAGACTCCGGCAGCGCCGGAGTGAAGGGCGGCTCCGGCAGCTCCGGAGTGAAGGGCGGCTCCGGCAGCTCCTGACAGGAGGAAGGCTCTGGAAGCTCCGGACAGGAGAGAGCACCTGGATGGAGGAGACGGAGAGACAGCCTGGTGCGTGGGGCTGCCACAGGAGGCCTGGTGCGTGGAGGAGGCACCAGATGGACCGGACCATGGAGGCGCACTGGAGGTCTCGAGCACCGAGCCTGCACAACCTGTCCTGGCTGGATACCCCCTGTAGCCCGGCAAGCGCGGCAGGGTGGAACAGACCGCACTGGGCTGTGCTGGCAAACCGGGGACACCGTGCGTAGGGCTGGTGCCATATAACCTGGGCCGAGGAGACGCACTGGTGACCAGATGCGCTGAGCCGGCTTCATTCCTCCTGGCTCGATGCCCACTCTAGCCCGGCCGATACGAGGAGCTGCGATGTAGCGCATCGGGCTATGCGTGAACGCTGGGGACACTGTGCGCCTCACCGCATAACACGGTGCCTGCCCGGTCAACCTCTCGCCCCGGTAAGCACTGGGAGTTGGCTCAGGTCTCCTACCTGACTTAGCCACACACATTTTTGGGGCTGCCTCTCGGGCTTCCTTGCCAGCCGTGTTAACTCATACTGTCTCCGCTCAGCCTTAGCTGCCTCCAAATCATCCTGCAGACGGCGATACTCCCCAGTCTGTGCCCAGAGTCCCTTGCCTTCCAGTATCTCCTCCCATGTCCATTTCTCCAGATAGCTCTGCTGCTCCTCATCACGCTGCTTAGTCCTTTGGTGGTGGGTAGTTCTGTAACGACCGTTGGTGGAAGAAGGTGAGGACCAAGATGCAGCGTGGTACGTGTTCATCATTATTTTAATAAACTGAACACTGAATACAAACTAACAAAATAATAAAGGAAAACCGAAACAGTCCCGTATGGTGAAAACACTGAAATGGAAAACAATCACCCACAACTCAAAATGGGAAAACAGGCTACCTAAGTATGGCTCTCAGAGACAACGATAGACAGCTGCCTCTGATTGAGAACCATACCAGGCCAAACACATAGAAAAATAAAACCTAGACCTACAACATAGAATACCCACCCGCATCACACCCTGACCAAACTAAAAATAGAAACAAACAAAGCAATCTACGGTCAGGGCGTGACAGTGGTTCCCCAACTGGAGGCCAGTGGGCCAATTTGTCCTCCCATGTTTCCTGAGCAAAAATAATTATAATAATAATAATTCATTGTTGGATATAAAAGACTGTAAAAACACCAGGAAATCAGCTCCAAGTGATTTTAATTTTGGAAATCTGTTCCCAAGTATTCTCATGCATAATAGACATGTACATGTGATCATATAAAAATGTAAACAAGGTTTGAAATTAGTGTTTTAGTCAAATATTATATATGTTTAGGCTTTTTGCAGTCAATTTGCAGTCTACAAATTAGTATTATTATATATAATACACTGCTCAAAAAAATAAAGGGAACACTAAAATAACACATCCTAGATCTGAATGAATGAAATATTCTTATTAAATACTTTTTTCTTTACATAGTTGAATGTGCTGACAACAAAATCACACAAAAGTTATCAATGGAAATCAAATTTATCAACCAATGGAGGTCTGGATTTGGAGTCACACTCAAAATTAAAGTGGAAAACAACACTACAGTCTGATCCAACTTTGATGTAATGTCCTTAAAACAAGTCAAAAGGAGGCTCAGTAGTGTGTGTGGCCTCCACGTGCCTGTATGACCTCCCTACAACGCCTGGGCATGCTACTGGTGAGGTGGTGGATGGTCTCCTGAGGGATCTCCTCCCAGACCTGGACTAAAGCATCCGCCAACTCCTGGACAGTCTGTGGTGCAACGTGGCGTTGGTGGATGGAGCGAGACATGATGTCCCAGATGTGCTCAATTGGATTCAGGTCTGGGGAATGGGCGGGCCAGTCCATAGCATCAATGCCTTCCTCTTGCAGGAACTGCTGACACACTCCAGCCACATGAGGTCTAGCATTGTCTTGCATTAGGAGGAACCCAGGGCCAACCGCAAAAGCATATGGTCTCACAAGCGGTCTGAGGATCTCATCTCGGTACCTAATGGCAGTCAGGCTACCTCTGGCGAGCACTTGGAGGGCTGTGCGGCCCCCCAAGAAATGCCACCCCACACCATGACTGACCCACCGCCAAACTGGTCATGCTGGAGGATGTTGCAGGCAGCAGAACGTTCTCCACGGCGTCTCCAGACTCTGTCACGTCTGTCACATGTGCTCAGTGTGAACCTGCTTTCACCTGTGAAGAGCACAGGGCACCAGTGGCGAATTTGCCAATCTTGGTGTTCTCTGGCAAATGCCAAACGCCCTGCACGGTGTTGGGCTGTAAGCACAACCCCCCCCCCCCCCCCCCTGTGGACATCGGGCCCTCATACCACCCTCATGGAGTCATTTTCTGACCGTTTGAGCAGATGCATGCACATTTGTGGCCTGCTGGAGGTAATTTTGCAGGGCTCTGGCAGTGCTCCTCCTGCTCCTCCTTGAACAAAGGCGGAGGTAGCGGTCCTGCTGCTGGGTTGTTGCCCTCTTATGGCCTCCTGCACGTCTCCTGATGTACTGGCCTGTCTCCTGGTAGCGCCTCCATGCTCTGGACACTACGCTGACAGACACAGCAAACCTTCTTGCCACAGCTCGCATTGATGTGCCATCCTGGATGAGCTTCACTACCTGAGCCACTTGTGTGGGTTGTAGACTCCGTCTCATGCTACCACTAGAGAGAAAGCACCGCCAGCATTCAAAAGTGACCAAAACATCAGCCAGGAAGCATAGGAACTGAGAAGTGGTCTGTGGTCACCACCTGCAGAACCACTCCTTTATTGGGGGTGTCTTGCTAATTGCCTATAATTTCCACCTGTTGTCTATTCCATTTGCACAACTGCATGTGAAATGTATTGTCAATCAGTGTTGCTTCCTAAGTCAACAGTTTTATTTCACAGAAGTGTGATTGACTTGGAGTTACATTGTGTTGTTTAAGTGTTCCCTTTATTTTTTTGAGCAGTGTATATTTATTCTTGGACATAAAATATTGTAAAAACACCAGGAAATCATCTCCAAGTGATTTTCCTTTTGGAAATCTGTTCCCAAGTATTCCCACGCATTATAGAGAGAAGGGATATACAAATGTAAGCAAGGTTTGAAATATTGTATCTGTTTGGGCTTCTTGCGGTCAATTTGCAATCTACATTTTTTTTGTAATTATGTTCCGCCCCCGACCATCCACTGAAGAAAAAATCTTCCCACGGCTGAATCTAGTTGATGATCCCTGCCCTACGAGGTCCAGAGCCTGATGGTTTTCTGTTCTACCTGATAATTAATTGCACACACCTTGTTTCCCAGGTCTAAATCAGTCCCTGATTAGAGGGGAACATTGAAAAAACACAGTGGGACTGGCTTTGAGGTCCAGAGTTGAGTTTGAGGGGCCTAGAGGTTTCTGTAAAAAATATTCCCATGTGAAGCAGAAGAACAACTTTCACGTGTAGACCAGTTTATGGCTGAGTGCTACAGTACCATACAGTAGGTAAGACTTTCTTGTCCCAAGTGGCAGCTGGCCTTAGAAGAAGCCAGCTGTTGGACCAGCTGAAGCCAGCTGTTGGACCAGAACAATCAATCTATAGATTTCTTTTACTAGCCAATCCAATCCCAGTAAATGGGAGACATCTAATCTGATACATTGTTATAACATATCCGTTACTGTCAGTTGGCATCTGGTTAATGAATAAACTTATCAAATTTGCGTGTAGGTGAGTATCTCAATGTTCCCATCTCAGGTATTGTATGGGGCTTCAGCTGCAGCTGTATTTGGCTGTCCTTCCTTAAAGGCCCTATGTGGTTGTAAAATGATCCCGTCACCAGACAGACATTAGATGGTTTGCTGATCTGTTTGGGTTCACTGGTCTTAAACAGATGGCAGGGTGCAGCCGGCCTGCAAGCTAAATAAAGGCTTAAGACAACAGACAAGGAGCTCAGTCAGCAGAAATCTCCCCAGGAACAGTATTCAGCAACTTAATGAGTAATGATCGTTAATGACCTGACACCTGCTAGGTGATATGGAGACATGAAAGGAAGGGCTTTTGTCCTACTGTAATGTCGCTAGCTGTCATGTAATGTATCTAACATTTACTCAGCCCATTTTATCTCAGTTCCATTTTGTTTGGGTGACATTTGATTGATACAATGTATTGTATCTCTAAATGGGACCATTTGCTTTGAGTAACTGAGCAATATTTGTTTAATTATTAAAAGACCCACTGGGCACACACTGGTTGAATCAACATTGTTTCCATGTCATTTCAATGAAATTACGTTGAAACATCATGGAATAGATGTTGAATTGATGTCTGTACCCAGTGGGGATAAAGGATACTGGTTTCTACTAAAACCTTATAAATTCAAGTGAAACCTGAATCCACTTCTTCACTCCCCTCCCAGTCACACCCTTATAATCCATTCAATAGCAGTCAGCTTGGACTGACAGCCTAAACCTCTCACCTTCCTTGCTGCCAGCTCAACCCTGCATGATCGGCCAAATGGGAGCCAGCCCACTCTAAATTATGAAGTGGTGTCGTTTGTTTCTTATGGGATAGTCTCTACATGTATGCATTATTCAAACCTACTACATGTGCCCATCCCACTTGGGACTGTAGTGCATATCTAATTTAAAACAACCGTGGATGGAATTAATTTGCCTTGGGGGGAAAATGAACAGAACAAAAGTAATAATTATATATTGCAAAGGTTGTAGGTTTTTTTCCCCTTGTTGCCGGGTAAATGTATTTTGAACATACACAGTTTTAGTCAACATTTGCGATCTTAAAAATCTATATGGATATATTATGTCACCACAATCAATGATTTTTTATGTTTTCTCCAACAGGAAATGGCTGGGTGTGTGTATCTGGTCATGGAGGTAAGAGGAAGTCTGGTTTGCTTTATGTATAAGCTACTGTATACAGTATGTGGATTAATAGTGGTTGTAGAAAGAAAGAATTCAATTATATCTAATGAAATGTTCCATTATTTTCTGCTCACAGTACTGCAATGGAGGAGATTTGGCAGAATACCTCCACTGTGAGTATACTGTCACCTCACAAACAGAGCTTTGACAAATGTGTCTCTCCTCTTAACTCATGTTTGAACTTCAAAAGGAATTTAAACATCTTAACATCTTAAGCATTCTAGCACCTTCGTTGTGATTGTACTGTAGGGGTTTCAGGTGCCTGTATTAATACCCATTTGTATTGCTTAGAGTGAAGAACCAAACACAATTGGCTAGTGTGAAACAGGGTCAAACGAAGACCAACCAGACAAAGATTTGGTTGCAGGTTATTGTGATAAGCTATTGTTGTTATAGTAATAAAATCTGCCAGAGACTTTGTTGAGGACTTCGTTGCGGCCTTTGTTGAGTACTTGTAATCATTTTATTTTGAAAGATCATGAAAAGTAGAACCATAATCATCCTTGGGCAAAACAATGTGACATATAATTTAGATGTGGGTTACGTGCTGACACAATGCCTAGGCCTGTACAACTAATACTTAGAGCTTGGCCCAAATTAAGCCCAACATAGAGAACAGGATCTCTTTGTGATTAACACCAAAATGAATGTTTCCCTACACTCACTAAAGAAACACAAGGCCACTGAAAATATCTCTCCTTCACACACAGACCTAGAGTAACATAACAATATTGAGCAATGAATATACCTCCCTATTTTGCCTGCTCTCTCATAGCCAAAATGGACAATAATCGTCCCACTGAAACCATCATAAATCAACAGAATAAAACATTCTCTCCTCTCATACTCTTAGAAGAATATCAACGGACAATCTCCTCCTTCTATTACACTCTCTCCCCTTCAGAAACAGTGACTAGACCGAGGGCATACAGATGTCTCATGGACTAAATTTACCATGTGTGCGTAGGTCGATGAGTCTATTTAAAGATCGAAGGCCTGTTGTGGCCTGATTTTGCTTTCGTGCAAGCTGTCTTGTTTTGTAGACAAGACATTTGCCTGCATCTCCTGTGCCTGCTCGCCCTTGCCATTAGCTTGGCACATCCAACACCCAGACACGCCTTGCAAGGCTTCTGTAGTACCAACATGACCTCATCCATCTGTCGCTGACTTATCTCCTCTCCTAGGGTGGAAAAACACAGAGGCTAAAAATACAGCCGAGGTGCTTGAGGGATTATGGTGTCAGTTAGTTATTCCTGTCCTTTACACATTTTGGAAGAAGTTCCTACAGCTAGCTATATATTCGTAACCGTACTACTGTCAGATCTCATGACCCTTGTCCTAATAACTTTATTTCCCATGTATGTTCTCCTGTTTGGCCTCTGACGTGACTGCAGCTAAGGCTACTCTGAGTGAGGACACCATCCGGATCTTCCTCCAGCAGATAGCTGGGGCCATGAAGGTGCTGAAAGAAAAGGGCATCCTCCACAGAGACCTCAAACCTCAGAACATCCTCCTCTGTCACCCTGAGGGACGCAAGTCCAGCCCTAACAACACCTGCATCAAGATAGGTTTGTGTTTTGGGATGTTTTGGGTAATATACTGTACATTAAGTACACAAAAGAGAAGCTGGACAGTTTTTGCTGCAGGGTGTGGTCGGGAACTGATTTGTTTGTTGATCAATGACGGTTAGTTGTCATATTGCCACTTAAAGGATACAGCTACCCTAGTCTCTTAAATCATTCACTTGGAAAGAGTCCATCATTTAGCCTCCAGTTTTCCCTTCTGAAAGAAATAAACATTTCTCATCGTGGGTTTAGAGAATGAAAATAAGTGAAAACATGTGTTTTGAGATGTGTTTTTGGCTGATGATTTTGCCCTCTCTCCAGCTGATTTTGGCTTTGCACGTCACCTCCAGTGTAACACTATGGCAGCCACTCTGTGTGGCTCCCCAATGTATATGGTGAGAACCTCCTATTGCCCATACACGTACACATCCTAACCCACCTTATGGTCAAATACTGTACCCACTGTGCTGTGTCTGTTTGTGCTCAGGCCCCGGAGGTGATCATGTCCCAGAACTATGATGCCAAGGCCGACCTGTGGAGCATAGGAACCATAGTGTACCAGTGTTTAACTGGGAAAGCTCCCTTTCAGGTGAGTGATAAAAACACACTCTCACAATTTTAGGAAACAAGAATGTTAGGAAGCGTATAGTTTTCTTTATAGTTACTTTACTTACTCATGCTAATCTAAAATGTTTTCTAAAACCTCTGAATGCTCTTGCATAAGAAACTTCTAATAGGTCTTTTACGATTTCTAATGCCTTTCGGAACAGGCTGACTACCGTGGTTCATGTTATATTATGAAAGAACTGACCATAGATCATATGAAAGACAGCTGTTCGCATAAAGTACGAGAACACATCACGAGCCTGTGATAAACAGCATGTTCACACACACACAGCACACCGTGTGCCTCTCTGTGTGTTCCCCTGCTGTTATGTTACCCCTGGGGGTCTGGACAGTGTGTCCACTTGTTCCGAAAGATCCCTGTTTACAAACAGCCAAGCTGCCAGGTGGATGAGGAAATGGCTGAGACCAGGGTAAACATTGTTTCACAACAGCCAGGGCAGGCAGGGGGTTTATCACCCTACCATCTAGGAGGCCACTCTATGCGGTGGACTGTGGCATATGTGGTTAGGGTTGATTGATGCTGTGCTGAATCATGTTTTGAGAGAGTTCTAGAGAGCTGTCAGCAAGTTTGCCAAGCGAGAATAGTTTGACTTATGTTCATGTTTCCTTGAAAGGCTAAGTGATCTGCCTGTTTATTAGGAAGTCAGCAATGATTTAGCTTTAGGTTGAAGCTGTCTGAAATTCGAAGATTTGAACCTTTGTACTTGGTATAGGGCTATTCCTGCATTAAATTATTTGAATAGCAATTACCCAGAGAGAAGCATGCCAGCACAGGCCAGTGAGTTCAGAGCAGACAGGGTCAGTGGCAGGGTGATCATGTGATGGTGTAGTGTTCACTTAGACTGTCCATGTCACCTGGTTTTAGTTGACAAGTCCTAAACATCCAGTGCACAATCAACCACAAAAGAGAACTAATAAAATGACAACGTGTATGTCCTCTGACCCGAAGTGTAAAATCACAGTTGATTTCTTAAAGGCAATTTTCTTTATTGCAAATTGTTTTTCATTCATCATTTCATTTTGCGGCAAAGCGTTAAACGTTTCATAAATAAAGTGCATGTGATTGTAAGTGAACAGTGTATTACAGCTGTTACAGACAGGATGTGTGTGTGTGTCCTGTGTTGTGTGTTCGTCATGTTATAGGCCAGTAGCCCCCAGGAGCTGCGTCTCTTCTATGAGAGAAACAGGGACCTCCAGCCCAGGTTAGTAGTGAGACCTGCAGGCCTCTGCTCTGAGAGTCGAAACACACACACACACACACAGGATTAGGTGTGAGGATAGCATAAACAGGCAGATCTGTCTTATGTGTCTAATCAGCTTACTGGCAGATTACTTTAGGTAACCCTATAATGTCCAGTCACCTCCAAAATGATTGGCCCCCTTGATAAAGATGAGCAAAAAAGACTGTATAAAATAAATAATTCAAACACCGAGCTATATTGTAAGCTCCAAAAAATAGGACAATTATATTATTCATACTAAATCGTAATTCGGAGTCCACAGACGCAGAGTCCATAGTCCAGCATCCCATTGTGACACATAGCTACTCGGCTCTCAGACCACCATCTGTGGGGGATGCACAGTCCAAACATACACCTCGCCAACATTCCCAACCAACGCGAATCGGAGAACATGTCCTCTATTCATTTGAAAGTGTTGACAGTTGGAGAAATTGCTTGAGCCACACTGAGAATCCGTAAAGTATGGAAGACAATGGTCCAATATGCTGGGGCGGCAGGGTAGCCTAGTGGTTAGAGCGTTTGCCTAGTAACCGGAAGGTTGCAAGTTCAAACTCCTGAGCTGACAAGGTATAAATCTGTCGTTCTGCCCCTGAACAGGCAGTTAACCCACTGCTCCTAGGCTGTCACTGAAAATAAGAATTTGTTCTTAACTGACTTGCCTAGGTAAAAAAAAAAAAATGCTAGAATACTGTTGTACGTGCCTAGTAACCGGAAGGTTGCAAGTTCAAACATGTTTTGGACTCTGATAGGCGCTTAATACAATTTCTCAGAGAAAGAGATTTTATTTAACGCTTATTTTTATATATATTTTTTATAGATGTCAACATTATTGCCACACCTAAAGATTCTTATACATTCAAGTTTCACGTTTTATTCGGCACATACACAAGTACAGTGAAATGCATTTCTTGCATGCAGTTATCAGTATCAGTGGTTCTATTTCTAAAAAGTCAAGTAGAACAAAAACACACGAGAGATAGAAAGAAGAAGAACACGACCACGTAAGTAAGCTACATACAGGATCAGTTCCAGGGTCAGTGCCAAAAGCATATTTACAATGAGCAGGGATACTGAAGAGATAGATAGATGTGTATAGGGGGAAGGTGACTATGCATCAGGATATATGGTAAACAGAGTAGCAGCAGTGAATATGATGATTTTATGTGAGTGTGTGTACTTGTGTGTAGAGTCAGTATGTGGGTGGGAAAATGAAGTGTGTGTGTGTGTGTGTAGAGTGTGCATAGAGTGAATGTGCATAGAGTCAGTCCGGTACCGCTTACCATGTGGAAGCAGAGAGAACAGTCTATGGTTTGGGTGGCTGGAGTCTAATGATTTTTCGGGCCTTCCTTTCACACCGCCTAATATAGAGGTCCTGGGTGGCAGGGAGCTCGGCCCTAGGATAATTTACTGGGCTATCCGCACCATCCTCTGTTGTGCCATGCCATTGAGGTCGGTGTAGTTGCCATACTAAGCAGTGATACAACCGGTCAAGATGCTCTTGATGGTGCAGCTGTAGAATTGTGTATCTCTTATTCAGGGTCACAAATATTATCCCCCTATCCATCCCCTTTGAAGTGCAAAACAGCCATATGCATTTGTTATATTTTAATCTTTTACTTTGTGAGCTTGTGTATTTGTGTCACTCAGGGGAATACCAGTTTAGTAGAACTCTGTCTCTGATAAAGCCTGTGATAAGGATGTGGATGTTTGTGTGGGTTGCAGGGTTTAGTATTTGCTTTTCACTATTTATAACAGCTGTTAGCTGCCTGCTACTGCACCGCTATCACTTTCCACATGACCCAGATATATCACACAGACACACACACACACCACGGCTCCCCTTACAAAAAAGATTGCGTTCAGAGTGCAGTCTAACTGCAGTGTGCTGCAAATACTGCGTCCAAAATACCACAGTCAACTGCAGTTACTGCACTTTCACTGCAGTTTCAAAACGGCAACCTTTTATTGTAAGGGTCAGGGTGTCAAAAGGCCCTGAGTCACTCAAACATAAACACAGGCACACGGCCACACTCAGTCAGTATCATATCCCACAGTCTTGCTCTTAGTGCTAGGAAAACACAACCACATTACAGCTCAGGGTGTCATAACAACCTGATACATTGCTTAGTAAGGGATAATCAATGAGGGCTATGCTTTCTGTGGAAAGTAATGCATGACGTGGAAGGTGTGTTCCACGACACGTTAGAAACTGGGTGGTTCAAGCCCTGAATGCTGATTGGCTGACAGCGTTAGTATATCAAACCGTATACCACGGGTACGACAAACCATTTATTTTTACTGCTTTGATTACATTGGTAACCAGTTTATTATAGCAATAAGGCATTTCAGGGGTTTGTGGTATATGGCCAGTATAGCACGGCTAAGGGCTGTATCCAGGCACTCCGCATTGCGTCGTGCTTAAGAACAGCCCTTAGTCGTGGTATATTGGCCATATACCACAACCCCCGGGCCTTATTGCTTTTATAAACTATCTCAAAACATAATCTTATAAATAGTCAATACACACAAACACAAAACAGTCCAATGTGTGATATTACTCTGTGTCCTTGTTTTGTCTTAAGGTCATTAAAGATATATGTTTTCAAAGTGAAACCTGTAAACCTGTGTTTCTCCCAGCATTCCACGGGAGACGTCAGTCCACCTGAGACACCTGCTCCTGGGCCTGCTGCAAAGGAACCATAAGGAGCGCATGGACTTTGGTTAGCCTCACTCACTCTCTCACTCACTAACATTTGCACTGCTGTCTCAATCAATCAAATGTATTTATAAAGCCCTTTTTATGTCAGCCGATGTCACAAAGTGCTGTACAGAAACCCAGCCTGAAACCCCAAACGGCAAGCAATGCAGATGTAGAAGCACGGTGGCTAAGAAAAACTCCATAGAAAAGCCAGAACCTAGGAAGAAACCTAGAGAGGAACCAGGCTCTGAGGGGTGGCCAGTTCACTTCTGGCTGTACCTGGTGGAGATTATAACAGAACATGGCCAAGATGTCATAATAATCACAGTGGTTGTCGAGGGTGCAACAGGTCAGCACCTCAGGAGTAAATGTCAGTTGGCTTTTCATAGCCGATCATTCAGAGTTAGAGACAGCAGGTGCGGTAGAGAGAGAGAGAGAGAGAGAGAGAGAGAGAGAGAGAGAGAGAGAGAGAGAGAGAGAGTCGAAAACAGCAGGTCCGGGACAAGGTAGCACGTCCGGTGAACAGGTCAGGGTTCCATAGCCGCAGGCAGAACAGTTGAAACTGGAGCAGCAGCATGACCAGGTGGACTGGGGACAGCAAAGAGTCATCAGGCCAGGTGGTCCTGAGGCATGGTCCTAGGGCTCAGGTCCTCCGAGAGAAGAGAGAAAGAAAGACAGAGGAGAAAGAGAGAAACGAGAGCGAATTAGAGGGAGCATACTTAAATTCACACAGGACACCGGCTAAGACAGGAGAAATACTCCAGTTCTTTTGTGTTTCTTCCATTTGCGAATAATCACACCAACTGTTGTCACCTTCTCACCAAGCTGATTGGCGATGGTCTTGTAGTCCATTCCAGCCTTGTGTAGGTCTACAATCTTGTCCCTGACATCCTTGGAGAGCTCTTTGGTCTTGGCCATGGTGGAGAGTTTGGAATCTGATTGATTGATTTCTTCTGTGGACAGGTGTCTTTTATACAGGTAACAAGCTGAGATCCCTTTAAGAGTGTGCTCCTAATCTCAGCTCGTTACCTGTACAAAAGACACATGGGAGCCAGAAATATTTCTGATTGAGGGGGTCAAATACTTATTTCCCTCATTAAAATGCAAATCAATTTATAACATTTTTGACGTGCGTTTTTCTGGATTTTGTTGTTGTTATTCTGTCTCTCACTGTTCAAATAAACCTACCATTAAAATTATAGACTGATCATTTCTTTGTCAGTGGGAAAATGTACAAAATCAGCAGGGGATCAAATACTTTCCCCCCTCACTGTAAACTATTGCAGCATAAATACTGGAGGCTGAGAGAGGAGGGGTTGGGAGACACTGTGGCCCTGTCTGATATGATGCCTTTTTCACTGGAATGGAACTGCAATCAGTCCTCGCAATGTCAGTCTTATTTCAATTTATTTGACATTGTTTACCCACACAGATGAGTTTTTCCATCACTCTTTCCTGGAGTCAAGTTCATCCACAAAGAAATGTGAGTATCCCTATAAGCCATACAGGCAAATTGCTCTGGATTAGAACTGCATTTTAGACAGGTGTGAATTATTAATGAGTTCTAATGTACAACTCAAGTTATTTAGTACCTAAATAAAGAGTACCAAAGCCATGGCATGCCCCCAGTATGAGGTTGGGATTAGTACCACAGTAACCATGTCCTTCATCATTCCAGCCTCTCCGGTGCCCATGCCCTCCTACCCCAGCTCTGGGTCTGCCAGCTCCTCTAGCAGCTCCTCCACCTTTCACCTGGCCTCCTCCCCTCAAGTGAGTCCCCCCTCCTCTCTGGGGAGTGATAACGATGATGAATAGGATTTATATAGCACTTTTCCAAGTGCTCAGCCCAATGCTTTATAATGTGAAGGGGAAATGATCTGCTACCAATACCAGTCACCTAGGGTCTAATATTAGATATTTTCCCCTTCAGCATTCCGATGCGGTGCTGCAGAGACTCCAGCCCAAGGCCGAGCCCACCCCTTCCCGGTGCACAGCCCTCCACTACAGCAGGAACACCTCCTCTGAGATGGATGACTTTGTCATGGTGCCTGCCCAGTTCCCCAGTAAGACACCCTATCTCTCGCTCTCTGTCTGTCTGTCTGTCTGTCTCTGTCTCTCTCTCTCTTTGTCTCTCTAGCTCTAACTTTACCAGCATTGTGTTCTTGATATGGGTTTGATTAATGCTGTAAACGCATGTGACTGATATGTCCCTGGATCCTGTTTTGTTACCACCAGGTGAGATCACATGTGACATGGGAGATGGGTCACCTGTCCAGGGCAGCATGTTGTACAGTGGGTAAGTTGGGCACAGGAGAATGATATAACTCTGTTGTATTTAATATCAGGAAATGTATAGTCCTACTGTAGAAATCTGTACAATGGAGATGGTTATGAGAGGTCCTTATAGCAGCAAGTAGATAGTGGGTAACACTGACTGACTCTGTCCTGTACCTTTGTCTTGATGATAAAGGAGCTCTCTGCTGTCTGCTGGGGTACTTGGGAGTCTAGGCAGGACACCACCCCCCTCTTCACCCCTCTGCCCCCCTAATCCTGTTAGGTAAGAGCAGGGCTGACTGAGGGGGACAGATGGGGAGTAAACCTGGGCTATTAGAAGTTTCACAGCATTTGTCCATCTCACCCTCATTTAATCTGACCAGACTTTAGTATAAAGCACACTCCTGTTTAACTGATAGGTATCAAATAATAACATCCTTTAGTGTTTGTCATACTACAAACATTGTGGGAGAATGGACCTGTCCTAACTTAGAGATACAAATCTATGAGGGAACAAGTAGTGTTCTTACAGGCATTTACTGTGTTTGTTTCCCTTCAACCCCCCGCTGTGTTCAATCCTACAAAATCACTGAGGTGTACTCATCCTTTTCCTCTCACCCCTCCCTTTTTGTCTGTGCAGCAGGCCTGCAGAGTTCAATGGGAGTAACTACAGCCAGTCTGTACCCATTCCTGTCCCAACACAGATCCACAACTACCAGCGCATAGAACAAAACCTACACCCCGCTGGCCTGCATGGCTCAACCAGGTACATCTCTCTATCTCTCTCACTCTCTCCTTTCTCTCTCTGTGGGGCATTTCTACCGTGGGGGTGTATTCTGGAAATTGTTGATGACACGTTACACATCTGTTTCAGGGCTACCCTTTGCTGTGTTGATAGTAGTAGTGGCAGTTCCCCAGGGAGTAGGAAGACTGGAGCCTCCCTTCTCCCATCAGGCCCCGGGGGGGCAGTGCTCAGCCACCGCAGGCTGTCAGCTGGAGGGGCCAAACCCTACCAGCCCTCTCCACAAGGTACAGTAGGAATCCCCTCAGACCTCCATTACTGCATTACTACAATACTCACTGTAACATGTGCTTCTTCACTTCTCTTCCCACAGTGGGCACTATCCCAGAGACCCCAGAGCAGACTGGCCTCTTCAGCACCTGGACAGGACAACAGAGCCCTCAGGTCATCCACTAAACAATGTCACATTTAGTGGTCTCTTCTGCAAGCTCAAGAGGGAAGTAGTTACTCTATAATACAACATTCTCATGTTGTTATTTTCCTGATTCCTGCTTAGGCCACGCCTCCACATGAATTCCCCCGGCCCACCAGCTTTGAGGATTTGCCCATCATTCCCACCCGAACACGGACAGTATCAGACTTGAGCCACATCAGCAGGGCCACAGGGAAGAGGAAGGGCCCCTTCAAAAGGTTAAAACCAGCTCTACAGATACTGGCTATCTGATATCCATAAGTGTGGTAGTGGGCTCTATCTTAAGGTATGATTGATTAATGATGAAACGTGTCTGCTGACGCCCTCTGAAGGTATCTGTGTGTGTGTGTGTGTGTCCTATCTCCAGGTCTCTGAGTGCAGGCCGTCTGTCAGACATGATGCTAAAGGCTGCTTTTGGAGCTCAGCTGCTGGATGGAGGAAGTAACGAGAGCCTTCCCACTGAGAGGTCCATGGACACCACAGGTACCAGGGCACCATGGGCAAACCAAGGGGATTGGGTTTTGAGCTGTGGAAAAATATATTGTTTGTTTCTAATTGTGTAAGCCTGTTATTGCCCTTGGGTTAGACTTTATGTAATTGTGCCACTGCCCACTCTTTTCATATATTAGGTAGGGTCTTAATCTATCCTGGACAAGCCTTATCTATAACCCATGTGAGGCTTGACAAGAAAAGTAAATGTTTGATAATGTTCCTGACTGCAAGTCAGTTGGTATATGACCATACATTTGCATTGGAGGTCCATGATCAATGTCCATGACATTTCAGCCAGTAGACACCATTTCCCCCCCCTGATGTGTCCCTACAGCTCCAACTAGTGGTGCTCTGAGGGTTGCAGGAACCTCAGCCTCAGGCAGTCCCACCTCAGTCGTGTTCACTGGGGGATCTCCATCCAGAGGAAATGCCGGGACCCCACCAAATCCCACCAGGACGTTCTCAGGTACATAGGGATCTTCAACTACCTTAGAAGGGTTTCTTATTTGGTTCTCATAGTAGATCAGTATAGTTTGATTAGACATTCAGAATTCCAGCATGGTATCAGGGTCTATGTAATGGGATGTGCAGAGGGAGAAATGCTTTGAATCCTATTTAAAAACTTTTTCATATTTGATATTTCCTTTTAGCAGTGGGTTCCCCCAGCTATGTCAGCCCATCCTGGTCAATCAGCAGAGGAACCCATAGAGAAGTACATAACTACCAGCACATTACCCACCCCATGACAGCCAGCCCAGACAGGGCCATAGATTTTGACCCTCCAGAGCTCCCAGAGGAGACACTGATGGGGGTAAACACATAAACACTCCTTTATAATATATTAGATCTCTGCACATGAATGGATTCATCAGTTTGCACATTGCCAGAAACTAGACTGTTGACAAAATGCAATCCTTTCTGGCTCTCCTTCACAGCAGTGGCATACGGATGGCCTGAGAAACCTGCGCTTCACTCTTGCCTTTGTCCACTGTGTCATGGAGATAGCCAGTTCTAAAGACACTGGACTTGAGAGTGAGACCAGTGAGGACGCTCCTGATGTGTCTTTCCTGCAGCAAAGCCTGGTGGCTGATCAGATCAGTCTTCTAAGTCGGGAGTGGGGGTGAGGGGATGCATTTCTGTTATTGATTCCCTGAGCTTTAAAATGGACCAATTTTTTTTTTAATCACAGCGTAATGATGTATTTTTAATACTTCAAGATGTATTTATTTTATTTTGGGGAGTAATCTTTTTGTGTAAGTTAACGTTGGTACTCACAATGTGTTTATCGCAGCTATGCAGAGCAGTTGGTGCTGTACATGAAGGCTGCAGAATATCTTTCGTCTGCATTACACACTGCTATGGAGGACATCAGAGAAGGCAGACTCTTCCCTTCCTCTACAGTCAAGCAAGGTGAGACATGGGACCATATTTTCCTCTTCTCATTGATATGTGCAAAACAAAATGGCCATTAAATCCTGTTAATCCCGAGAGTTTCGACTTCCCCTCGGCCCCGTGGAAATTTAATTAGCATAATTTTAAAAATCCCCATCAAAATCGGTCAGATATCTGTTTTTTTTTTGCATTGGATGCGTCTCAATCCAACACATCTGCAGATGTTGCACTTCCACATCTGCAGAGCTAGAACGGTGTTTGTCAGATCATGAGACATCCCGAAAATCGGTCTTCTCACGAAAACGTCTGTAGCATTCAAACGGTTTGGCCTACAGACTATTGGAAAGATGAGACTCTCACGATCACGATGGTGTTTCTCCGTTTTGTTCTACGACCCCCACAAGCGTCTTGGGATTATTTTGAAATCGGTACAGCCGATCTTCCAACTTCTGTCTGTAGTGTCCGAACAAGTTGGGCTTACACCTTCTGTGGAAAGGTGAGTCTCTCCCGAACACGTCCATGTCAGTTGTTTTGCTCTAGCCTCACAAGACTCGTCTGAAGGTCCCCTGGTACCAGTTTTTATGGAGATAGTTTAGTGCCAAAAATAAAGGGTTAATAAATACATGTCCCCCAAGAAATGTATCGTGTCCTAGAATTCTCAGATATAGGACAGACACCTCAAAACAAACTTCCTTTTGATTCCCCAGCTTTGACAGGGTTTAGACTGTAGGAGGCTAATGATCATGCTTTATAAAGTGTATTAAATGAAAGTCATTTCTCCTGTATGTAGTGATGAAGAAGATGAATGAGCTGTATAAGAGCAGTGTGACGTCCTGTCGGTCCCTCAACGCCCGCCTGCAGAGCTTCCTCCTCAACAAGCAGAGACTGATGGACCACATGAGCAACATCACTGCAGAGAAACTCATCTACAGTCACACCGTGACCATGGTAAGGCCTCCTCTCTCTCACTGCACAGTACTGTACATTTCTGTGCTCCCATTCTTTCTCTGTCTAGTGGTCTACAGTATTGTGTAACAAACTCATTGGACATGCATATTGTATGATATACGATGAATATTAGATAGAGTAAATATCATTTTATGACATTACTTTTACTGCAGTATTTATGATGTGGTTATAATATTGTAAGAGCAATGTTAATAGCTGAGTGTGTGTGTTGCTATTTTCCAGGTGCAGTCAGCAGCCCTAGATGAGATGTTCCACCGTGGCCAGGCGCCCATCCAGAGATACCATAAAGCCCTTCTGCTCATGGAGGGCTTGTCCCTTACCATCACAGAGCAGGCAGACATCGACAACATAAGTAAATGTAAGTAGCTTATAGTATAGATACACACGCGCACACACACACACACACGTGCCAACATGTGCACACACACACACATCTATTTGAAGATATGAATTAGGAATGTCTCTCACTGTGTTTCCCCCTTTGTTTTGATCTCAGGTAAACAGTGTATTGAGAGACGCCTCCTCTCTGCTCTGCAGACTGCACAGGGTGATTGAGCTTAAGGCTTTTGGACTATAGCTACAATATTAGCTGAACCTCTGAGCTTGGTTAGAGCACCTCCAGACCTCTGATGTCCCTCTGATGTCCCTCTGTCCTATGTGAAGATGGAGCACCTTGGACTGTTGACACATATAAGCACTTTGAACTGAACATGCTCAGTAACAAGGCCACTGATATGGCTGCTCTCAACCCACAGCCTAGCACAAAACATTTTTAGTACCAGAAGAGAGGAGAAGAAGAGTGGGTTTGGTTCTGTCTGACTCCACTCTGAGAGCAGTGTGTGTTGTGTTTCATGCTACAGTATGTTATGCCTGGCCAATAGTATGTTACTGTTAATCTACTGGATTTATCAGGCGTCACTGGACAAAATGTATTATTTTCATCTCAAATTAGCTAATTTTACTTGAAATAGTTGTTTGAGAGTAAATAGATGTCTGAGAGTGTAATTTAATGTACAGAAGGTGGCACTCAATAATAGAAGGGAATTCGGTAAATATCTTTGGTACCAGCTGGTGTTATATTTAAAGATGCACTATGCAGAAATCGCTCCACCATTTCAGTTTATGGAATAAAATAAGCAAGTATAGTCTAGAGAATCATTGTACCATTTAAACTGCTGTGAAATATATTTTCCAAAACCAAAAATATTGTACTTTCAGCTGTTTGAGGCTGGTGTACAAAACCAAAAATAAAAGACACAAAAACGAAACTTAAGAACGGGATGAATAGTGCACATAGAACAGATCTACTGCGTATTAGACTTGCTTTCAATGACGTCAGACAGATCTATAACACACATTTCTATGTGAATTTGGTCTTCGCCCAAAATGTTACAAATTGCAGCTTTAAACTGGAGGCAAAAATATGCATCATTTTCGGGAGTTGGAAAGTTGTGTAAGAGAAAGTGAAGACCAAGTATTGCCAATTTGTAGCAGATTATTTTTTTTTAAGGATTACTGTCTTTTTTTTTAAACTGCTTTTAGCAATGTGTATGTTTTTGACAAGCCACTGTAGCACAAATACATTTATGATAGACTTATTCATAAACTGTTAGGAACTTGTCAGAGAATGTCATTACTGTATTGTCGAGATCTTAATTTTCTGTAAAGAGTGTCAAATTTCAAGCCACTCTTTCCCAGTGTTCCCAGCAAGATGGTCATTTTACTCAGCGAGCACCACATCGAGCTGCATGCTTTTGTCTGTTTTTGCACAAATATTAGTGAATGATCAGTAATGTATAGGCTTGTGGATGAGGCAAATAAATGGCTGAAATAGGTTAAACTTCAGTACAGAAAACCTGTCCTGTATTTTATATTTTTTGTAAGATTTTGTATAAATCTGGGGGGTTTGTTTTGTGTGGAGTGGTTGGTTTTAATATTTCGTTTTTTATGACTGCCTTGTTTCATTTGAATGAACCTATTTCTGTTTTTACATTCAATGAAAATGGTATCAGCTTTCCAAATTACTTTTTGACTAGGCACCTTTTGAATATTAAATGTCCTTGTAATTATTTTGACTGTATGTTATTCTTGTTCACCAAAACCAAGCTGCCAAAATCAGTTTCATATGAGAATATTGTGTAAGAATGATTCAAATATATGTTACATTATGTGGGATGTTTCTGTTGTCCTCTAGCCTACACACGCCAGCTGCTCCACAGAACATTTGACCAAATGCAGAGCTACAGTATAGAGGAGGCATGTTTTGATGTGAGGCATTAGTAGATGGAGGTAAAATATACTATAATATTTTGAATAGTCATAGCTCATGACTAAGTATTATTGTGTGACTCATAGAAAGGTTTCACACTTGGTTTTAGGGAATAAAGAATATAAACACTCAATATTTTAAAGAAGCATGAGAGATACTCAATTGGCTATAGCTAGTTTTTTTGAAGAACTTTAGAATAAGCACCCATAGAGGTACTAGAACGCGCCTTTACTAAGAAACTCTCCCTCTATTCTCTGTTGATGTACAAAGAGGATCGTATTTTATTTAAAACTGTTGATTGGTTTAAATTCTTGTCAATCAACCTCGGTCTAGGGTCGTTCAGGTCCTTTGAAACGGAACTGCTTCCGGTTCTTCAAAGAATAGATTGAAACTTCTATAAGGGATCCTCGGGACGGCCAACCCTGACGTCACTCCATTGAAGTGGCAGGGCACACCAAGGCAGGGTACCCAAATGTGAAATCTTATGTTTATTAGACTCTGATGATAAATAAATAGAAAATATCCCTGTAAAGACTGTTAAATATTTAGGAATACATCTGTCAAATAACACTCAGTCAGACAACATTTGAATTTCTCTCCTAAAATTAAGAAAACCAAAAATATAGTTAATAATTGGCTACAAAGAGATCTTCCTATACTTGGGAGAGTACTTCTGTCCAAGGCAGAGGGACTGTCTCTTTTTGTGTACCCCTCATTATCTTTATGTGTAAATCCTGCTACTTGTAAAGAGATCAATAAAACCTTTCTTGACTTCATCTGGAAAAATAAGTATCACAAACTAAAAAAAATCTGTCCTTTCTAACAAAAGAGCTGAAGGTGGTCTAGAAGTGTTGGACTTTGTTGACATAAATAATACTTTCAAGATCAACTGGTTGAAAATATGTTTGATCAATACTGATTCAATATGGTATTTCATTCCAAATAATGTGTTTAATAAGTTGGGAGGTCTTAAATTTTTACTGACATGTAATTATATTCCTGAAAGATTACCTGCTAAATTGGCTAGGTTTCACCAACAAGCTTTAATGGCCTGGAAAATATGTTTCCTGCACAATGTTTCCCATCATAAAGCTCTTTTGTGGAATAATTCAGACATAACTGTAAGGAATAAGTCTGTTCTACCCCAGCTGGCATGAGAGCAATATTGACTTTGTTCTTGATGTTTTCAACAACAAGGGTAATGTTCTCACATATGAACATTGAAAGAGTTTCCAATACCTTTCAGAGAGTTTATTTCTGTGATCAAAGCCGTTCCCAGTGGTCTAACTACACTAATGAAAACTCATCTTAGCTTTGGTAATGATTACAACATTTATCCAGAACTCAGATTAGAAGGAGTGGGCTTACTTGAGAAATATTGTTGTAATAAATATATAGGGCAAATTCTTCATTCACAAAACCAACTTACACCGAGAGGAACATTTTTCTGGAACATGCTTATTCCTGACATTGTCTGGAAAAATGCATGGTTAAGGGCTTACAAATATTGTATACCAAACAAAGTTAAGGAAGGGCACTTTAAAATTTGACAAAAGATATATCCATGTAATTCTATGATATCCACATTTGTGGATATTGATGATATCTGCATTTTCTGTGAAAATGTCTCACTTGTTCTTTGAATGTAGATTTGTGTCAGAATTGTGGGAAAATCTTGCAAAATGCTTATTTAACATTATGAACACTACTCATGTTTTTGACATGAAAGATATAATATGTTACTATTACAATGATAACAAGACCATTGAAATGATTGTGTTTTTTTAAATTCTTGTTGCCAAATACTTTATACACAAACAAAAATTCTAAACCAAAATTACCAATTTCTTTGATTTAATTTAATTATCTTGTTAAGACATTATCCCTAGTAAATAACAGCAAGAATAACATCTTCCTGAATCATTATAATTCGATTTTTGCACTAAAATTGTTTCTTTTTTTTATTATTTCATTGATATTTTTGTGTACGTGTGAGTATTTTCTTGTTAATACCTGTGCTTTGTTTTGTTAGACATGTTTGATGTAGCAATGTAAGTTGATTTTTGTATTATGAATAATATATATATTTTTTAAATGTATTTAAAAAAAACGAAGTTAGGGTACCCCAACAAGCAGGCCAAATGCGGTTTTATTTGCCCCCAAGCTCCTAGTGATTTTAATTGTGGAAATCTGTTCCCAAGTATTTCCACACATAATAGAGAGACAGATGATGAAATACAAATGTAAGCGCAGCTTTAAATATGATGTATGTTTGTGCTCCTTGCGGTCAATCTACAAAAGTGTAATTGTGTTCCGCACCGACCAGCCGCTCAAGAAAAAAATCGTCCCTCGCTTGAATGTAGTTGATGATCCCTGGGTTAAGGTAAGAGTTAGGGTTAAGTAAGGGTTATGGTAAATGTTAGTCTAAGGTTATGGGTTAAGGTTTAGGGTGGCGACGTCCCAAGGATACCAGATAGCACGATCCTTGAAAAAATTAAGGTGGCCACCGCCATGTTTCAGAATGAAATATGTCCAAAACATTACATGTAATATTTCCGTATAGCAGTATTTACATTTCATACATTTTTCTTTATTTTGAAATAATACTTTTTGGTTGATGACACTACAGCGTGAGTTGTATTTGCTGTAAGTAGCTAGTTCCGTCTATTTACCCATAGACTAACGTATTAGCTAGCGCTAGCTAGTAGCACGCTATCCGAGGGAAGGAGCGGAATATCGGCCTTACGCGTGCCAAGTATTTGGACATTTAGCTAGTTGACTCAAAAGCTTTTTGTAAGCAACGTAAATACACATTTCATTAATGCATGGTCAACGCTGCATAGTTGGCTAATATAATGCTCGACCGTAGCATTATACTTAGCTGTATCACATCTGAGTTAGGACAAGGCCGTGCAAAAACATAAGCATAGTTTAGCTACTGTAGCTACAGCTCATTTGAAAATATAGGCAGCCTAATTGTTTATTATGCTGCTGGTTATGAAGGTGGTGTTAACTAGTTAGCTGCATAATATGAAATGGCTCGGCAGCTATTATTACCTAGCTAGCTAACGTTAGCGAGCTCAAATAGCATTGTTACATTGTCTTAAATTCTGCAAACAACATTGTTAGTAAGCTAGCTAGATGCTCAACTGCGTCTGTCAGTGGATGTCTTTCTTTATTTCTTTACCAAATAAAACACGTCAAATATAACTAGCTAGCTTGCATGATGGAACTCATTCATGAAAGGCTACCTTTGCCAAGCCATTCACTGATCTTTGCCAAAGCTGTCAAAATTAAAAGTAATGTTACAGCGTCAAATAGCTACAGTTATTATGTACAGAATTATTCATGGTTGACATTGATACAAGAATATGTCAATGTTTGATTGAATGATACATATTTGCATAGTTTTGACCATTAAAATATGAAACCAATATTGGCTAAATGATTTGATGATAATGTCTACCCGCTGCAGGTATTGTTTCCCATAAAGTAACAGTGTTACGCAATGCACCATGGGAGTGGACAACAGCATATGCAACTTCAGAGATCCAAGTCCATCACTGGATCTGAAGCAGAAGACCACCAGCAGCAGCAGACCATGGCAGTTACTCAACAGCAGGCAACAGCCAACCACCCACAATCACCTGTGACCACGTTTGCATCTGCAGCCAGCCCTTCAGCCCCCAAGTCACCCAACTACCAGATAATCATGAGCCGCAGCCCTGTCACAGGCCAGAACATGAACATCACCTTACAAAATGTCAGTCAAATGGTGACGGGCAACCAACAGATCACCCTCACCCCGCTCCCCCTCCAGAACCCAGGCTCTCCCGGCTTCCAGCACACAGCTCCGCAATGGAGGTTTGAACATGCCCCGTCCTCCTATATCCAAGTCACCTCACCCCTGCCCCAATCCATGCAGCCCCAAAGTCCCACCCAGCACAACCCAGTACCCCTCCATCGACCTGGGGCACCCGGAGCAGGACTGAGTGTGTGTGGACAGAGCCCAACACGTTTTGTTGATACTGGCATGCTTGTGAGACAAATCAGTCTTGGCAGCCCATCTGGAAGTGGCCACTTTGTTTACCAAGAGGGGACAGGGTTGACACAGCTGGCTCCAACCACAGCTGGGCAGGTGCAGCTGCAACTGTCCTCCCCAGGGGCACCAGGCTCTGTGCGGGAACGCAGGTTGTCACAGCCCCATTTACAGACTGGAGGCACCATCCACCACCTTGGACCTCAGAGTCCTGTGGTCAGTGGCACTGCTCTGCCCACACTGGGGAGCCCAGGCCACATCACTACCTCCAACTTGCCACCTCAAATCAGCAGTATTATCCAGGGGCAGCTGGCGCGTCCCATGATATTTGAGAAGACTCTTGGTGTGGTAGCTGGAGTGGGGACAGCTGCCACAGCATCTTTCAATATGCCTTCCACCATTCCTCCTTCCAGCCCTTCCCTCACTAACCCTTCCCAAGGCATCCCCAATCCCCCCCTCACACCTACCGGCATGAGCATGGGCTCCATCAAGAAACAGATACCCAAAAAGCTGGAGGAGATTGCACCTTCCAACCCAGAAGTGGCCCAGCTGAGGAAGCAGTGTCTGGAGCACCACACTAAGAAGATGGAGGGTCTGAAGGAGGTCTTCAAAGACTACCTGATTGAGCTGTTCTTCCTCCAGCACCTCCAGGGGAACATGATGGACTATTTGGCTTTCAAGAAGAAGCCCTGCGTCCCGCTTTTCACTTACCTGAGGCAGAACGACCTGGACCTTGAGGAGGAATCGGAAGAGGAGGAGCAGTCAGAGGTCATCAATGACGAGGTACCGTTACAGAATTGATTGATATCTTGTTGTATTGTGTCTTAAAGTCCTATATTCAGAACCCCTCGGCTTGTTATCCTGTGTTTAGGCTACATGAATCTAGTTCAAATCTCTGCCACTCCCAGGTCAAGGTTGTCACTGGAAAGGATGGACAGGCGGGGACACCAGTTGCCATAGCTACACAGCTTCCACCCAATGTTTCAGCAGCATTCTCTTCCCAGCAGCAGTTCCAGGTGAAGAACGGTGATGGGGCACCAAGTGACTGCAACCTCTATAACCAGAGCGGATGGAACGGATTTATCGTTGTTTTAAATGTTTCCTTTTTTATCTCTTGGAAGACCATTTTTGATCTCTTGTATCCAAGCTTGTGTTAACCCTTGGATATGTCTCCTCAGGTCCACCTGGGAGCATCAGGCAGCATGACAAACCCAGGGGACATGGATGCCTTTAAGAGGCAACAGGCAATGGCACACGCAGGTAGGGCAAGGACAGCACACTCCCGTGGCCTTTTTGTTGGTTTGTTTCCTCCCCCTTTTCGTTCTTTTTGTTGTTGTTTTTTGTTTTGTTTTCTTACCTCAAATTGCTTCTGCTTTTAGATATTTGGCATCTTCTACTAGCGCTGTGTGTAGAAGTCTTAACCCGAGGAAGGAGAGGTGGTCTGTATGGTGTACAGAAAGTAATTGCTGTTTGCCGAGTGTCTTTTTCTCGTTATGAGGGTATTGTGTGTTTTAAATCCCAGATCAGGCTAAGAGGTCCCGGATTGAAGTTGGTCGCCATAGAATGATTTTCCAGCATCCTGGTGTTTTAGGATCACCTGGCGTTCCACTCCAGCAGCTTATGCCGACAGCGCAAGGTAGGAGTGCTACTACCAGGCCGTTATGTGTTCTGTTCAATGCTGCTGGACGTGTCATCAATCCTATGAGACAAACTGAATTCCAACAGCGTCCCATTGTCTCCAACGAAACCTCAAAGCAGCATCAACAAAGCGATCTTCATCCATCCGCTGGACAGACAACCCAGGAAGTTCAGGCATAGCTCTCCCAGCACTCTCTCTTTCTCTAGAACAAGGGATAACATGGGGAAGAAGAGAAAAAAAAAGTCTGAAGAAAGGAGTAGCCTCACTGGGAAGATGCCATGTCTTATGATTTGACTTTTATGTTTTATTGATCATCCATCTCCATCCGTTTCTATTGTCAAATGTGTTCTTCTCGAGCGTCTGTTTGGACGGACTTTCCTGTGCCGTTGGAGCTTTGGCTAATTCGCAAGCGGATCACGGAAAGTAAGAAAGGAGGAACCCTGGGAAAAAACAAAATGTATCTTTCCAGTGGGGCATGTTTGCTTATTCGGTGATTGCTTTTTTGTTCTTCCTTTTTTATACTCATCATTCTCATCCCTCTGTCTCCTGCACCCCCCTCCCTCTCCGTTGGCCATCATTGCATTGTCAACATGGACTCACAATGCATTTCAATACTAAATTCAGTTATCAGTCATCAAGAGCATCCGTTGTTTCCTTTTCTTGTTCCATCATGCTCATCCTTTGTTGATTTCCCCCATCTGTTTCCATGGCATACCGTTCTGACTTGGCCTCTTTCCCCCAGTTGTAGTAGGAAGGAGGGGAGCCGTGTGGAGGAAGCTTGATGCAGTCATGACATGTCACAGGTTGGCGTGGTGTATGTCAGGGCCAGGTGTTGATGTGGTCTAGGGGATGATGTGAGTGATGGTCAGGGAGGTAAGACAGGTGCTGCTCAGTCTGTGTGCACAGCTCCGCTCAGCCCTGCTGTCTGCAAGATCACGTGTGTCCTCCTGCTCACTCCTTTGCTTTGCTTTGCTATGGTTTGTGACCACAAAACTAGAGGCAAGTATTTGCCAGCATTCCAGCTAGGCATGACATTGCTTCATGCATGCTGAACATATGGTGTTTTTGTGATGGTGATTGCTCAATTTATTTTCTCTTTTCTTCCCCTCTGTTTTATATTTTCAACATTTTTTGTTTCATTTGATTTTGAACCCTTTCTTCTCAGTCCCTCTGCTGAAACTGTTTATGCATGATTAGTTCTGCTGTTTTAATCACATTCTCTTCTCTTAACATTTTAAAGATAATGTTTTTATTTGTAGTATTTTATTTGAAGGACATGTAGATGATCACATTGATTTGTTTCTTCTGTAACCATTGTTCTTTATCATTTTCATGAATGTTCTCTCTTCGTCAACAGTAAGAAATGCACTGCTGTTGACTCATAGTACATCCAATTGAGATGTTCTGGTCGCTGGTACCATAGATGGAGCAGTAAACACTATCGTTTTAGAATCAGATGATCACGTTCAGTCAGTACTGAAATGTATTGGCTTAAGAACGAGGCACAAAATGCCCTTTGGCCTGAGTACTGCTCAGTCCCCCTTTAGTGCTCACCTGAATCTCAGTCCAGTGCAGAGTGTAGTGTTTTTAACAGGCCATTATTTTAGAGAGAGCAGGATTGGTATGGACAGAGAAACAGTAACTCACAGCCACACCTTGTTATTCTTTCCCTCTCTCTGCTCCGCTCCTTGTTTTCCCCATGACTTGGTTACTGTGCACCAGGCGGGATGCCCCCCAACCCACAGTCAGTTCAGATCCCCGGGCAGAAGCAGAACCAGCCACTCTATGACCCCTCTAAAGGGCCTCCGGTGCAGAACGCTGCCAGCCTGCACACCCCTCCCCCCCAGCTGCCAGGTCGCCTCCCACAGGGCGCCCTCCCCATGGCAGGCCTGCCCATGGCTCTCTCTCAGCAGTCACAGCTGTTGGAGAGCTCAGCCCAGGCCACCAACCTGCTTCAGGCCCAGGTGAAAGTGCAGGGGGCCGGCCCCATCATGGCTCCAGTAAACCACCACACACAGCTTCAGCAGCAGATGCAGTCTGGCCTTCACCTCCAGATGCAGGCTCAGCAGCTACAGCAGCCTCAGCTCATGCTGCAGCCAGGACAGGCGGTGAGTCCAAAGGATAACTTCCAAACATTGCATGTTTTTGGTTGTGTTCATCGGTTTGTAGATCAACGGTTTGCCTTCTCTCTCTCCTCCCTTGATCAGACTGTGGCTCTTGCTCGTCCTGGAGCAGAGTCCAACCAACCTGGCCAAAGAATGATGATCAACTCCCTGTCTAACCCCTCCATGTCTCCTGCCCCCCCCAATGTCCCCAACTCACTCCCTTCCCCCCACACCATTAGCCCCCTCCGCCATCCCGGGTCCAACATCACCCCTGCCACACAGTCCAAACTGGCCGGGCCCAACAGCACCTCTACTATCAAAATGGGTGGCTTTGGTCAGGGCTCAGGTATGCAGTCATCAGAAGGGAGCTCACAGGACAAACAAGCTGAGCAGACCAAACTGGTGAGGAGTTGGTTCAGAAAAACCTATGACTCTGCAAGAGCTTTTGTGTTCAGACTGTGTTTCATACTCTTTCAGGTGCTTTTGTGTTCAGACTGTGTTTCATACTCTTTCAGGTGCTTTTGTGTTCAGACTGTGTTTCATACTCTTTCAGGTGCTTTTGTGTTCAGACTGTGTTTCATACTCTTTCAGGTGCTTTTGTGTTCAGACTGTGTTTCATACTCTTTCAGGTGCTTTTGTGTTCAGACTGTGTTTCATACTCTTTCAGGTGCTTTTGTGTTCAGACTGCATTTCATACTGTTCAGGTGCTTTTATGTTCAGACTGATCAGGTGCTTCAGTGTTCAGACTGCTCATGATGTGACCTCTGACCCCCCAGGAGAGCCAGGTGCACCAGCGTATCTCTGAGCTGAGGAAAGAGGGCCAGTGGTCAGCCAGCAGGCTGCCCAAGCTCATGGATTCCTCTCGGCCCAAGTCCCACTGGGACTACCTACTGGAGGAGATGCAGTGGATGGCAGCTGACTTTGCCCAGGAGAGGAGGTGGAAGATGGCTGCTGCCAAGAAGGTATGATGCCATAGTCCTCTTGGTGTACTGTTACTGCAGTATTGTCATTGTTAAGATTTCAGTACACGATCATAACTGCGTATGACATATTCCACATTCCCCAGCTGGTTCGCACCTGTTCCCGTTACCATGACGAGCAGAAGAAAATGGAAGCGAAGTTCAAGAAAGAGGAAGAACTGCGGCTTCGTCACATTGCTAGCACCATCGCTAGAGAGGTGGAGTTCTTCTGGTCCAACATTGAGCAGGTAAGTTTCTCTTGATGTGAAAACTGTTCCATTGTTGTCCTTATTCATTTCAAGAGTGTGATCCACTCTGTCCATCCTAATTCATTTGTTCCATTTGGTTTCTCTCAGGTTGTGGAAATAAAACTACAGTTTGAGATTTATGAGAAGAGACTGAAAATGCTCAGCCTGCAGAGAGCATCGAGTAAGGGGGAGAGTTTATTTAAGAGCCTTTTGAAATGGTTTTACTACAAGCTAACTTTCATATAATATCTATTGAATATATTGGTTATTCCTTGTGTCACAGGACAAGATGTTAAACCTACTCTGCCGACAGCAGATAAAGCTGAAAAAGACGTAGGTGCTGCATTGACTTCCTGGCTCTTGTTGTCCAAATTATCCAGACATAATCTAATATTTTTTGGGGGTGGTATGACACTTATTTAAAATGTATCTTATTCACAGGAACCCACTATGTCATCAAGGAAGCGAAAGTCCAGCACTTCATTGGCTGAAGAAGGTATGTGTCCAAAATATACTGAACAAAAAATATAAACCCAACATGTAAAGTGTTAGTCACATGTTTCATGAGCTGAAATAAAAGATCCCAGAAATTGTCCATATGCACAAAAAGCTTATTTTCTCAAATTTTGTTTACATCCCTATTTGTGAGCAATTCTCCATTGCCAAGATAATCCTTCCACCTGACAGGTGTGGCATATCAAGGAGCTGATTAAACAGCATGATCATTACACAGTTGCACCTTGTGCTGGGGACAATAAAAGGCCGCTCTAAAATGTGCAGTTTTGTCACACAACACAATGCCACAGATGTGTCAAGTTTTGAGTGAGTGTGCAATTGGCATGCTGACTGCAGGAATGTCCAACATAGCTGTTACCAGAGAATATAATGTTAATTTCTCTACCATAAGCCGCCTCCAACGTTGTTTTAGAGAATTTGGCAGTATGTCCAACCGACTTCACAACCGCACACCACGTGTAACCACGCCAGCCCAGGACCTCCACATCCGGCATCCTCACCTGCGGGATCGTCTGAGACCAGCCACCCAGACAGTTGATGAAACTGAGGAGTATTTATGTCTGTAATAAAGCCCTTTTGTGGGGAAAAACTCATTCTGATTGGCTGGGCCTGGCTCCCAGAGAGTGAGCCTGGCTCCCAAATGGGTGGGCCTGCCGAGTCATATAAAATTCATAGATTAGGTAGGGCCTAATGAATTTATTTCAATTGGCTGATTTCCTTATATGAACTGTAACTCAGGAAGATCGTTGAAATTGTTTCATTTATATTTGTGTTCAGTATAGATGTCATTTTGTTTAGGCTTTGAGCAGGTGGGTGCCAACAGGTGCCCTCTTGCATTGAACAGTTGTTTGAGCACAAGTTATCCTGTAACTTTTCTATGGCTGTGTTCTCTCTTACAGTTCAGGATGAGGAGAGCACCATAGAGGAGCAGGAAGCCATGGAGGTGACAGCTGATCAGAGGGCAGAGTTGGCCGATCTAGCTAAAGATGGTCAGCATGACATACCTTTTTCTCACCAGAACCAGTGATGGATTTAGCCCGATGACCTTTATTTAATGGTGTTTTCTTTAAAACATGTCATGTTTATAAGTACCCCTTGGGTTTTGTCTCTGCTGAGCCTTTCCTCTCTGTCTTGTACCGTTCTCAGCTGAGATGCCTCTGGATGCATTGGTGAAACAGTATGCTGGTGCCTACACTGACAACTTTGACTGGCCCCAGCCTGCCCCACCGAGTGATGAGGAGGACCGGGAGGAGACTGAAGGTACACTTAAACTCTACATGTAAACTCCATCTCTGTGTACCCGTCTTGCTTGGTGCCGTGTGATTGTTGATATGCCAAGATGATTAGTTTCAAAGCAAAAGGATTTGTGGACGGGTGGTGTTCTCTCTGTAGTGCTGATGTGGTTATTGTTCCATCTCAGAGATGGAGTCCTCTCTGGACAGCCCCCACGAGGCTGTAGTGATAGACTCTCTGCTGAGTGTGGACCAGTATCGAGGTTCTGACAAGGCCTGCCCCCCTGGTGCTGACGGGAAGCCTAAGAAGGACATAGCAGAGGTGGCAGCCGCCACAGAACTCATCCTACCCAAGGGCAGTGCCAGGACCACCTCTTCTGTGAGTCCTCACATCTCAGCCTCACACTGACCCAGTGGTTCACTGTTGGGTGTCATATAACCAGTTTGAGAATGAGAGGAATTTGGCAAGATTAATGAAATAACAAAATAGCTTATAAATGAAGTCTACAGTTAAGAGGACAGTTAGTGGGTTACTATGTACAGACAGGGAATCATTATGACCCTTTGCTATGTATCCCAGGTCCGCAGCCAGGCTCCTTTCCTGCTGCACGGATCACTGCGTGAGTACCAGCAGATCGGAGTGGACTGGCTAGCCAGCCTCCACAAGAAACACCTCAACGGCATCCTAGCAGACGAGACTGCACTGGGCAAGACCGTGCAGATTGTGGCCTACCTGGCCCATCTGGCCTGTCAAGAGGGTAATCTAACCTAATGCTGAAATAGGTTATTCAATTCTTCTTTTATGTTTCTGTATGTAACCATGTATGTAGACATTCATATAGACTTATTTTAAATTTTTTAAATGTAGGTATCTGGGGCCCCCACCTAGTTGTGGTGAGGACGTGTAAGATGCTGAGCTGGGAGATGGAGTTTAAACGCTGGTGTCCTGGCCTCAAGATCCTCCTCTACCTTGGCAACAGACATGAATGCAGAGCAAAGAGACGGGTAACTACTAATGATCTGTTTCAATAGGACCTTTTTCAATAGACAGATCCATGAGATTGAGTCCTTTCCAGCAGAGAGACTTTGGGAAGGACAGCAGCACCAAATGTGACACAGTAAATCATGGACACTTCTCATGAATACAGTGCCATAAAGATGAACATTTTCTTCTCTTTTTGTCTAATTTCAAATGCCCTTGTATACCAGTTTGTATTTGTCTGTCCGTAACTTGTCGTGTTGTTGATGTGTCTCCAGTGGTGGGCGGAGGCCAATAGCTTCCATGTGTGTGTGACGTCCTACAAGCTGCTGCTGAAGGACCAGAGCCACTTCCTGAGAAGGAGGTGGAAACACCTGGTCCTGGATGAGGTGCAGCTCATTAAGAACATGTCTGAGAAACACTGGGAAACCATCTTTGCTCTCAAGAGGTGAACAACTCTTATTTTAGATTAGCTCTGTGGTTACACCCAATCACAGACTGGTCTGCCGAGTGCTTTTCGGTGACCGCTTAGTTAGCATGAAATGAAGGCTAAACTCTGAAATGTGTTATGTTTTTACCTTGTGGTTTTCCATGCATTTTAAATTGTTTGCGACTAAGAGAAACAACTAAAACTAATGATGTGTTGTTGTGGTTTGTGTTTCCAGTCAGCAGAGGATCCTCCTGATCAACACTCCACTACACAACACACTGAAGGAGCTGTGGACCATGATCCACTTCCTCCTGCCAGGCATCACCAGACCCTACACAGACTTCCCTGTCAAGCCAGGCACAGACCAGAACCAGGACTACTGCCACAAACTGGTCATTCGCCTACACAGGGTCAGTAGGGGTACAACCAAACGCTCATCTTTCTAATCCTTGTGTGTTTAGAGGTTGTCAGTAGTCACTGATATCATGGATCTCGATGGCAGTTTAGTTGTGGTGTGAAGTTGTTTATCATTCCTAATGTGTGTGTTTCATCATTAAAGAAGACATCTTGCTTAACATTGGTGGTCAGTATGTTTCCCATTTACCAGGGCATAGTTGTTCATACCTAGTTACCAATTGATCTGACATCCTTTCTCCTCTCCTCTCCAGATGATCCAACCCTTCATTCTGAGGCGCTGTAAGAGGGACGTGGAGAAGCAGCTCCCTAAGAAGTATGAACACATCCTCAAGTGTCGCCTGTCCAGCAGACAGAGGAGCATGTATGAAGATATCCTCACTCAGCCAGGGTGAGTCGGGCCTCCAGACACCACAGTTCCTTAGCCTAATGTATGGACAACCTGATTGCATTTTGTCCTATTCTTGTAGACTGAATATTTGAGCACAGGTTCAACGGTAGAAATGCATGATGATTCTTTGGTTATTAACAGAGCATGGTTGCACAGATGTTAAATTCACTTGCCCTGTTTCTGAATGTCTTGTCCTCTGTCCGCCCCTAGAGCCCAGGAGGCGTTGAAGCCGGGTCATTTTGTGAGTGTGCTGCAGGTGCTGCTGCAGCTGCAGAGGATCTGTAACCACCCAGACCTGGTAAACATCAGGGAGACCAGCAGCTCCTACGTGTGTTTGTCTCTGCAGTACAACACCCCTTCCCTGGTGCTGGGAGCCCTGCAGGAGGACCAACGCACGGTAGGACTAGGAGGGTGCCAGTACCACACAGCTAAAAACTCCTGAGGGTTTTTATTCCGATTATTTTATTTAATTAGTACTGCTCACCTGAATAACGTACAATGAAATTGATTAAATTGGTTTTGATTTATCTCTAGGTCTTTATCTGACAACTTAGTCTCCACCTACATTCAGAACACGCTTTCCTTTTGTCATTTTCTAGAGCTTGGACCTGTCCCCGTTTGACCTGATCAGTAATGAGAACAGACTGACGCGCTACGAGACGGAGGAGGTTCTACCCAAACTCAAAGTCACCCGTCAGCTAATCGAGGAGCTCCACAGAACCCCGGACCCACCGGCCAGGCCCAAGCCCTGCAAGATCAAACCCATGAGGTCTGTGCGCTGCCTTTCACATCACATGGAAACCATAATACACATGACATGGATGATTACATTCTGTTTCTGACGAAAATGCAGAATGAAGTATATTTTTGAATTCTCACAGCGCTAGGCTGACTTGCTTGACCTTTTCATTGAATCTATGATTTGATTAACAGGTTGTTCCAGCCAGTGCAGTATGGTACCAAGCCAGAGGGTCGTCTAGTGCCCATGAGTAGTACTGTGGGTCAGCAGCGTCCTCCAGCCACCACTACCCCCGACACCTCCACCGCCCCTCAGTCAGCCCAGACCAGGGGCAAGTCCCCAGTCACCACCACTACCGCCACACAGGGTAAGACCTCACTATAGATCCCTATAACAAGGGTGCACCTTGGTATGCACAGGGGTTCACACTGTTTTCAAGTTGAATAACTTGATGGCGTAAATCAAACATTTATCTTAATGTGTTTTGATAATTGCTGTTGATTATTTACAGTATTTTTGCAGTGTGTATCACACAGATAATCGCATGATGCTACCATGTAATGGCATGTGTGATTTTAGTCTGTCATGACACTAAAAACTGCATTTTAGTGAAGTTAATTAAACTAACTGCATATTGTGTCATTACCGCCGTTTTACATTTTGAAATTGTCTGGTTTATGCACGTGTAACTTTAAAAGATGGGGTCATCAACGTAATTTTGGAAAAAAATCTACAAAACATTTTACTGCTCCAAATGTATTCTGAAGCAGGGAAGTCGAAGGTGAATATGTTATTATATTGACATCCTCTTTTGACTCTAAACCAGGGATGGGCAACTTTGATGGGGGTGGGGGCCATCAAAAATGGGAACTCTCCATGAGGGGATGCCGTGGCTCGCGGGTGTGCATACATGAGGTCAGAGCCGGCCCTAACTGTTTGGGGACACTAAGTGAAATTTTGCAAGCAACATATTTTAGGTGCCTCCTTGACAGTGAAGAGGGAAAAAAGTTAAGGTGTGAGAGTCAATTTCCTGCAAATCTACACATTTTTAAAACAAGTGCTGCAATTTGACATATTTTGCTATGGAGCGGAGAGAAGATTTAGCAATTTTATAACTCATTTCATGCAATTCTACTCATTTTGCCATGACGGCGGAGAAAAAATGTGTAGTTTTATAGCCTATTTCCTGCAAGTCAACACATTTTACTGACATGGGCTACTTATTTGACTGTCAGTGACTGACATAACAAGAGAAAGACTGCTGATTCACAACCACATTTTCAACTTGCACTTTGTGTATTATACTATTCTAACTCTCCACAGTACGTTGAGACACTCGACTGAGTTCCATAATCGAAAAATGATAATAATTGGAAATTGATCTGCGGGCCTACAAAAGGGGGTCTGCCAGTTGCCCATCCCTGTTCTGGACCTATCTATCCCAGACCGGTATAAACCAATCCTATGTGATGGACATCGGGTTGTGCTGTTGAATTAACTGACACGTTGTTTCAGTCCCTTCCTAACAGTTAGCCCATTCCAAACCCCCTTGTACTTCACAGTGGCTGGGACGGCTATTCAGAAAGCCCAGACTACCTCTGCAGCCACCGGCACCACTGGGTCTGCTGTAGGCTCCTCTGGGAGCGCTGCCACTGGCCAGCATGTGGTGGGGACTGTGGCCCTGGGCCAGGCTCTGTGTGGCGCAGCCCAGCCCACTCTGCCTGGCATTGTCCAGGTCCACAGGCCATCCCTAGGCCCCACCCATGCCATCCAGCCCAGCCTGGTTCCACAGAGGCTGGTTCTAACGTCCCAGGCCCAGGCAAGGTTGCCTAGTAAGTGGCCCCCTCCCCTTCCTCCAACGTTTCCCTCCACTTTCGGCTCAACAGATAGGGCTGCTCTGACAACAGGCCTCTCTCTCTCTCTGGGACACTGCTGATGTGTGTTTGGGTCTTGGCTTTTAAAGAAACAGCACTTCTTTCTGTGTAAATACAAAAATCTATGTCATTGTGGAATTATAGTATTAGAATATTATTATCATGTTAACAGTATTGTTTGATATATTTTTAAAGGTAGAAAACATATTCAGGTTTACAGCTATGGCATTTCCATTGTCCTATTTTACTGCAGCGTATCACTGAGTGAAGATAAAAAGCACTTTAAAAATGAGAACTACAGCCACGTCAGCAGCATCCCCAAACAGCCCCCTCAGTATCTCTTCTGAGACCTGCATGTCCACAACCCAACGTCTGCTGCCATGATAGACCACACAAGACTGTTTTACCCATTTGAAAATTATATTCCCCCACCCCTAAATATTGGTTCTCCATTTTATTAATATTTTGCCTCTTATCAGCTCAGCTGCAGGAAGGGATCCTAAATCTTTGGTTCCTCTGTTTGTTGATGTCGTTTTTTCTGTTTAATTTGACTCTGAAGTAGAGGTCGACCGAAAAAGATTTTTCAACGCCGATACCGATTATTGGAGGACCCAAAAAAGCCGATACTGATTAATCGGACGATTTTAAAATAAATTCATATAAAAATAAAAAAAATGTAATGTATTTGTAATAATGACAATTACAACAATACTGAATGAACACATATTTTCACTTAATATAATACATCAATAAAATCTAGACTCAAATAAATAATGAAACATGTTCAATTTGGTTCAAATAATGCAAAAACAAAGTGTTGGAGAAGAAAGTAAAAGTGCAATATGTGCCATGTAAGAAAGCTAACGTTTAAGTTCCTTGCTCAGAACATGAGAACATATGAAAGCTGGTGGTTCCTTTTAACATGAGTCTTCAATATTCCCAGGTAAGAAGTTTTAGGTTGTAGTTATAGGAATTATAGGACTATTTCTCTCTATACCATTTGTATTTCATTAACCTTTGACTATTGGATGTTCTTATAGGCACTTTAGTATTGCCAGTGTAACAGTATAGCTTCCGTCTCTCTCCTCGCTCCTACCTGGGCTCGATCCAGGAACAACACATCGACAACAGCCACCTTCGAAGCAGCGTTACCCATGCAGAGCAAGGGGAACAACTACTCCAAGTCTCAGAGCGAGTGACGTTTGAAACGCTATTAGCGCGCACCCCGCTAACTTGCTAGCCATTTCACATCGGTTACACCAGCCTAATCTCGGGAGTTGATAGGCTTGAAGTCATAAACAGCGCAATGCTTCAAGCACAGCGAAGAGCTGCTGGCAAAATGCACGAATGTGCTGTTTGAATGAATGCTTACGAGCCTGCTGGTGCCTACCACCGCTCAGTCAGACTACTCTATCAAATCATAGACTTAATTATAACATAATAACACACAGAAATAGGAGCCTTTGGTCTCATTAATATGGTCGAATCCAGAAAGTATCATCTCGAAAACAAGACGTTTATTCTTTCAGTGAAATACGGAACCGTTCCGTATTTTATCTAACGGGTGGCATCCCTAAGTCTAAATATTCCTGTTACATTGCACAACCTTCAATGTTATGTCATAATTATGTAAAATTCTGGCAAATTAGGCGACTCAAACTGTTGCATATACACTGACTCTGCGTGCAATGAACGCAAGAGAAGTGACACAATTTCACCTGGTTAATATTGCCTGCTAACCTGGATTTATTTTAGCTAAATGTGCATGATTAAAAAGATATACTTCTGTGTATTGATTTTAAGAAAGGCATTGATGTTTATGGTTAGGTGCACATTGGAGCAATGACAGTCCTTTTTCACGAATACGCACCGCATCTATTATATGCAATGCAGGACACGCTAGATAAACTAGTAATATCATCAACCATGTGTAGTTAACTAGTGATTATGATTGATTGATTGTTTTTTATAAGATAAGTTTAATGCTAGCTAGCAACTTACCTTGGCTTACTGCATTCGCGTAACAAGCAGGCTCCTCGTGGAGTGCAATGTAATCAGGTGGTTAGAGCTAGTTAACTGACTAGTTAACTGTAATGTTGCGAGATTCAATCCCCGAGCTGACAAGGTAAACATCTGTCGTTCTGCCCCTGAACAGGCAATAAACCCACCGTTCCTAGGCCGTCATTGAAAATAAGAATGTGTTCTTAACTGACTTGCCTAGTTAAATAAAGGATAAATAAATGTGTAAAAAAAAAACGGCCAAATTGGTGTCCAAAAAAATACAGATTTCCGATTGTTATAACTTGAAATCGACCCTAATTAATTGGTCGACCTCTACTCTGAAGGTGTGCACTGCTAAGCATGTGTAAATGGTCGCACATACTGCTGACCTCAGGCCAGTCCCTACCCCCAGTGTGAACACACACGGTTACCTTTTCAATAATAACTCAACACACAACTCAGAAATTACAGCATTTAAAACTATTATTGCCCAAAAATGTATCTTTAAAAGAGCATACAGGTCTTTTTGGGCAGTAATTTGGATAAAGGTGCATCGTCTAACTGCATGCCTGCAATAGGTGTTGTTGAAAAAGCAGTTAAGTGCAAGCCACTTTAACTGAAAAAAGCAGTGGCACCTGAAGATGACTTGTTCTTTTTTTAAATTTTCCCCCTCAGGTTCTGGTAGAGATTAGCAACCACAATGGTTCTGGTGTTGTGGAGTGCAGCTACCTACGCTTGTCCCACTCATTAACCCACCCTGGTTCTGCATGTCTAGTCCCCCTCACCCTTCAACTAACTGAAATATCAAACATGTCTTTATTTTGTCTTTTTGGTGATGCACTGCTAGACTGTTTCTGACAGCAGTCCTCTTTTGGTCTGTGGTGTTATTTGACTAGAGGTGTGTGTGTGTGTGTCTTCCCTCCTGAAGGTGGAGATGTGGTGAAAATAGCCCAGCTGGCATCCATAGCAGGCAGTCAGAACCGGATCTCCCAGCCTGAGACCCCCGTCACGCTGCAGTTCCAGGGCAACAAGTTCACCCTGTCCCCCAGCCAGCTCCGACAGCTCACCACAGGGCAGCCCTTGCAGCTCCAAGGTACACTCGGTAATGTACACCCAACATTTCATACTCTCCTTATTACCTCTCTTTCCCTTCAATATATTGCAATCACTTGCAACAAATATGTTACTTTTCTCTCTGCCATGTAATTTATTCCAAATCCCCATCATATAAATATTTAGAGTTGAATAACCGATGTTACATTTTTACTTAGAGAGTGATGAAATTAAATGGTTATTACCCTAAATAGCTGTTTGAAGGTTTCCGTGTTGTCTGTGTGCCTGGTTGTGTGGTGGTACAGGTAACATCCTGCAGATAGTGTCGGCCCCCGGTCAGCAGATCCTCCGGCCTCAGGGCTCCATGCTCATGCAGACGGTACCTCAGGCTGTACCCGTCTCCAACTCCTCCTCCACACCTGGCACCCCATCCCCCCCAACCCACCAAGGTAAGCCATCCACCTTCAACTGTGAATAATGCAGATAGAGCCTGAAGAATTACATCACTGTCTCTGCTGTCTTGGCTTACAACTCTATAGTCACCTTTCTGACAGTGGTTGTGCCGTAATGGCCTTGGTCTTTATCCCTTTACTTGTAAAGTTTCAGCCTCAGGGGTGAGCGTCAAGCCAGCTCCTGCTGCTCCTATTGCCCCTCAGGTAGGTAGAACTGGCACCGGTAGAACACATACACAGAACACAGACGAACACACAACTACATACCTATATTTCTGTAGTCCCATGATCCATATTCTCACCAACGCGATGAAATGTCACTATGATGCCGTTCTTGTGTGTCATGTACAAGGAGTCGTCAGAGGAGAGGAGTCGTCTGCTGAAGGAGCGTCTGAGCCGCCTGTTCAGTTCCAACGAGCGGCGCTGTGGCCGCAGTGTCCTGTACGGGGCTGACCTGCTCCAAGCCTGTTCTGTGACCCCAGGGGCTCCTCACTCTGCCCTGAGCCCCAGGGGCTGGAGGTGGGTGGGCAGGGACAGCTGCCTCAGGGCCCAAAGGACCCCTGTGGCCACCACCACACACCTCCAGTCTGCCCTGCTCTCCTCCACACACCGCCAGGATGCCGGCAGCCACCTAGTCAGCAGGTATCCAACTTCCCACAATGGTCAATCACCTCACATCACTGTCAGATTAAACTTTTATTTCAGGATGGATGTGATCACCCTGGTTCAAAATATAGTTATGTTTGCGTATAGTGAATTGAGTTAAAGCCTACTTGAGTTCATATAGCCTTTTGTATTTCTTACAGTCATTAAAAACTCTCTCCTCTCTTTAGGTTATCATGTGTTGTCCCTGTCGCAGTAGCTCCTCCCCCTCACCTGTATGCAGCCAATCCCCCAGCTCCCTACAGCCTGGAGCAGAAGTCGATCAGTCGCAGGCTTCAGGAGGCTGCAGCCCCCTACAGCACAGAGATCCACCGCCTGGCCTCTGGACGCCAGCTCCAGTTCCCTGACCTGCAGCTCATGCAGATGGACTCAGGTGAGCTCAGCAGAAGACTATATTTAGCTTTGTGTGCCAGGGCTCTAGGCTCTCCTATAAGCCTGGCTCAACATAGGTAGTCCATTTGGTGCGTGGGCTGCACACATTGTTCGAATTACGCAAAAATGAGCTTCTTTTTTTTCCCTCGCTGAAGGTAAACTTGAGGCCCTGGCCATTCTGCTCCAGAAGCTGAGGTCGGAGAATCATCGAGTCCTCATCTTCACACAGATGGTGAAGATGCTGGACATCCTGGAGGCCTTCCTGGACCACCGGCAGCTCACATACATCCGCGTGGACGAGAGCCTGACCACAGAGGAACGCCAGGTAAAACACCTTTGTACCAAGGAAGTAATCCGCTGCACCAGTTATGGTGCCTGTGTTATAGTGAGTTCACACACAGAGACTTCTATTGTGTTGCATGACTAGGGTTAATTGTAGTTCACTCACTCAGTGACAGCCCTGCCTCTCTTTCTGTTTCTCCCTGTCTAACACTGGGACCTCTTGATTCAGTGCAGTGTTCTGGCACTATAAGGGGACAGAGTACTATGCTCTCTTCCCTCCCTACTGGATTCTGTTCCTCCTAGGGCCTTAAGAGAAGCACACAGTGACAACTCTAGAGAACCTATGGGGCTATTGGGCTTTTTTAGTGCTGTACTTTTTACTTTTCTGCTATACTTGCTGTTTCATTTTCTGTCTGAAAAACCTGTCTGCTACACTTGCTATTTTTATTTTCTGGCTGTCCAATCAGATGTGTCTGCCTCTTGTCTAACCGACCTCTTGTTTAATTCTCCTTCTGTCTCTCTGTCGGTTAGCTGAGGGAACTATACCGGAGGTGATTGTTTTGTAACATTTGAAGCAGAGGAAGCGTGTCTTCATTTGTCTAAAAGACAAAGTATAGTTGTGATGAACTGCTCAGTTTCAGCACACCAGTCACTGATGCAGCATATACTCTTATCATAAACCATACAATAATTTGTAGGATTTAGACCTCTCCAACCATCTATACCATGTGTTTTGTAGATGCTAGACAAGTATTGGTCAGGGTCAGAAGACGTAATGCTACCTATACAATTATCTTAATTGGAGTATTGGGATAGGATACAACTCTGAAGCCCTCTCCTTAGGACTAATCTGTCTCTCTCTCGGTTTCTCACGATATCTCCCTCCCCCCCATCAGGAGCATATGAAGACCTTCAACAGGAACAGACAGGTGTTCTGTAGCATTCTGACCAACCGCTGCTGCTCAGCCGTGGGGACCGTGTTCGATGCAGACACCATTATATTCTACGACACAGACCTCAACCCCAGCATGGACGCCCGCACCCAGGAGTGGTGCGACAAGATCGGACGCTTCAAGGACATCCACATCTATAGGTAACACACAGGATAAAGACATGTTCTGCCATACAGTTGAAGTCGGAAGTTTACATACACCTTAGCCAAATACATTGAAACTCAGTTTTTCACAATTCCTGACATATAATCCTAGTAAAAATTCACTGTCTTAGGTCAGTTAGTATCAACACTTCATTTTAAGAAGGTGAAATGTCAGAATAATAGTAGAGATAATTATTTATTTCAGGTTTTATTTCTTTCACAAGCTTCCCACAATAAGTTGGGTGAATTTTGGCCCATTCCTCCTGACAGAGCTGGTGTAACTGTGTCAGGTTTGTAGGCCTCCTTGCTCGGACAGGATTGAGGTCAGGGCTTTGTGATGGCCACTACAATACCTTGACTTTGTTGTCCTTTAGCCATTTTGCCACAACTTTGGAAGTATGCTTGGGGTCATTGTCCATTTGTAAGACCCATTTGCGACCAAGCTTTAACTTCCCGACTGATGTCTTGAGATGTTGCTTCAATATATCCACATAATTTTCCTCCCTCATGATGCCATCTATTTTGTGAAGTGCACCATTTCCTCCTACAGAAAAGCACCCCCACAACATGATGCTGCTACCCCCATGCTTCATGTTTGGGATGGTGTTCTTTGGCTTGCAAGCCTCCCCCTTTTTACATCAAACTTAATGATGGTCATTATGGCAAAACTGTTCTATTTTTGTTTCATCAGTCCGGAGGACATTTCTCCAAAAAGTACGATCTTTGTCCCCATGTGCAGTTGCAAACCGTAGTCTGGCTTTTTATGGCGGTTTTGGAGAGGTGGCTTCTTCCTTGCTGAGCGGCCTTTCAGGTTATGTCGATATAGGACTCGTTTTACTGTGGATATAGATACTTTTGTACCTGTTTTCCTCCAGTATCTTCACAAGGTCCTTTGCTGCTGTTCTGGGATTGATTTGCACTTTTCGCACCAAAGTACGTTAATCTCTAGGAGACTCCTTCCTGAGCGGTATGATGGCTGCGTGGTTCCATGGTGTTTATACTTGCGCACTATTGTTTGTTCAGATGAACGTGGAAGCGTTTGAAAATTGCTCTCAAGGATGAACCATTTTTTTCTGAGATCTTGGCTGATTTCCTTTGATTTTCCCATGATGTCAAGCAAGGAGGCACAGAGTTTGAAGGTAGGCCTTGAAATACATCCACTAGTACACCTCCAATTGACTCAAATTATGTCAATTAGCCTAGCAGAAGCTTCTAAAGCATTGACATTTTCTGGCTTTTTCCAAGCTGTTTAAAGGCACAGTCAACTTAGTGTACGTAAACTTCTCACCCACTGTAATTGTGATACAGGGAATTATAAGTGAAATAATCTGTCTGTAAACAGTTGTTGGAAAAATGACTTGTGTCATGCACCAAGTAGATGTCCTAACCAACTTGCCAAAACTATAGTTTGTTTACAAGACATTTGTGGAGTGGTTGAAAAACGAGTTTTAATGACTCCAACCTAAGTGTATGTAAACTTCTGACTTCAACTGTAACTCTACATACCATATCAGGATGACTAACTGGAATGTTAGTCAGTTTGAAGTTGGTAACTTGGTATTTTGTATCCCAGACTGGAGAGTGGGAACTCCATTGAAGAGAAGCTGCTGAAGAACGGCACCAAGGATCTGATCAGAGAGGTGGCTGCCCAGGGGACTGACTACACCCTGGCATTCCTCACACAGGTAGGATATTTTACCCTCACTCCAACCAGCCCCCAGCCCCACTCACACAGGTAGGATATTTTACCCTCACTACAACCAGCCCCCAGCCCCACTCTGACTAAAACTCCATACTATATTATTTAATATGCTGTGTCTCTGTCCAGCGGACCATCCAGGACCTGTTTGAGGTGGAGACCGGCTCTGGGGAGAAGGTTGAGGAGTTTGTTGTTCTGCACCAGGAGCCGTCTCCCTCTGAGGCAATCTCTCCCCGCGTGGCCAGGCCCTACATCCAGGCCCTTCACAGCATCAGCCTGGATGCCCCACCACCAGAGTGGCAGGGGGAGGAGGGTCAGGAGGAGGACCTGGAGAAAGAGGCACAAGTCAAAGAAGAGCCCTCTCAGCTGGAGGAGCTCAGTGCTGTCATGGACCAGGTGATAAACAGTCATTAAGTGCCTTCTTACAGTATGTTGTAGACTACATACCAGGGAGCTAACACATCAGCTTTAACTACAGCTGGATGGTCTTGTAGACTACATACCAGGGAGCTAACACATCAGCTTTAACTACAGCTGGATGGTCTTGTAGACTACATACCAGGGAGCTAACACATCAGTTTTAACTACAGCTGGATGGTCTTGTAGACTACATACCAGGGAGCTAACACATCAGTTTTAACTACAGCTGGATGGTCTTGTAGACTACATACCAGAGAGCTAACACATCAGTTTTAACTACAGCTGGATGGTCTTGTAGACTACATACCAGGGAGCTAACACATCAGTTTTAACTACAGCTGGATGGTCTTGTAGACTACATACCAGAGAGCTAACACATCAGTTTTAACTACAGCTGGATGGTCTTGTAGACTACATACCAGAGAGCTAACACATCAGTTTTAACTACAGCTGGATGGTCTTGTAGACTACATACCAGAGAGCTAACACATCAGTTTTAACTACAGCTGGATGGTCTTGTAGACTACATACCAGAGAGCTAACACATCAGTTTTAACTACAGCTGGATGGTCTTGTAGACTACATACCAGGGAGCTAACACATCAGTTTTAACTACAGCTGGATGGTCTTGTAGACTACATACCAGAGAGCTAACACATCAGTTTTAACTACAGCTGAATTGTCTTAAACTTATACTCCATCAGCTGACGCCGATAGAAAAATATGCCCTGCAATACCTGGAGTATCTTCATGTCAGTGAAGACGAACATGTTGCCAAGGTAAGACTCAAAATAGTCCTCTCAGTAGTACCTCTGGATGTCTAACTCGTAAGACCTTGCATTCTCAAGTAGCACCAGGCCACAATTAAAAACAACGTTGAAAATTATTTCATGACTAATGTGAATTCCAGGAGCGACTGTTGTGTGCAAAGAGAGGCTGGGAGATGCAGCACCTCCAGAAACTGAAGGCTGAAGACTCAGAGAGGATGATCATTGAGGACGAGGAGAACCTGTTCACCTACACCAGAGAGGATGCTTACAACATGGTAGGCTTTCACTCTCTCATCTGGTGGTCACGGTGTTGAGATAAGAGAACAGAGCCTGTAGTGAGTTTCCATTGTAACTCCGTTGTAATGGGAGCTTAGCTCTTGTCTCTGTTTCAACAGGAGTATGTGTTTGATGGAGAAGATGGCCAAACGGAAATCATGCCGGTAAGTCAGTCTTATAATGTCTACATCAAATCAAAGGGTATTGGTCACGTTCACAGTTTTGCAGATGTTATCGCAGGTGCATTGAAATGCTTATGTTTCTAGCTCTAACAACGCAGCAATATCTAGCAATACAATAACAATACACACATAATCAACAAAAAACGGACTTATCAGAACGAGCAAGACATGACAGTACCTGAGCTATGTCATAGTGAAGCCTCATATGATCCATGAGCCTGTCAGCTGTATGTTAACCTATGGTTCTGGTTGCAGCTGTGGACTCCACCTACCCCACCGCAGGATGACAACGACATCTATATCGACTCTGTCATCTGTCTGATGTACGACTCTGCTCCCATGCCGGAGTCCAAACTGCCTCCTGTCTACATCCGCAAGGAGCACAAGAGACTCAAGATGGACCCCTCGGGTAAGGCTTTGTATGGTACATTGTGTGTGTGTGTGTGATGCACTTGTGAGCTCTGTCCTAACCCATGTGCTTGTGCTCCGTAGCAGGCAGGAAGAAGAAGAAGGGTCATGGGGAGACAGTGATTCCTCCTCGTTCCCTCTTTGAGAAGGCCAGCATGCTCAAGGTCCGCCGCGAGGGCAAGGACCAAAAGAAGAACTTCTCCCTGAAGCAGCAGGCGCCCTTCGCCAAGCCTCTGCCCTCCCTGGTCAAACCTGCCATGGAGGCCGGGCAGGACAATCCAGAGTGGCTCATCAGTGAAGACTGGGCCCTGCTACAGGTACTGAGAAGGCTTGTTTTACCCACGGTGGAAATGTCTGTCATAATGTACGTTTGCTAGGTACTCTCAGATGAGGTGAACTAAAATATACTTAGAAGCTAAGCTATTTGTAATTGTGGTGAAATGTGTTGTAGTTAAGTTAGTATGATGTGTTCCGTTAGTGAAGTAAGTGTCTCCTCTCTCTGTCCGCGGCAGGCTTTGAAGCAGCTCCTGGAGCTCCCTCTGAACCTAACCATCATGTCTCCGGCCCACACGCCCAACTGGGACCTGGTCAGCGACGTGGTCAACTCCTGCAGCCGGATCTACCGCTCGCCCAAGCAGTGTCGCAACCGCTACGAGAACGTCATCATCCCCCGGGAGGAGGGCAAGGTGAGCTGCCATGACTACTAAAGTCCTGAATGACAGCTGTTGTTTTGAGTATTCAGATAATTAACCCATACCGTTTTTGTTACTCCTTTTAGTTGGTGTATGAGGCGAACCCCAAGAAGAAAACCAAGAGCATATACAAGGTACATTGCCCTACTCTTGTCTTTTACAGTGGTCATATTGTTGGATTCACAGAGCTCTCTTGATTGGCCAGTTTCCCTCCTTTCTCCTTCCCCAGTCTAAGAACAGCCGGCCGCTCCGGACCTGTCAGATCTACACCCAGGATGACAACGCTACACACATCCAGCTCTACAACAGCCGCTTTGAGCTCATGAAGATCATCGCCAGCAAGAGGAGTCCCCCCATCAAACCCCTGTAAGCACTCAACATGACCATTCCTCTGTAGCATGAAGTAATACATGTTGTTTTATCAGCCTCTTGATAAACATGCTTAGTGTGCAACTATCAATTAACTCTATGGAATGTTTGCTTCGTCTTCAAAGTCTGGGGATGAACCCATTCCAGAAGAACCCCAAACATGCCTCTGTCCTGGCAGAAAGTGGGATCGGCTACGACAAGCCCCTCCCTCCCATTCAGGTGGCATCACAACGTGCTGAGAGGATTGCCAAGGAGAAGAAGGTGTGTACTGTTACTGTATGTTCTCTGGTTTTGGATTAATGGCTAAGTATGCAGTGTGACAGTGCTCGCGCTCTGATCTTCAACATTCCTATCTGTCTGTGTGTCCTGCCAGGCCCTAGCAGAGCAGCAGAGGACTCAGCAGCTAGCTCAGCAGGCTGGAGCCCCCCAGGCCGTGGCCGGTGCTGCCCAACCCCAGGCTGGGGCTCCTGCTGTAGGCCAAGCCCAGGCCCCGGGAGTCCCCCAGGCCCCTGCAGCGACTGGAGCTACCGCTGTACCCAACATAACGGTCCTGGTGAGAATGGGGAAAACCAGACCATTTTCAATGTCAGACCAAGAGCTGTCTATATATATTTATTTAGTGGAAAGAAAATGTTTTTACGAGAAAGTTGCTTGTGTATTTCAGGCTGGAGCCATTAAGAATGCTGCTGGGGGGGCGACCATTCAAACTGGTGGGTTTTCATGGCACAGTCATTGATCATTACAAAACATTTGGTCTGTAATGAAATAATCACTTCTTAAATACTTTCCTTTTTGTCCCTTTCAGGCACCGTAGCTGGGAACGTGATTGTGAACACAGTGTCTGGAGTTCCTCCAAGTCCGTTCCAGGCCAACAAACGGCTGGCATCACCAGGTCAAGTCATACCAGGCACACTGTCTGTAAGTCACTCTATGTATTTACCCTGTTATTGTTTCCCTCAACTCCTAGGGAATCTTTCCCAGTGTTTGTTATAACACACAATCACCATTGTTTGAGAAATATTCAGTCTTGCTGACTGAAGTGAATGGTCCTAGTAGGTGTTGACTGTTGGTCTAACATGATGTCCTGTGTTCGTGTCCCCCCTCCAGCCTGCCGGTGCAGCAGGAGCCCAGGTGGTCCACTCCCAGCAGAGAGCCGTACCTGCCGCTGCCACCCCTGGAGAGGTGATCGCCATAGCTACAGGTCAGGGTGTCAGGGCTGTTACCCCGGTGACCGCCTCTGCGGTGGTGTCCACCACTCTGACCCCAGTGCAGTCTCAGACCCGCTCCCTGGTCACTCAGGTCACACCAGGTACTGGACACATTATTCACACTGAACACATACAAACAATCAATTAATCTATCAAATTAATTTAGATAGCCCTTTTAACACCAACTTTAAAGTAACCCGTCAAAGAAAACATACAACATAATTAAAGTGCCCTGTTGCCTGGTTTTGTGATCTGACCCCTCTCCCTCTTTGTCCCCAGCTACAGGCATGCAGCTGCCCCAGGGGAAGCCCATAACCCAGGCCCACCTCCACATGCTCCGCCAGCAGCAGCTCCAGCAGCAGCAACAACAGCAGGCTTCCTCTCCACAAGGCATTAAGGCTGTGGGCAAACCCCAGGTATTGTGCTCTACAGAGAAGCCCTTCATTCACTGCATGGCCTCCTGGCTTTTGCTGCTACTGATGCTCAGTCCCCTTCTCAAAGCAGTGCAAGTTTAACACTTTGCAAGTCTATGTGAATGCACTTAAATTGGATTCACGTAGGATTACAAAATTCATCAGTCAGCGAACCACACTGCACTATATTCCAGATTCTAAGATGTTAAAGCACTTGAGATATAACTTGACTTTAACTTGTTCTCTGACTGTAGGAGCTGCTAAAGATGCACAAGCAGAAGATGCAGATGTCCCAGCAGCAGGTGGCAGTGGCAGCAGCCCAGGGCCAGCAGCAGGCAGGCCAACAGGCCTCCCAGGTCCAGCTGGCTAACCCCCAGGCAGCCCAGGCCAACCCACAGCTAGCTGCTGTAGCTGCTGCTCCCAGAGCCGGGGCCGTGCTGGCTGGTTCCACCGTAGCCAACTTGCAGCTGGCCAGACTGGTGAGGACCAACTTTATCCCCTGCTCTTGTTTTTTTTCTACAGTATGTAGCCTGGTCTAGGGGATTAGTACCACTGTTGTGCTTTATTATTTTCAGACTGGTAAATGCCACACAATGTCACTGCTGAGACGTGTCCATTTTGAATAATGATCTACCAGAAGTAACCGTGATGAATTAATGATCCATTGAAACAGTGTTTAGAACAGTGTTTGTCTTTGCCACCCCAGACGCGGGTGCCCACCCAGGGTCAGATCCAGGCCCAGCCAGGGCAGACGGCCCAGGTGACCCTCACTAAGCCCCCCGTAGTCTCTGTGCCCGCTGTGGTCTCCTCCGCTGGCGTCACCACACTGCCCGTCTCTGTGGCTGGTATCAGTGTGGCCATTGGCCAGGCCCAGAAAACAGGTGGGGAAGCTCTCCTATTCTCAGCAACTGATTAGACTGAAGCACTCAGAATATTTTCCTCTTAGCACAAAAACACATACCCCCACACTCCCTCTGTTGGTTGAGGTTGTCCTGTCCCTGAGTCACTATGTTTCTCTTCTGATCCTGTAGGTGGGCCGGTGTTGCCGCCCCCGTTCCCCCAGATGCAGGTGCAGCAGCTGCTCCAGATGAAGAAGCAGCAGGCAGCCGTGCAGGCAGCAGCAGCCCAGCAGAAAGCAGTGGAGCCACAGCAAGGACCGGCCACTGTGCAGCAGAAGGTGTGGCTCAAGGGACAAATATTTAAGTGTTCTCTTGTTGTTACCATAAGGGTATGGGCTGGTCAGAGGTGCATTTCTAATCTGAACTGAAAGTGACACTTATGAAACTACAATCCAGTCTGTCAATAGTTGCCATGCATATTTGTCAGAAGAATCTTGTTGTGAACCTAGTTCTGCTCTGTCCTCTCCCTCAGTTGGGCACCCAGCAGGTGACAGTGCACAGTCCCCAGGCTGCCCAGCAGCAGAAGGTCACCTATGCTGCCACCACCCAGCTCCAAACTGGCATCAAGACCCAGTTCTTCACTACCTCCATCGCCCAGTCTGGAAAACCCACTGGGGCCCAGCAAATCCAGGTATGCACTCATCTACTACTCAGATACTTCAATCCACTGGCCTGGATACTTCAATCCACTGGCCTGGACATGTATAGAGGGCTATTATCCAGATGTGTGAGGAACGCTAACTGTTTTCCCTTGTATATTAGGTGGCTAAGCTCCCCCAGATAGTGCAGGGGCAATCCACTGTGGCCAACATCCAGCAGATCGTATCACCTCCACAGCAGGTAAGAGCACTATGCCCCAACAGAAGGGCAGAATTATACAGGATTCTTATGAGGCATAAGGAATGAGAAGTAACAGGTTTTGCTCACTGTGCATCATGACCTTTCACGTCTTCCATGCATGTGACTCAAATACCAGTCAGCTTGCTTAAATTGCACAATGCTTTCGTGCGTTTTGTCATTTCGGTCATTCCCTTCAAACTCTTGTGAAATGTCATGACAGTGAATATAGCTACCAAGAGGGCAGTATAGTCTGGTAACGTTGTCGTCTGTCTAATGTGACCCTCTTGTTGTGTCGTACCAGATCCACTCCCAGACTGTTCCCTTGACCCAGACTGCGTCCTCAGCCCAGCCCCAGGTCCAGATGATTCCATCAGGCACATCCCAGGTGGTTCAGCAGAAGCTTCTCCAGCAGCAGGTGGTGACTGCAGTCGCCTCGCCTCAGATCCAGACCACCTCTCCTCACAGCCCGGCCCAGCAGGCCCAAGCGCCTGCTGCAGCCGAGTCCCCTGTACTACAGCAGCCAGCCAAGGGCCAGGCTCGCGGAGGGGCCATGAGGGGCAAGAACCAGGCCAAGCCCAGTGGGGGCAGCAGCTAGGAGCCCACAGGAATAGTTAGCACTCCCCTTTCAGCTAGGCCAAAGAGCCCATATCATCAGTGTAAATGCACTCAAAATGACATGAAGAGATGCTTTCACTTTGGCAGAGTGGTGAAGCCACTGAGGTGGCTGTGTTGAATCTAACCTGGCTAAAGGAACTGCTCCATGTAAAGGAATGGCATGTCTTCAAGAGTGTTAATCTTCTACAACAGTTTTGTAACTGTTTCAGAAGGTCACCCCTGGAGGCAACCTCGCCCTGCACCAACATCTAATAAAGATCTGAAAAGCATATTCATGCATATTCATGCATTTGATGAATATATTAATGTTACTACATGCCTGAAGCATCACTAATTTGGGGGAATGTTCATTTGAATGTTTTGTATATTCATACACTGCCCTCCTTGGTGTCCTCATGCTTACCTTTTATGTCTGTAATTTCCTAGTTGTTTATAGATATAGAACATATCATGATCAAGTAATGTAGCTACATATCAGTACTACAGCTGCATTGCCTACCAGAAGGATAAGTGAGGATTTCAGTCCTCATTCACATACCATTCATTCACATAACCTTTTTCAATGTACCAATTTAACATTGAGAGGTGTCCTTTAAAGTTAGCTCATTTAAGCTTGCCATGTCAGACTGCCCCAATAGTCATTGTATCGCAGTTAAACAAACCACTCAATACACAAATAAAATACAATCTGGATGTGACTTTTGCAGATATTCTATGGAAAATAATGCACGTTCCTTTAGTCCATTGTAACAAACACTGTAAACATTAAGTATCTTGTTTTCTGTCATTTTGTATTGATGTAAAAAAAAAAAAAAATGTAAATAACAATGGAAAACATTTGTACTTGTAAAGTAGTTTATTTGATTTTTTTCAGCCTAATTGTAATAAATTGTTTTGTTTTTATACACTATCTGCGCTGACCTTAGTGAATGATAAAACATATCTTTGTATATGAGTGAGTTATGTAGGTCATAAGACTCTTAAAAGCTATGAAGCTCAAGAAAGCATATGGTCTTGATTGTGTCTTTGGCACCTGGGTAAGTGATGGCAGGCAGTGTTACCATTGTGCACCGGCATAACCTAGCTATCTATAGCGGCAACCAGCTGATGTCTGTCAGTGTCATAGGTTGACTTTTTATATGACCGTTTGAAATTATTAATGGGGACTACTCATGTATAATATGTTAAAACAAAGGGTTTAATATGCTGCAATAGATAATTGTGTTTTAGGTTTTAGCAGTGAGGGAGACCAGAAAGCTCTCAACACAGTTATCCTATGCTGAAGAGACAATGTATTGGGATAGGAGGGCAGAGAGCTGAGGCTCAGGCCTACAGCCATTAAGATCATAGTTCAGAGGGCACGCCAGTGTCAGGAGACCATCTGGATCAGACCTTGTTTAGAAGAGCTAGCTATACAAACACCACTATAGTTTAATGTGGTGATCACTGCTAACATTAAAAAGACTTGTCATCTGATTTGTTAACGGGAGAGCACATAAGACAGAAAATACATCAATTTAATGCAATGAATGATTTTTAATAAGTTGGCCAATAAATGGTCTGAGTTACTTGGTATTTGAGAACTGTTTGAAGGGCTTTCACAGGCCTTTGGAGTGGATGTTGGCAAGACTTCTGTTGAAAAATGTAGGGGATATCCTCTGGCAGTGCATATGGTACTATGCTGGGCGCTACAGAAGAGGAAGAGTTGACATACACTTAAATTTAAAAATGATATGTGATGTTTTGGTAGGTTACAGCCTTCATCTAAAATTGATTCAATTGTCCCCCCATCTACACATAACGACAAAGCAAAAACAGGATTAGACATTTTTGCTAATTTATTACATAACAAAAGTATAAAAATAACATTTCCGTAAGTACTCAGACCCTTTACTCAGTACTTTGTTGAAGCACCTTTGGCAGCGATCACAGCCTTAAGTCTTCTTGGGTATGACGCTCCCATTCTCTGCAGATCCTCTCAAGCTCTGTCAGGTTGGATGGGGAGCGTTGCTGCACAGCTATTTTCAGGGCTCTCCAGAGATGTTCGATCGGGTTCAAGTCTGGGCTCTGGCTTGGCCACTCAAAGACATTCATAGACTTGTTCCGAAGCCACTCCTGTGTTGTCTTGGCTGTGTGCTTAGGGACGTTCTCCTGTTGGAAGTTGAACCTTCACCCCAGTCTGAGGTCCAGAGAAGGTTTTAATCAAGGATTTCTATACTTTGCTCCATTCATCCTTGCCTCGATCCTGACTAGTCTTCCAGTCCTTGCCTCTGAAAAACACCCCCACAGCATGATGCTGCCACCACCATACTTCACCGTAGGGATGGTGCCAGGTTTTCTCCAGAAGTGACGCTTGACATTCAAAGCAAAGAGTTCAATCTTGGTTTCATCAGACAAGAGAGTCTTGTTTCTCATGTTTGAGAGAGTTTTTAGGTGCCTTTTTGGATACTCCAAGCGTGCAGTCTTGTGCCTTTTACTGAGGAGTGGGTTCCGTCTGGCCACTCTACCATACATGCCTGATTGGTGGAGTGCTGCAGAGATGGTTGTCCTTCTGGAAGGTCCTCGCATCTCCACAGAGGAACTCTAGAGCTCTGTCAGAGTGACCATTGGGTTATTGGTCACCTCCCTGAACAAGGCCCTGCAGAAATGTTTTGGTACCAGTCTCCAGATCTTTGCCTTGACACAATCCTGACCTCTACGGACACTTCCTTCAACCTCATAGCTTGATTTTTGCTCTGACGTGCACTGTCAAATGAGGGACCTTATATCGACAGGTGTGTGCCTTTCCAAATCATGTCCAATCAATTGAATTTACCACAGGTGCACTCCAATCAAGTTGTATAAACATCTCAAGGATGATCAATGGAAACAGGATGCACTTGAGCTCAATTTCGAGTCTCATAGCAACGGTTCTCAATTCTTCTCTAAATAAGGTATTTCTGTTTTTTATTTTTAATACATTTGCATACATTTTTAAAAACCTGTTTTTGCTTTTGTCATTATGGAGTATTGTGTGTAGATTGTTGAATATTATTATTTTTTAATCCATTTTAGAATAAGGATGTAACGTAACAAAATGTGGAACAAGTCAAGGGATCTGAAAACTTTCTGAATGCACTGTATATTTTGTATTCTTCCACAAGTTACTTTAAACAAGTCTGCAGTAAGTTAATTGTCACACTGTTCAGCCTTTGTAGGAAAGGACACTTCCTGCTTCTATAGCTTATTGTCCTATAGGGCCTATAGACAGTAGCCTTCAAATTCTCAGCCAGAGGAAGAGCCTCAGGCCTGGTGGCTTTGAACGATGTTCTTGAGGCTGCCATCGATAGCTCATTACATCTGTGGAGAAACTCTTCACTCAAAGACAAGAATCCTATTAAATGTAGAGTTCGGAGTCAACACAGTCCATTGAGGGATTTTCTCAGAGCCAAACTCCTCCAACAGATTTTTGTAGACGGCCCTGTAGAGTTTATGAATCCTCAGGTTATTGGGATGTGCTTGGGTCTCAGAGCAGCCTGACCATGCACATAAGACAGCCATGACTTTTGGGACCAGGTCTTGTGACGTGTGCAATGTCAACTGGGTACTCCTCTGTTGGGGTTTGGATTTAGTTAGAAGTCTCACCACTAACATGCTGATGAGGCCGGGGAAGTCATCATCACTGTGTGAGTTATCAGAGGATGGAGTTGGAAGTGGGACGTTTCCACTTCCTCTCCATCCATGTAGGCCTTAAAGGTTCGTGCTGCATTGGCGGTCTCACTTGTTGCCATAATGGAGCTAGAGAGAGACAGCCAAGGGGAGGACTTGCCACTCAATAGACTGCCTTCATCAGTTAAAGTGGTTAGAGATTCGGTTGGAAAGGACCCTCTACTTTGTGCATCAGAAACCACAGAGTCCATGACCTGGTTTACCATAACTTGGTAAAGACACTGATTGTGTCACTAAATACTGATGGAGAAGAAGAACATGAAACTATCTTCAGAAACTCTGGCATACACCCGGGCTCCCTGAGCCAAGCTCATCGACACCTCTGCAAACAGCTAAACCAGCACATAAATTGTAAGCTTCCCCACTTTCTTGTCATTCAGCTTCACAGGGACCGTATCAGATGCACTCGTTCCAGCCGGCACTGTCAGTACCAGAGGGGCCAAGTTACTCTTAGAAATGATGCGGTTGACTTGGTGACTGAGATCACAGTAGAGAGCGCCAATCCTACACTGAGATATGAGTTCCTCCAGTCTAGCTATTTCGGCTGTCAGATCCAGGTGAGATGTAACCTGCCCTTCTTTCTCTGGATATACCTTCTTTGTGATGGTATCCACTATCGCAGACATGCTTGTTCTGGCATCAAACACCATATGTTTTTGGCTTAGTACAGTATATTCTCTAATTTCAATGACTGAGCATTTTACAATGGGCTGAGCAGTAATCTCGGTTAACTCGGAAGGGATGGGAGGGAGTGCCAGGGAGTGAAAATTCCCACTCTGACTTAACTTGGCAGATGAGGAGGAAGACCACCGTGACTCTTGATAGACCAGTTCCTCACCACATTCGCTGCTTATCTTCTCAACGTCCTCCAGCATAGTTCCAACCACTTTCTTTATTTGTGAAAGCTCTCCTGCAGTCACTGTTTTTTACAGTTCTTTCTGAATGGAAACCAGAATATGGCTGAGGGTATTTTTGGCTTGAGCCTTCGTGGCTTTGGCTTGTCTTTGCAATGACAAATAATCCCTCATCTTTGCCTTCACATTGTGGTAAATAGTCCTATGCAGTTGTCCAGATTTTCTTCTCAGATATTTCTACACCAGAATGTGAACTTATAGCTGTGGCCTCTGAGGTTTTCTCATCACTGTTTAAGCATTGAGCCTGCCTGCCATAACATTGTAGAAGCAGCTGAATCTGTATGCTTCGAGGAAATGGTGAATGTTAGCTGGCAACATCTGAGAATCGGTCTGGCTTGAACCGACTTTGCTGGGGACGCTATTGATGGATTTGATCAGTATTTTTCTGACTTAGTTGCTTGCCTTCATCTGGAACTTGTCACTTGAGAGCTTCTCAATGACTGAGGCTGGATTAACACTCCTATGGGGAACTGGACACGGGCATGTCTTCTAGGTAAGACATGATACCATCGAAAAAGTCACAGACTTCAAGGGAGTTGTAAGAGGAATTTTCAACAACACTGGATGTGGATTCCAAGTATGACATTTCTGACCTATTCACAATCTGAGATAAGATCTCTTTGGTGCAGGGCTCCAGGTTTGGATCACAGAAAACCAGTAGAGGTTGGGAGTTCCCACTCTGGCATTTGCGGAAAGCACCAACTCCAATTGAATTGACTGACCTCTTGCAGTACAGCCTCACTCTTACTAAGCAGAGGAGAGTTCTGACTATGACTATAATCTGCTCTGGTCTCAAGTGTTTTCTCTTCTACAGAGCCAGATGAAAGATGTCCTCTAGGAACAGCGGATGAACTGGGTTCTGCTATGGGTGACTCACTCCTACTTGCTGAAGATGAGTTCAGGGTTGAACCAGCCAGAACCCTGGAGTCAGTGTGCTCCAAAAGCAAAGCACTGGAGTCAGCTTTCTCCGGAAGCACAGTACTGGAGTCACAGTACTGCTTTATCCAGAAGTTCTTAATTTGAACATCTTCATTTGAACATCTTGGCCATGTTCTGTTATAATCTCCACCAGGCACAGCCAAAAGAGGACTGGCCACCCCACATAGCCTGGTTCCTCTATGTTTCTTCCTAGGTTTTGTCCTTTCTAGGGAGTTTTTCCTAGCCACCGTGCTTCTACACCTGCATTGCTTGCTGTTTGGGGTTTTAGGCTGGGTTTCTGTACAGCACTTTGAGATATCAGCTGATGTACAAAGGGCTATATAAATACATTTGATTTGATTCTTCCCCTTGGACTTGAGATCTACCCATTCTGTGAAATGATTTGTTTAACTTTGACTGACGCCTGTTGCAGAGTATACAAGCATTGTGAAAGGGTTTCCACTTTGGCATACAGTGTCCCACTTGGGAATCCTAATTTCCTAGTTGTTTATAGATATAGAAAATACCCTTCTGGAAAAAGCAATCTTATCATGATCAAGTAATGTATGTGAGAGTTCAGTGACCAGCCGGAGAAAGACGACACGATAGCACCCTCCTCAGGGGATAGGTACTCAGTGGAAAGCCAATTAGTACGCAGCTGGGGCCACTAATTGCTTTGTGTCTTCGTCTATATAGGTGTGCCAGGAGAGGAGCTAGGTGAGGATTGGGAGTAGAGATGGGAACCTGTAAGGACATTGGTGTGTCCTACCGCAGAGAACTTCTGTGACTGGGCACATTCTCTCTGTTAACCTAGGCAGGCTTTAGGTAGAGAGAAGCGTTCCTCCTGTAACTGTTATGTGTAGACGATAGAAGTAACGGTTTGTTGTTTCGTTTAACCTTTTAGGCCACAGCCTTTTGGTCAACGGCTTAGTTTGTTTATTTGTTTACGAGGGGTATGAGAGCAACTCGTGGGAGCTCCAGAGGGAGCAGTTATGCCAGGTGTTTCAGGAGTCATCGAGGGAGAGCACCATTAAGGGGTTTGGCCCCGACCAGGAGCGCAGCCTCTCTTGCCCCAACACACACAACTTCACCCTGTTGGAAGAGCTAATGGGCCAATTCGGAACCTCCCAACCCTGGGACCCTGACCTTCACCAGGTAATGCGGAAGGTGAAAAGGATAGATGGGAGGAGTATCGGCTCGGAGGGTGAGGTAACCACTCCTTATTACGCCATCAAGTGGGGTCTCTTGTACTGGGTGGCCAAACGTAGAGGGGTAGAACAGGATCTGCTAATGGTGCCCCATTCATACAGAGATGTAGTGTTACACATGTACTAGGGGGGTACCTCACCAGGGAGAAGATCAGTTGTGGCGTTTCTATTGGCCGCGGATTACCCAAGATGTCGCTAAGTATTGCAAATCTTGTGGCACTTGCCAACGCACTGCTCCCAAGCGAACATACCGTAACCCTCTTATCCCTCTCCCAATTATAGAGACCCTGTTTGAACACATAGCCATGGACCTGGTGGGACCCCTTCTGCATTTGACATGCGGACATGAGTATATCTTGGTGGTGGACTACTCAACAAAGTTCCCAGAGGCTATTCCCTTGATATCAATGAAAGCCAAAGCAAAGGAACAGTATCTCATGTTCTCCCGAGTGGGCCTCCCGGCCACCATCCTGACCGACCAGGGCACACCGTTTATGTCCAGACTGATGAAGGATCTGTCACTTATACCGACCGGGTCAAACAAATAAGAACCAGTGTGTACTATCCCCAGACGGACGGGCTGAAGAAAACCATCAAAAGCATGCTACGCCAGGTGGTGGACTGGGACGGGAAGAATTGGGATATGTTGTTGCCCCACCTCATGTTCGTGCTCCGGGATGGGGACTAATGGGGACTACTCATGTATAATATGTTAAAACAAAGGGTTTAATATGCTGCAATAGATAATTGTGTTTTAGGTTTTAGCAGTGAGGGAGACCAGAAAGCTCTCAACACAGTTATCCTATGCTGAAGAGACAATGTATTGGGATAGGAGGGCAGAGAGCTGAGGCTCAGGCCTACAGCCATTAAGATCATAGTTCAGAGGGCACGCCAGTGTCAGGAGACCATCTGGATCAGACCTTGTTTAGAAGAGCTAGCTATACAAACACCACTATAGTTTAATGTGGTGATCACTGCTAACATTAAAAAGACTTGTCATCTGATTTGTTAACGGGAGAGCACATAAGACAGAAAATACATCAATTTAATGCAATGAATGATTTTTAATAAGTTGGCCAATAAATGGTCTGAGTTACTTGGTATTTGAGAACTGTTTGAAGGGCTTTCACAGGCCTTTGGAGTGGATGTTGGCAAGACTTCTGTTGAAAAATGTAGGGGATATCCTCTGGCAGTGCATATGGTACTATGCTGGGCGCTACAGAAGAGGAAGAGTTGACATACACTTAAATTTAAAAATGATATGTGATGTTTTGGTAGGTTACAGCCTTCATCTAAAATTGATTCAATTGTCCCCCCATCTACACATAACGACAAAGCAAAAACAGGATTAGACATTTTTGCTAATTTATTACATAACAAAAGTATAAAAATAACATTTCCGTAAGTACTCAGACCCTTTACTCAGTACTTTGTTGAAGCACCTTTGGCAGCGATCACAGCCTTAAGTCTTCTTGGGTATGACGCTCCCATTCTCTGCAGATCCTCTCAAGCTCTGTCAGGTTGGATGGGGAGCGTTGCTGCACAGCTATTTTCAGGGCTCTCCAGAGATGTTCGATCGGGTTCAAGTCTGGGCTCTGGCTTGGCCACTCAAAGACATTCATAGACTTGTTCCGAAGCCACTCCTGTGTTGTCTTGGCTGTGTGCTTAGGGACGTTCTCCTGTTGGAAGTTGAACCTTCACCCCAGTCTGAGGTCCAGAGAAGGTTTTAATCAAGGATTTCTATACTTTGCTCCATTCATCCTTGCCTCGATCCTGACTAGTCTTCCAGTCCTTGCCTCTGAAAAACACCCCCACAGCATGATGCTGCCACCACCATACTTCACCGTAGGGATGGTGCCAGGTTTTCTCCAGAAGTGACGCTTGACATTCAAAGCAAAGAGTTCAATCTTGGTTTCATCAGACAAGAGAGTCTTGTTTCTCATGTTTGAGAGAGTTTTTAGGTGCCTTTTTGGATACTCCAAGCGTGCAGTCTTGTGCCTTTTACTGAGGAGTGGGTTCCGTCTGGCCACTCTACCATACATGCCTGATTGGTGGAGTGCTGCAGAGATGGTTGTCCTTCTGGAAGGTCCTCGCATCTCCACAGAGGAACTCTAGAGCTCTGTCAGAGTGACCATTGGGTTATTGGTCACCTCCCTGAACAAGGCCCTGCAGAAATGTTTTGGTACCAGTCTCCAGATCTTTGCCTTGACACAATCCTGACCTCTACGGACACTTCCTTCAACCTCATAGCTTGATTTTTGCTCTGACGTGCACTGTCAAATGAGGGACCTTATATCGACAGGTGTGTGCCTTTCCAAATCATGTCCAATCAATTGAATTTACCACAGGTGCACTCCAATCAAGTTGTATAAACATCTCAAGGATGATCAATGGAAACAGGATGCACTTGAGCTCAATTTCGAGTCTCATAGCAACGGTTCTCAATTCTTCTCTAAATAAGGTATTTCTGTTTTTTATTTTTAATACATTTGCATACATTTTTAAAAACCTGTTTTTGCTTTTGTCATTATGGAGTATTGTGTGTAGATTGTTGAATATTATTATTTTTTAATCCATTTTAGAATAAGGATGTAACGTAACAAAATGTGGAACAAGTCAAGGGATCTGAAAACTTTCTGAATGCACTGTATATTTTGTATTCTTCCACAAGTTACTTTAAACAAGTCTGCAGTAAGTTAATTGTCACACTGTTCAGCCTTTGTAGGAAAGGACACTTCCTGCTTCTATAGCTTATTGTCCTATAGGGCCTATAGACAGTAGCCTTCAAATTCTCAGCCAGAGGAAGAGCCTCAGGCCTGGTGGCTTTGAACGATGTTCTTGAGGCTGCCATCGATAGCTCATTACATCTGTGGAGAAACTCTTCACTCAAAGACAAGAATCCTATTAAATGTAGAGTTCGGAGTCAACACAGTCCATTGAGGGATTTTCTCAGAGCCAAACTCCTCCAACAGATTTTTGTAGACGGCCCTGTAGAGTTTATGAATCCTCAGGTTATTGGGATGTGCTTGGGTCTCAGAGCAGCCTGACCATGCACATAAGACAGCCATGACTTTTGGGACCAGGTCTTGTGACGTGTGCAATGTCAACTGGGTACTCCTCTGTTGGGGTTTGGATTTAGTTAGAAGTCTCACCACTAACATGCTGATGAGGCCGGGGAAGTCTTCATCACTGTGTGAGTTATCAGAGGATGGAGTTGGAAGTGGGACGTTTCCACTTCCTCTCCATCCATGTAGGCCTTAAAGGTTCGTGCTGCATTGGCGGTCTCACTTGTTGCCATAATGGAGCTAGAGAGAGACAGCCAAGGGGAGGACTTGCCACTCAATAGACTGCCTTCATCAGTTAAAGTGGTTAGAGATTCGGTTGGAAAGGACCCTCTACTTTGTGCATCAGAAACCACAGAGTCCATGACCTGGTTTACCATAACTTGGTAAAGACACTGATTGTGTCACTAAATACTGATGGAGAAGAAGAACATGAAACTATCTTCAGAAACTCTGGCATACACCCGGGCTCCCTGAGCCAAGCTCATCGACACCTCTGCAAACAGCTAAACCAGCACATAAATTGTAAGCTTCCCCACTTTCTTGTCATTCAGCTTCACAGGGACCGTATCAGATGCACTCGTTCCAGCCGGCACTGTCAGTACCAGAGGGGCCAAGTTACTCTTAGAAATGATGCGGTTGACTTGGTGACTGAGATCACAGTAGAGAGCGCCAATCCTACACTGAGATATGAGTTCCTCCAGTCTAGCTATTTCGGCTGTCAGATCCAGGTGAGATGTAACCTGCCCTTCTTTCTCTGGATATACCTTCTTTGTGATGGTATCCACTATCGCAGACATGCTTGTTCTGGCATCAAACACCATATGTTTTTGGCTTAGTACAGTATATTCTCTAATTTCAATGACTGAGCATTTTACAATGGGCTGAGCAGTAATCTCGGTTAACTCGGAAGGGATGGGAGGGAGTGCCAGGGAGTGAAAATTCCCACTCTGACTTAACTTGGCAGATGAGGAGGAAGACCACCGTGACTCTTGATAGACCAGTTCCTCACCACATTCGCTGCTTATCTTCTCAACGTCCTCCAGCATAGTTCCAACTACTTTCTTTATTTGTGAAAGCTCTCCTGCAGTCACTGTTTTTTACAGTTCTTTCTGAATGGAAACCAGAATATGGCTGAGGGTATTTTTGGCTTGAGCCTTCGTGGCTTTGGCTTGTCTTTGCAATGACAAATAATCCCTCATCTTTGCCTTCACATTGTGGTAAATAGTCCTATGCAGTTGTCCAGATTTTCTTCTCAGATATTTCTACACCAGAATGTGAACTTATAGCTGTGGCCTCTGAGGTTTTCTCATCACTGTTTAAGCATTGAGCCTGCCTGCCATAACATTGTAGAAGCAGCTGAATCTGTATGCTTCGAGGAAATGGTGAATGTTAGCTGGCAACATCTGAGAATCGGTCTGGCTTGAACCGACTTTGCTGGGGACGCTATTGATGGATTTGATCAGTATTTTTCTGACTTAGTTGCTTGCCTTCATCTGGAACTTGTCACTTGAGAGCTTCTCAATGACTGAGGCTGGATTAACACTCCTATGGGGAACTGGACACGGGCATGTCTTCTAGGTAAGACATGATACCATCGAAAAAGTCACAGACTTCAAGGGAGTTGTAAGAGGAATTTTCAACAACACTGGATGTGGATTCCAAGTATGACATTTCTGACCTATTCACAATCTGAGATAAGATCTCTTTGGTGCAGGGCTCCAGGTTTGGATCACAGAAAACCAGTAGAGGTTGGGAGTTCCCACTCTGGCATTTGCGGAAAGCACCAACTCCAATTGAATTGACTGACCTCTTGCAGTACAGCCTCACTCTTACTAAGCAGAGGAGAGTTCTGACTATGACTATAATCTGCTCTGGTCTCAAGTGTTTTCTCTTCTACAGAGCCAGATGAAAGATGTCCTCTAGGAACAGCGGATGAACTGGGTTCTGCTATGGGTGACTCACTCCTACTTGCTGAAGATGAGTTCAGGGTTGAACCAGCCAGAACCTTGGAGTCAGTGTGCTCCAAAAGCAAAGCACTGGAGTCAGCTTTCTCCGGAAGCACAGTACTGGAGTCACAGTACTGCTTTATCCAGAAGTTCTTAATTTGAACATCTTCATTTGAACATCTTGGCCATGTTCTGTTATAATCTCCACCAGGCACAGCCAAAAGAGGACTGGCCACCCCACATAGCCTGGTTCCTCTATGTTTCTTCCTAGGTTTTGTCCTTTCTAGGGAGTTTTTCCTAGCCACCGTGCTTCTACACCTGCATTGCTTGCTGTTTGGGGTTTTAGGCTGGGTTTCTGTACAGCACTTTGAGATATCAGCTGATGTACAAAGGGCTATATAAATACATTTGATTTGATTCTTCCCCTTGGACTTGAGATCTACCCATTCTGTGAAATGATTTGTTTAACTTTGACTGACGCCTGTTGCAGAGTATACAAGCATTGTGAAAGGGTTTCCACTTTGGCATACAGTGTCCCACTTGGGAATCCTAATTTCCTAGTTGTTTATAGATATAGAAAATACCCTTCTGGAAAAAGCAATCTTATCATGATCAAGTAATGTATGTGAGAGTTCAGTGACCAGCCGGAGAAAGACGACACGATAGCACCCTCCTCAGGGGATAGGTACTCAGTGGAAAGCCAATTAGTACGCAGCTGGGGCCACTAATTGCTTTGTGTCTTCGTCTATATAGGTGTGCCAGGAGAGGAGCTAGGTGAGGATTGGGAGTAGAGATGGGAACCTGTAAGGACATTGGTGTGTCCTACCGCAGAGAACTTCTGTGACTGGGCACATTCTCTCTGTTAACCTAGGCAGGCTTTAGGTAGAGAGAAGCGTTCCTCCTGTAACTGTTATGTGTAGACGATAGAAGTAACGGTTTGTTGTTTCGTTTAACCTTTTAGGCCACAGCCTTTTGGTCAACGGCTTAGTTTGTTTATTTGTTTACGAGGGGTATGAGAGCAACTCGTGGGAGCTCCAGAGGGAGCAGTTATGCCAGGTGTTTCAGGAGTCATCGAGGGAGAGCACCATTAAGGGGTTTGGCCCCGACCAGGAGCGCAGCCTCTCTTGCCCCAACACACACAACTTCACCCTGTTGGAAGAGCTAATGGGCCAATTCGGAACCTCCCAACCCTGGGACCCTGACCTTCACCAGGTAATGCGGAAGGTGAAAAGGATAGATGGGAGGAGTATCGGCTCGGAGGGTGAGGTAACCACTCCTTATTACGCCATCAAGTGGGGTCTCTTGTACTGGGTGGCCAAACGTAGAGGGGTAGAACAGGATCTGCTAATGGTGCCCCATTCATACAGAGATGTAGTGTTACACATGTACTAGGGGGGTACCTCACCAGGGAGAAGATCAGTTGTGGCGTTTCTATTGGCCGCGGATTACCCAAGATGTCGCTAAGTATTGCAAATCTTGTGGCACTTGCCAACGCACTGCTCCCAAGCGAACATACCGTAACCCTCTTATCCCTCTCCCAATTATAGAGACCCTGTTTGAACACATAGCCATGGACCTGGTGGGACCCCTTCTGCATTTGACATGCGGACATGAGTATATCTTGGTGGTGGACTACTCAACAAAGTTCCCAGAGGCTATTCCCTTGATATCAATGAAAGCCAAAGCAAAGGAACAGTATCTCATGTTCTCCCGAGTGGGCCTCCCGGCCACCATCCTGACCGACCAGGGCACACCGTTTATGTCCAGACTGATGAAGGATCTGTCACTTATACCGACCGGGTCAAACAAATAAGAACCAGTGTGTACTATCCCCAGACGGACGGGCTGAAGAAAACCATCAAAAGCATGCTACGCCAGGTGGTGGACTGGGACGGGAAGAATTGGGATATGTTGTTGCCCCACCTCATGTTCGTGCTCCGGGAGGTCCCCCAGGTGTCCACGGGCTTCTCGTCTTTCGAGCTGCTCTATGGGCAGCCCTGTCGCGGCATCCTTGGATTGCCTGGGAGAACCAGCCCTGCCCGTACTGTTCCCTCATCGAACACGTGATCTTCATGAAGGACCGAATGGCAGCGATATGGCCGGTGGTGAGGGAACACATGACCAAGCTCGTACAATAGAACGGCCCAGCCGAGACAGTTCTGCTCAGGAGATAAGGTACTCTTCCTCATCCTCACACTGGAACACAGGCTCCAGGCTCAGTGGCAGGGCCCATATGTGGTGACAGAGCAAGTCTCCCCCGTCCACTACAGGGTGAGTCAGCCTGGATGACGGCGCCCTCAGCAGATATACCACATCAACCTGTTGAAAGCCTATGTGGAACGAGAGGCACAGGTGATGGGACTTAAGGCAGACAGAGAGAAACGTCTGCCAGAAAAGGTGCCTTTTGGCACCACTCTTACGGCTCAACAGACGCGAGACCTTAAAGGTTGTCCACCAGAACCAACGAGTCTTCTCCCCCCCTTCTGGGGCAGACCTCCTTGCTCTGCCTTCGCATAGCCACTGAGCCAGGGAAGAAGGTCCATCTCTAACCCTACAGGGTACCAGAGGCACGCCGGAAGATGGTATGGAAAGAGGGGAGGGAGATGGAAGATGGAGGTCATCAAATGGTCCAGCCTATAGAAACCCGATGGGTCTATTTGCTTCTGCAACGATTTCAGAGCCCACAACGCCATCTCTAGGTTCAACGCCTACCCCATGCCGAGGATCGATGAGCTTATCGAGCGGCCTGGCAAATCCCGCTATATATCGACCCTTAACCTCACAAAGGGGTACTGGCAGGTTCCTCTGGCCCCCGAAGACTGCCACAAAACGTTTTCCTCCCCTTCGGCTTGCACAGAGCAGCTGCCACCTTCCAGAGGCTTTTGGACATGCTGTTACGTTCTCACCAGGCCTTCGCCGCCTATATTGATTACTTGGTAATACACGGTGACGACTGGAAGGACCACCTCCAAAGTGCCACCTGGGACTGAACGAGGCTGAATACCTCGGCTACACCATCGGCAGCTGTCTGATCAAACCTCTGGTGGAGAAGAACCGGGCCATCCAGAAGTGGCCGCGGCCCAGGGACAAGAAGGGGGCTGCTCATTCTTTGGCCTAATGGGGTACTACAGGCTGTTCATTCCAAGCTCCGCCACCATCGCCACCCTACTAACCAACATGACAAAAAGAGGAACCCGGTGAGGGTGGTATGGACATGGGAAGCCAAGACACTGTCCACACTGACACCTCCAGAACCGGCTTGGGTGATGTTCTGTCCCAAGGGGATGTGGTGGAAGAAATTCCCGTCCTATACATAATCTGCAAGCTGTCCAACAGGGAGCGGAAGTACGATAGAGAGGGAAGGACTGGCAACTAAGTGGGCCCTGGAATTCCCATCTCCTGGGAAGATGATTCCGTCTGGTCATGGATCATGCGCTCCTCCAGTGGGTGGCGGGTATGCGAGAGACGGACAGCCGAATAACAAGATGGTTCCTGTCACTTCAACCTTTTCATTTCCAGGTGGTTCACCAATCGGGGAGAGCACACGGCAATGCAGACGCGCTATCCCATCAAGACCCGGAGGTCTCGTCTGGCGCACGCCCCTCTGGGTTGATCTTGGGAGGGAAGGCATGTGAGTTCAGTGACGGATGTCGGTTTTTCCTATCTCAGAGAAAGCTTCTGTGACTGGGCACCTTGTCTCTCTGTTAGCCTAGGCAGGCTTTAGGTAGAGAGAAGCGTTCCTCCTGTAACTGTTATGTGTACAGTCGTGGCCAAAAGATTTGAGAATGACACAAATATTCATTTTCACAAAGTTTTCTGCTTTGGTGTCTTTAGATATTTTTGTCAGATGTTACTGTGGAATACTGAAGTATAATTACAAGCATTTCATAAATATCAAAGGCTTTTATTGACAATTACATGAAGTTGATGCAAAGAGTCAATATTTGCATTGTTAACACTTCTTTTTCAAGTCCTCTGCTATCTGCCCTGGCATGCTGTCAATTAACTTCTGGGCCACATCCTGACTGATGGCAGCCCATTCTTGCATAATCAATGCTTGGAGTTTGTCAGAATTTTTTTTGTTTGTCCACCCGCCTCTTGAGGATTAACCACAAGTTCTCAATGGGATTAAGGTCTGGGGAGTTTCCTGGTCATGGACTCAAAATATAGATGTTTTGTTCCCCGAGCCACTTAGTTATCACTTTTGCCTTATGGCAAAGTGCACAATCATGCTGGGAAAGGCATTGTTAGTCACCAAACTGTTCCTGGATGGTTGGGATAAGTTGCTCTTAGAGGATGTGTTGGTACCACTCTTTATTCATGGCTGTGTTCTTAGGCAAAATTGTGAGTGAGCCCACTCCCTTGGCTGAGAAGCAAGCCCACTCCCTTGGCTGAGAAGCAACCCCACACATGAATGGTCTCAAGATGCTTTACTGTTGGCATGACACAGGACTGGTGGTAGCGCTCACCTTGTCTTCTCTGGACAAGCTTTTTTCCGGATGCCCCAAACAATCGGAAAGGGGATTCATCAGAGAAAATAACTTTAACCCAGTCCTCAGCAGTCCAATCCCTGTACCTTTTGCAGAATATCAGTCTGTCCCTGATGTTGTTCCTGGAGAGAAGTGGCTTCTTTGCTGTCCATCTTGACACCAGGCCATCCTCAAAGTCTTCGCCTCACTGTGCGTGCAGTTCCACTCACACCTGCCTGCTGCCATTCCTGAGCAAGCTCTGTACTGGTGGTCCTCCGATCCCGCAGCTGAATCAACTTTAGGAGACGGTCCTGGCACTTGCTGGACTTTCTTGGGTGCCCTGAAGCCTTCTTCACAACAATTGAACCGCTCTCCTTGAAGTTCTTGATGATCCGATAAATGGTTGATTCAGGTGCAATCTTACTGGCGGAAGAACAATGATTCCAAGCACCGTCCTTTTGAAGCTTCCAGTCTGTTATTCAAACTCAGTCAGCATGACAGAGTGATCTCCAGACGTGTCCTCATCAACACTCACACCTGTATTAACGAGCGAATCACTGACATGTCCGCTGGTCCTTTTGTGGCAGGCCTGAAATGCAGTGTAAATGTTTTTGGGGGATTCAGTTCATTTGCATGGCAAAGAGGGACTTTGCAATTAATTGCAATTCATTTGATCACCCTTCATAAAATTCTGGAGCATATGCAAATTGCCATCATACAAACTGAGGCAGCAGACTTTGTGGAAATTATTATTTGTGTCATTCTCAATCTTTGGCCACGACTGTAGATGATAGTCTAAGACAGGAGTAACTGTTTGTTTTGCTTTCGCTTTTGGTCAACGGCTTAGTTTATGTTTATTTGTTTTGTGACGCTGGCGTTACCGCGTTGGACGTTCCCTGTACTGGATTTATTTTGTATGGCGAAAGAAGTCCCATTTAGTAAACAATGCGAAAGAAAAAGAACCACAATCACTGTTTCTGGTCTGTTCATTTTATGTCTCACGCCTGTGTTAGGTTGCTTCGGACAAACTGATCCATTCACATGTATAGTAATATGGCTGCATCTCAGTACGTTGCATTGACTAGCAGAAGGATAAAAGTGAGGATATCAGTCCTCCGACTAACTGTCATTGTGAAACATGTAATCACACAAAAAAGCCCTGAGCCATTAGTGATTGCAGAGTTGTACCCATAGAAACACATTCACATAACCTCTTTCAATGTACCAATTTAACATTGAAAGAGGTGTCCTTAAGTTAGCTCCCCAGGGCTTTAGACAAAAGAAGTGCACTACATGGGAAATAAGGTGCTATTTGCTACGCAATGTGCATCCTCCCTCTCTAGCCCATGCCTCCACCAATCCAATGACTTTATATTTGTGGGAAGTAGAGAATGAGTGTACACTTCAGGAGAAAGGAGATATTATTGGGACGTATCCCTAGGCTATAGCCAAGGTCTAAGCCAAGTGGCCTTTAGTGCGAACGCAAAAGCTCAGACACCTAAAGCTCTATCGGAGCTAATTTAGTTTTAAAAAAACACTAACACTTCTAAACGTAAAATTAATCTAGGTCCTCCTGAGTGGCGCTTCGGTCTAAGGCACTGCATCGCGCATAATTGGCCCAGCTTCGTCCGGGTTAGGGGAGGGTTTGGCTGGCCGGGGATGTCCTTGTCCCATCGTGCTCTAGAGACTCCTGTTACGGGCCGGGTACATGCACACTGACATGGTCGCCAGTTGGACGGTGTTTCCTCCGATAAGTTGATGCGGCTGGCTTCCCGGTTAAGCGAGCGGTATGTCAAGAAGCAGTGCTGCTTGGCAGGGTTGTTTCGGAGGACGCATGGCTCTCTCCTGAGTCTGTAGGGAGTTGCAGTGATGGGACAAGACTGAAACCACCACTTGGAAATCATGAAAAAGGGGGTTAAAACAATCTACATTCCCCAATATTTCACTTACATATTCTTCTTCCATAGTCAATGTATATCTCCAAAAGCATGTTCTTGACTGTGTTGGCTACTTTCAATTCGAATATTTAGGGTGTGTACGTAAATTGCCTCCAGTGTGTCAGTGTGCTCTGGGTTGTTTTGTAAATTCGGAGCATTTTCAGATTGTCTGTTCAGAAATTCACAGCGCTTCGCTCTGGGAGAATTCAGAACGCACACTGGACGCTCTAGCTGTGAAGAAGGGTTGATTCGCAAAGGCAGTCAAGCTCACTGGCTAAAGTTGGCTGGCTCACTAGCTACTTCCAGACACAAATGAGAGAACGCATCACTCTGACCATTTTACTCACCCTGGCATAGCTGATTAGGCTGTTTTCATGTTATCTACTAGAGTCAGTGACTCTAACAGTTATTAATTTTGAACTCTTTATCCCTTTTTCTCCCCAATTGGTAGTTAGTCTTGTTCCATCGATCCAACTCCCGTACAGGACTCGGGAGAGGCAAAGGTAGCGTACAGCTGGTGACTGAAGTCAGCATACATGCGCCCGGCCACCACAAGGAGTCACTAGCGCACCATGGGACAAGAACATCCCAGCCGGCCAAACCATCCCCTAACCCGGACGACACTGAGTCAAATGTGCGCTGCCTCATGGGTCTCCCGGATGCAGCTGGCTGCAACACAGCCTGGGATCGAACCCAGATCTGTAGTGACGCCTCTAGCACTGCGATGCAGTGCCTTAGACCGCTGCGCAACTCTGGAGGTCCTAGTGACTGTAACAGTTATGTTTTTTTGCCAATGTTTATTGACACTGGCCATATTCAACAGGTGTTGCACATTTGTAAATTAATCAGGTATTCTGCGCTCTGGCACATTCAGACGAGAGTGCTCTGAAATCCGATTCGATGGCCAGAGTGAATTTACGAACGCACCCTTAGTCAGTCGGCTACCTGCCTACTTAATGGAATCACTATAGTTTTTTTTTGAGAAGTGTGGGAAAGGTTACTTGGTTTTAAGAAATACCTAGTCATGCTATGTATGTCACCCTCTTATGGATTTATTTTAGGTACAGTACAATGTGTAGCATCAGATTGATTGTTCCCTCCTTGTGACTGTCTTGTGTCCTGTTATTAGTCATCAGCTACTTCCCACAGAGCAATACATATGAATTGAAAAGGGGTAATACTCTTTTTTTTTTTCTTCTTCAAAAGGTACAGTATATGGGTGAACCAGTGGAGGCTGCTGAGGGGAGGACGGCTCATAATGTCTCAACTTATTTCGCTCCAGCCATTACCACAAGCACGTCCTCCCCAATTAAGGTGCCACCAACCTCCTGTGGTGTGAACAGATCAGTGGTGGGAGTGATGCAAGTATTTGCCGCACCGCTAGGGGGCACTGTGGTGTCAGCCTTGGGTTTTATCAGGCACTTTTTCAGAAATGTATCAATGCTTTTCTAGCATCTTTCCCATGTCTGCACCTCCCTCCTCCATCACTCCTCCCATTTGACACTTTGGTGTCAGTCTTCTGCCTCAACAAACAGTGACAGGGTAGGTGACATACAGTAGATGGCCTGAGAGGGTCTTTCTGTGGAACTCCTCTGCTATGATGTACCCATAGCCGCCGGAAGTAGTTTGGGGTTGGGGGTGCTGCAATTTGACTGAAGTGGGGGTGCAGAAGAAAAACAATTGCCCGTGCTGAAGATGTCTATTTTAGTCCAAATCACTAATTTTGTGAGATTCTGTTTTTACTAAATGTATCTGTACAGAACAGTTAATCTGATGATAATTGTGGAATATAAAAATACTTGCTTGATATATGTTTTCCAGTACTCAATTACTGTATTGTGCATTGTTTTTCTTCATGGTGATGGAAAGTCTCCAGGTACGACCCTAGATGACCAGCCTATGTACAAACAAATTAAAATTAAGTAGTTGGTAAGAATGGACTTTTTTTTTGACAGGGGGTGCAGGATTTCTTGGGGCCTAATTTAGATACACTTAGGTTGGAGTCATTAAAACTCGTTTTTCAACCACTCCACAAATGTCTTGTTATCAAACTATAGTTTTGGCAAGTCGGTTAGGACATCTACTTTGTGCAGGACACAAGTCGTTTTTCCAACATTCGTTTACAGACATTATTTACCTTATAATTCACTGTATCACAATTACATTGGGTCAGACGTTTACATACACTAAGTTGACTGCGCTTTCAAACAGCTTGGAAAAAAAACGAAAATGATGTCATGGCTTTAGAAGCTTCTGATAGGCTAATTAACATCATTTGAGTCAATTGGAAGTGGACATGTGTATGTATTTCAAGGCCTACCTTCAAACTCAGTGCCTCTTTGCTTGACATCATGGGAATATCAAAAGAAATCAGCCAAGACTTTAGAAAATAAATTGTAGACCTCCACAAGTCTTGTTCATCCTTGGGAGCAATTTCCAAATGCCTGAAGGTACCACGTTCATCTGTACAAATAATAGTATGCAAGTATAAACACCATGGGACTACGCAGCTGTCATACCGCTCAGGAGGAAGACGTGTTCTGTCTCCTAGAGATGAACGTACTTTGGTGCGAAAAGTGCAAATCAATCCCAGAACAACAGCAAAGGACCTTGTGAAGATGCTGGAGGAAACAGGTACAAAAGTATCTACAGTGCCTTGCGAAAGTATTCGGCCCCCTTGAAGTTTGCGACCTTTTGCCACATTTCACGCTTCAAACATAAAGATATAAAACTGTATTTTTTTGTGAAGAATCAACAACAAGTGGGACACAATCATGAAGTGGAACGACATTTATTGGATATTAACTTTTTTAACAAATCAAAAACTGAAAAATTGGGCGTAGATGGCATCATGAGAGAGGAAATGTATGTGAATATATTGAAGCAACATCTCAAGACATCAGTCAAGAAGTTAAAGCTTGGTCGCAAATGGGTCTTCCAAATGGACAATGAGCCCAAGTGTACTTCGGAAGTTGTGGCAAAATGGCTGAAGGACAACAAAGTCAAGGTATTGGAGTGGCCCTCACAAAGCCTGACCTCAATCCTATAGAATATTTGTGGGCAGAACTGAAAAGGGGTGTGCGAGCAAGGAGGCCTACAAACCTGACTCAGTTACACCAGCTCTGTCAGGAGGAATGGGACAAAATTCACCCAACTTATTGTGGGAAGCTTGTGGAAGGCTCCCTGAAATGTTTGACCCAAGTTAAACAATTTAACGGCAATGCTACCAAATACTAATTGAGCATATGTAAACTTCTGACCCACTGGGTATGTGATGAAAGAAATAAAGCTGAAATAAATAATTCTCTACTATTATCCTGACATTTCACATTCTTAAAACAAAGTGGTGATCCTAACTGACCTAAGACTGGGAATTTTTACTGGGATTAAATGTCAGGAATTGTGAAAAACTCAGTTTAAATGTATTTGCCTAAGGTGTATGTAAACTTCCAACTTCAACTGTATATATACAAAAGTATGTGGACACCCTGTTCTCTGGAGTGATGAATCACACTTCACCATCTGGCAGTCCGATGGACAAATCTGGGTTTGGCGGATGCCAGGAGAATGATACCTGCCAGAATGCATAGTGCCAACTGTAATGTTTGGTGGAGGAGGAATAATGTTCTGGGGCTGATTTTCATGGTTCGGGCTAGACCCCTTAGTTCCATTGAAGGTACATCTTAATGATATAGCATACAATGACGTTCTAGACAATTCTGTGCTTCCAACTTTGTGGCAACAGTTTGGGGAAGGCCCTTTCCTGTTTCAGCATGACAATGCCCCCATGCACAAATTGAGGTCCAAACAGAAATGGTTTGTCGAGATGGGTGTGGAAGAACTTGACTGGCCTGCATAGAGTCCTGACCTAAACCCCATCGAACACCGTTTTTGATTGAATAGGAACGCCGACTGCAAGCCAGTCCTAATCGCCCAACTTCAGTGTCCAACCCCACTAATGCTCTTGTGGCTGAATGAAAGCAAGTCCCAGCAGTAATGTTCCAACATCTAGTGGAAAGCCTTCCCAGAAGAGTGAAGGATGTTATACAAGCAAAGGAGGGACCAACCCCATTTTAATGCCCATGATTTTTGAATGAGATGTTCGACAAGTAGGTGTCCACATACTTTTGCTCATGTAGTGTATGTTTCGGCTTATAATTTCCAACATTTTGGTAGGCTATTTTTTAGTCAACTTGTCTATAATTAGATACATGTAGCTTCTATTTTGTTATTATATGTTGCCCTAGAAGACTAATAATGTAATAGAGTTTTCACTTTAACCTTTCGCTGAGCAAGGAGGTTTAAGGAACTGTTGAGAAAATACAATAATGAGCAAAATGTCCAATGACATCAGTTTGAGTTTAGAAGTTTTGAAAACGACCCAAGGTGTTTCTGATAAGATTTCAGTTTGGCTTCGATGCATATTTTATGTGATTGAAATACTGTCAACTTTTATGATGCTTTGATGGTGAAGACAGCACCTCTACAGATTTGATCTAAATGAGCGTTGCATTCTCTCAAGATGCAGAAATAAAAAAGTAATATTTCTCCATTCCTGTTTGCTAGATCAGATTTTGCCTACATTTTGTGTATCATTTTACTGCAAGAAATGCTTCATTTTGCAGGAGTTATTAAGGCTATGTGAGAGGTTATAAACCTACAGTCAGTGTCCAGATTTCAGTTTCCAATTAACCCATCTAAACAGTAGGCTGCAGTTCCCTTGACATGCCATAGGCCTATATGATGTCCTGTCTTGTGACTGTCGAAGGTGTATAGCGCCTCACAATCATCACACACTGCTATCATACTATTTTATCACTTCACCAAAATTTTTCCAAAGATTACATTTCTGGCCCTCCCTCTTGTTTTCAACTCTCCTTTTGCAGTCTTTGTCTTATTGATTTAAACTTCAACAATGTCCTTTTGCTTCCGTTAAAGCATTATTTGGCTATCTGCCCGTTCCCAAAAACTTTGGCGATTGGCTGTGTAGGCTATATGGCATGCACAGAGTTAAACCCTAAAGTTTAGCCAAAATGAAATAAAAACATCAATGTAGCCTATATAAATTGCACAATAATTATACATTTATGGATTTTTTTAAAGGTATTGTTTCTCTTTATTCAACCCGCCTCCCACCCACCTGCCCTACAGCCACACAATATTTAATGACCCTATGCCATCAGCCCGCAGATATAACCCCAGGGACTGCATAATCCTGCATCACTAGTTTGAGGATAAAGGTTTGTTCTTTCTGGATTCCAATATAATGACAATCTCAGAGAAAGGGACAAGGCAACAACTCTTACAACTATTGAATCCTGCATGATACTGTTCTTAATTATATAACTTCTGCGAAAGTGGAGATGCTGAATTTTTTGGGTTGTTGCTTGAGCTACAGATGTTAATATCGGTCTCCTAAAAATAAAAATGTCACCGGAGAAGAAGGCAAAGGTTTGTGTTTTTTTGTTTGTTTATTTGCAACTTTTTTTTAAATGTATTTTGTACATAATGTTGCCGCTACCGTCTCTTATGACAGAAAATAATTTCTGGACATCAGGACTGTGAATCCTTTTTTTCCTTCAACAAGTCTGACGAGCCCGACGGGACCGATATACTGCTTTCTCGAGAATAGGCCAAGATCCCCGTGATTTGCGTGAAGAGGAGGCGGAGAAAAAGGGTCCGGAGGGCGGGCTGCCTTCGGAGAATTCGTAGGCGATCGAATAAACCCCCACTTCCTTCCATTCTGCTAGCAAATGTGCAATCTTTGGACAATAAAATAGATGACCTACGCAGAAGATTAAACTACCAACGGGACATTCAAAACTGTAATATCTTATGCTTCAAGGCGTCATGGCTGAACGACAACACTATCAACATACAGCTGGCTGGCTATACGGCAGGATAGAACAGAGGCGTCTGGTAAGACAAGGGACGGCGGACTATGTATTTTTGTAAAAAACAGCTGGTGCACGATATCTAAGGAAGTCTCGAGCTTTTGCTCGCCTGAGGTAATGCATCTCATGATAAGCTGTAAACCACACTGTCTACCTAGAGTTTTCATCTGTATTTTTCGTAGCTGTTTACATACCCCCACAGTCAGGGGCTGGCACTAAAACAGCATTGAATGAGCTGTATTCCGCCATAAGCAAACAAGAAAACACTCACCCAGAGGTGGCGCTCCTAGTAGCCGGGGACTTTAATGCTGGGAAACTTAAATCCGTTTTACCAAATTTATATCAGCATGTTAAATGTGCAACCAGATGGAAGAAAACTCTGGACCACCTTTACACACACAGAGAGGCATACAAAGCTCTCTCTCACCCTCCGTTTGGCAAATCTGACCATAATTCTGTCATCTTGATTCCTGCTTACAAGCAAAAATTTAAGCAGGAAGCACCAGTGACAAGATCAATAAAAAAGTTGTCAGATGAAACAGATGCTAAACTACAGCACTGTTTTGCTAGCACAGACTGGAAAATGTATATAGCATTAAGGGGTACACCACATCAGTCATTGGCTTGATCAATAAGTGCATCGATGATGTCGTCCCCACAGTGACCGTATGTACATACCCCAACCAGAAGCCATGGATTACAGGCAACATCCGTACTGAGCTAAAGGCTAGAGCTAAAGGCTAGACTCTAACCTGGAAGCTTATAAGAAATCCTGCTATGCCCTCCGACGAACTGTCAAACAGGCAAAGCTTCAATAAAGGACTAAGATCGAATCGTACTACACTGGCACCGATGCTCGGCGGATGTGGCAGGACTTGCAAACCATTACAGACTACAAAGCGAAGCACAGCCGAGAGCTGCCCAGTGACACGAGCCTACCAGACGAGCTAAACTACTTCTATGCTCGCCTCGAGGCAAATAACACTGAAACATGCATGAGAGCACCAGCTGTTCCGGAAGACTGTGTGATCACGCTCTCCGCAGCCGATGTGAGTAAAGACCTTAAAACAGGTCAACATTCACAAGGCCGCAGGGCCAGAGGGATTACCAGGACGTGTACTGTGAACAGGCGCTGACCAACTGGCAAGTGTCTTCACTGACATTTTCAACCTCTCCCTGTATAAGTCTGTAATACCAACATGTTTTAAGCAGACCACCATAGTGCCTGTGCCCAATAACACTAAAGGAACCTGCCTAAGTTCAACACCATAGTGCCATCAAAGCTCTGGGACACCTCCCTCCGCAACTGGATCCTGACTGTTTACGTCACTGCCTGGTATGGCAACTGCTTGTCCTCTGACTGCAAGGCACTACAGAGGATAGTGCGAACTGCCCAGCACATCACCGGGGCCAAGCTTTCTGCCATCCAGGATCTCTATACCATGCAGTGTCAGAGGAAGGCCCTAAAAATTGTCAAAGACTCCAGCCACCCTAGTCATAGACTGTTCTCTCTGCTACCGCACGGCAAGCGGAACAGGAGCGCCAAGTCTAGGTCCAAGAGGCTTCTAAACAGCTTCTACCCCCAAGCCATAAGACTCCTGAACACCTAATCAAATGGCTACCCAGACTATTTGCATTGCCCCCCCCCCCCCCCCCCCCCCCCCCACATCTCCCCATCTTTTACAGCGCTGGTACTCTCTGTTGTTATCATCTATTCTTAGTCACTTTAATAACTCTACCTTCATGTACCTATTACCTCAACTAACCGGTGCCCGCACACATTGACTCTGTACCGGTACCCCCCTGTTTATAGTCTCGTTATTGTTATTTTACTGCTGCGCTTTAGTTACTTGTTCCTTTTATTTCTTATTCTTATCCATATTTTTTTAACCGCATTGTTGGTTTGGGGCTCATAAGTAAGCATTTCACTGTGAGGTCTACTCATGTGTGGCACATGTGACTAATACAATTTGATTTTATTTAATACTAACAAAGGCCCAGTGCACCACTTTTCTGAATTTGAAATATATATATATATATTTTTTTTGAATAATATATATTTTTATTCTGTTTTTTCAGGGGGTGCTGCTGCTCTCTCAATGTCAAATGCATGGTTACATTTGATTGCACATTAGGCAGGTAACCAACGCAGACGTGAAGAGAGTAATATGGGTCATCGTGGTTAAGAGTGATGATAAAGGGAGGATTTCACTGCAGGTCAATGCAGAGCCAATGATGGAGGATTTTTATGGCAAGACATAAAATCAGATACAGCACCACACAGGAAACCTCTGAGGGCCATAATGGCTGGTACCATTAAATCTGGGGGAGGAGGTGGTGTAGCAGACCTCAGAGGACAGGAGCTGTCATGGTGGGGTTAAGGACAGTAGATGGATCACAGCACTTTACTCAATTCATTTTTATCATACCCACGAGTGTATGTGCTTGTGTGTGTGTGTGTGTGTCTGTGTGTGTGTGTGTGTGTGTGTGTGTGTGTGTCTGTGTGTGTGTGTGTGTGCGTGTGCGTTTGCGTGTGTGTCTAACTGACAGAGATAGAGAGTGATGAAATACAGAATTGTGTGTTTGTTGTACATCTCTATTATTGTAATAGCTCATTTTCATCCCTAGCTGTTTAAATCATATACCTAAGAGAATGAGGCAAGATGAAGTCTAACTTCTTAAATAAGAAACATGGCTGACTGTTGCCTTTCAGGTGAATCCTCATTCCCTTTTAAAACTGAGCAATTATGCAAGAGCTCTGATCTAGAAGCCAGTGAAAATGAGGTTTTACAACGGTAAGTTCCACTCAGTGTTTTGATGTCTCTATTTCCATTGAAAGTGTCTCCCACGTGCAATTGAAGTAGATAAAGCAGTGCTGGGTAGAGCTGGTGGAGCTGTCAGAGTCAGTTTCATTTTTCAGCTCAGGCGTGGGGCGGACATCCTATGAAGTGTTTACCTCAGGAGGGCCCTCTCAAAATGCTCTAAATGGTGTCAAATGTGAGAGACAGTGGGATCGAGTGCTCTTTTTCCGTTGTGTGCTGTCTCTCTGTTTTACAGAGCCGTGAAAGCGAAGCCCTGAGCTGTGTAAGACATGGAGGAAAGCCTTGCCAATGATAGCCTTATTCCAGTCAGAGAGATACTATCATTATTAGTCTAATGCTTCAGTCAGGTTAGCAACACGAACACGGCTGGGGCATTTGCTGACGTCTGTCTGAGACCCAGATACTGCCTGAGCAAAATACATTTAGCAGTACAAGGGGGGAAAATCACTCAGGAATGAAGCAGCCCTCTGTCTCTGCGATGCTCCTATCATTCTTGTAAGTTGACGATAAAGGGAAATACCTTGAAATTGACAATCTATTCTATTCTGTACTATTCTATTTTACCTTGATCCTAGTAATAGAAACACAATACCTATCTATTTACCTAGCTTGGCACACTCCGTTATGCCCTGATTGGACTGCCAGTCAGTCTCTGATCACAGAGACCCAGGGGGCTTCCAGCTAATCATGAACCTCCAATGATGCTACTGAACAAAGCCTACGTTGGTGCGAAGTTCAAAGAACTTCAGCCATTCCGAAGGGTTGTCATGGAAACCAATTGCTACCCCTCTGTGTGCGTACCATGGGGTTGGTAAAACAGCACCTCATGTCGTACAGGGTACCAATACTAATACCTCTATATGTGGTGTGTGTCATATCAATATACGTATGCCATTTCTGAATAGTTTACGTTTTTAAAATTATAATAACGTACTGTGTATTGATCATTGATCATGATGAGACATCTTACACTACTAGTACATCATTGCAATTCCTTCTTCTATTGATCGTTGAGTTAAACATTGTGTCACGACTTCTACCGAAGGTAACTCCTCTCCCTGTTCGGGTGGCGCTCGGCGCTCGGCGTCGCCGGTTTACTAGCCGCTACCGATCAAATCAAATCAAATTTATTTATATAGCCCTTCGTACATCAGCTGATATCTCAAAGTGCTGTACAGAAACCCAGCCTAAAACCCCAAACAGCAAGCAATGCAGGTGTAGAAGCACGGTGGCTAGGAAAAACTCCCTAGAAAGGCCAAAACCTAGGAAGAAACCTAGAGAGGAACCAGGATATGTGGGGTGGCCAGTCCTCTTCTGGCTGTGGAGTGGAGATTATAACAGAACATGGCCAAGATGTTCAAATGTTCATAAATGACCAGCATGGTCCAATAATAATAAAGCAGAACAGTTGAAACTGGAGCAGCAGCAAGGAGTCATCATGTCAGGTAGTCCTGAGGCATGGTCCTAGGGCTCAGGTCCTCCGAGAGAGAGAAAGAAAGAGAGAAAGAGAGAATTAGAGAGAGCACACTTAAATTCACACAGGACACCGAATAGGACAGGAGAAGTACTCCAGATATAACAAACTAACCCTAGCCCCCGACACATAAACTACTGCAGCATAAATACTGGAGGCTGAGACAGGAGGGGTCAGGAGACACTGTGGCCCCATCCGAGGACACCCCCGGACAGGGCCAAACAGGAAGGATATAACCCCACCCACTTTGCCAAAGCACAGCCCCCACACCACTAGAGGGATATCTTCAACCACCAACTTACCATCCTGAGACAAGGCTGAGTATAGCCCACAAAGAGCTCCGCGGGGGGGGGGCAACCCAGACAGGATGATCACATCAGTGACTCAACCCACTCAGGTGACGCACCCCTCCCAGGGACGGTATGAAAGAGCCCCAGTAAGCCAGTGACTCAGCCTCTAATAGGGTTAGAGGCAGAGAATCCCAGTGGAAAGAGGGGAACAGGCAGGTCAGGCAGAGACAGCAAGGGCGGTTCGTTGCTCCAGAGCCTTTCCGTTCACCTTCCCACTCCTGGGCCAGACTACACTCAATCATATGACCCACTGAAGAGATGAGTCTTCAGTAAAGACTTGAAGGTTGAGACCAAGTTTGCGTCTCTGACATGGGTAGGCAGACCGTTCCATAAAAATGGAGCTCTATAGGAGAAAGCCCTGCCTCCAGCTGTTTGTTTAGACATTCTAGGGACAATTAGGAGGCCTGCGTCTTGTGACCGTAGCGTACGTGTAGGTATGTACGGCAGGACCAAATCAGAGAGATAGGTAGGAGCAAGGCCATGCAATGCTTTGTAGGTTAGCAGTAAAACCTTGAAATCAGCCCTTGCTTTGACAGGAAGCCAGTGTAGGGAGGCTAGCACTGGAGTAATATGATCAAATGTTTTGGTTCTAGTCAGGATTCTAGCAGCCATATTTAGCACTAACTGAAGTTTATTTAGTGCTTTATCCGGGTAGCCGGAAAGTAGAGCATTGCAGTAGTCTAACCTAGAAGTGACAAAAGCATGGATTCATTTTTCTGCATCATTTTTGGACAGAAAGTTTCTGATTTTTGCAATGTTACGTAGATAGAAAAAAGCTGTCCTTGAAATGGTCTTGATATGTTCTTCAAAAGAGAGATCAGGGTCCAGAGTAACGCCGAGGTCCTTCACAGTTTTATTTGAGACGACTGTACAACCATTAAGATTAATTGTCAGATTCAACAGAAGATCTCTTTGTTTCTTGGGACCTAGAACAAGCATCTCTGTTTTGTACGAGTTCAAAAGTAGAACGTTTGCAGCCATCCACTTCCTTATGTCTGAAACACATGCTTCTAGCTAGGGCAATTTTGGGGCTGTTTCATGTTCCCTTTTTCCTTTTCTGGTTGTTTTGTCTGTGGTCCTTTTCACACCTGGTTTAAATTGCTTTTATTTCTGTGTGTATATAGGGCACCTGTTGCCTGCCTTAATTCGTGCAGGATTGCTTGTGTGTGTGTATTTGCGTTCGATTATCTATGCTGTTTATTGTTTTCGCTATTACGTACGTGTATGTAGTGTCGGAACTGTGGTTGTTCCTTCGTGTATTGACACGAGTTTCTGTTCCTTCGAGAGCGTAGTTTGGGATTTTCATCTGTGCCAATTTTGTATTGGTGGACTATGTGTATATATACACATATACACATATATATGTATACACATATATCTATATTAAACACGCTTCTCAAAAATCCCTGCTCTCCTGGCCCTGACTCCTACACCTCTCACCGAGACTCACCTTATCACAGAATCCTGCACCAATAAATTATGGAGTCAGCAGGAGCAGACGTACTCCCAGGGTCCGGGGAGGAGCGAGTTCAACACCACACGGCAGTGTTACACCGGCTGGGGACTGCCATGGATCAGGTGATGGCGACGATGGAGAGATGGGAGAGAGGTGGCCCTCCCACACCTCTATCAGCCACACCCCAACCAGTACCACTACCCTCTCCTTCATTGCCTGAGCACAGTGGGATTCGACTCGCCCTCCCGAGGGAGTAGGATGGGACGGCGGCCGGGTGCCAGAGGTTCTTACTCCAGATGGACCTATACCTGGCGACCGTTCGTCCGGCTCCTTCGGGGGGTGAGAGCGTAAACGCCCTCGTCTCCTGCCTCTCAGGTAAAGCTCTGGAGTGGGCCAACGCACTATGGAACGATCCTGACTCGGCGAGGGACCACTACCCAGAGTTCACCCGTCGCTTTCGGGCCGTGTTCGATCACCCACCTGAGGGTCGAGCGGCTGGTGAACGGCTGTTCCATCTGAGGCAGGAGAAGAGGAGTGCTCAGGACTTTGCTCTAGAGTTCCGGACCTTGGCCGCTGGCGCGGGATGGAACGACAGGGCCTTGATCGATCACTATAGGTGTAGTTTGCGTGAGGACGTCCGTAGGGAGCTGGCCTGTAGAGACACCACCCTCTCCTTGGACAAGTTGATCGACATGTCCATTCGGTTGGACAACTTGCTGACGACCCGCGGACGTCCAGATCGGGCTCTGTCAGTTCCATCCCCCAGCTACACCACTCCAACACCCATGGAGCTAGGAGGTGCTGCAGCGAGGGTGACCGGAGGAGGGGGCCTTTCCTGTGCCAGCTGTGGTCGCAGAGGGCACACTGCTGGGGGGGTCCTCCAGGGAGTCGAGACGCCAGACCGAGCACTGCCCGGACACCTCAGTTGAGTCGGCACCAGGCTCACCCAGAGCCCCCTGTTGGTCACATGTATGTATGGATTGTTTTTCCTGAATTTTCCCCTCTTTCCCGGCATAAGGCGCTAGTAGAGTCAGGCGCAACAGGGTTTAGTGCACAGGTTAGGGATTCCCCTTGTTCAGCTTGACAAACCCTTTCCAGTGCACGCCGTAGATAGCTGACCACTAGGGTCAGGGCTAGTCAGGGAGGCCACGGCTCCACTGGGTATGGTCACGCAGGAGGGTCATGAGGAGGGAATTAGTCTCTTCCTCTTTAATTCTCCTGCGTTTCCAGTGGTGTTGGGGATCCCCTGGTTGGCCCGTCACAACCCCAGGATTTCGTGGCAACAGAGGGCTCTACAGGGGTGGTCGTAGGAGTGCTCAGGCAGGTGTGTAGGAGTTTCCATCGGTGTTACAACGGTGGAGAGTCCAGACCAAGTCTCCACCGTGCGCATTCCCTCAGAATATGCCGATTTGGCTATCGCCTTCTGTAAAAAGAAGGCGACCCAATTACCACCTCATTGACGAGGGGATTGTGCGATAAATCTCCTGGTAGGCGCTGCACTTCCCAGGAGTCACGTGTATCCCCTGTCACAGGAGGAGACAGTGGCTATGGAAACATACATATCTGAATCTCTGGGGCAGGGGATCATTCGGCCCTCCATCTCACCTGCCTCCTCGAGTTTCTTTTTTGTGAAGAAGAAGGAGGGAGGTCTGCGTCCGCGCATTGACTATAGAGGTCTAAATTCCATCACGGTGGGGTATAGTTACCCGCTACCTCTCATTGCCGCGGCGATTGAGTCATTTCACGGAGCACGGTTTTTCACAAAACTGGATCTCAGGAGTGAATATAACTTGGTGCGTATCCGGAAGGGAGATGAGTGGAAGACAGCGTTTAGTACCACATCCGGCCATTATGAGTACCTCGTCATGCCGTACGGGTTGAAGAATGCTCCAGCAGTCTTCCAATCTTCTGTAGACAAGATTCTCAGGGACCTGCACGGTCAGGGTGTGGTGGTTTACATCGATGATATTCTGGTCTATTCCGCTACACTCGCCGCGCATGTGTCTCTGGTGCGCAAGGTACTTGGGTGACTGTTGGAGCATGACCTGTATGTCAAGGCTGAGAAATGCTTGTTTGTCCAACAGGCCGTCTCCTTCCTTGGGTATCGCATTTCCACATCGGGGTTGGTGATGGAGGATGACCGCATTGCAGCCGTGCGTAATTGGCCGACTCCAACCACGGTAAAGGAGGTGCAGCGGTTCTTAGGGTTTGCCAACTACTACCGGGTCTGGGATGGTCGGCTGAGGCGGACAGGGCTTTTGGTCGCCTGAAGGCTCATTTTACCTCGGCTCCCATGCTAGCGCATCTGTACCCCTCTTTGGCATTCATAGTGGAGGTGGACGCATCCGAGGCTGGGGTTGGAGCCGTGCTCTCCCAGCGCTCGGGTACGCCACCGAAGCTCAGCCCGGAGCGAAACTATGACGTGGGGGATCGAGAGCTGCTGGCTGTTGTCAGAGCCCTGAAGGTGTGGAGACGTTGGCTTGAGGGGGCCCAACACCCTTTTCTCATCTGGACTGACCACCGTAATCTAGAGTACATTTGGGCAGCGAGGAGACTGAAAGGTGGGCCATGTTTTTCACCCGATTTAGGTTTACCATCTCCTATAGACCAGGCTCCCAGAACACTAAGGCAGACGCACTGTCCCGACTATATGATACGGAGGAGCGGGCCATTGATCCTGCGCCCATCCTCCCGGCTTCTTGTCTAGTGGCACCTGTGAGGTGGGAGGTGGACGCAGACATTGAGCGAGCATCGCGTGTTGAGCCTACTCCACCACAGTGTCCAGCGGGACGGGTGTATGTTCCGCTGGAGGTTAGAGACAGGCTAATTTGGTGGGCTCACACGTCCCCCTCCTCTGGTCACCCGGGGATCGGTAGGACGGTGCGATGTCTTAGTGGGAAGTACTGGTGGTCCACTTTAGCCAAGGACGTGAGGGTTTATGTGTCCTCCTGCTCAGTGTGCGCTCAGTGCAAGGCTCCTAGGCACCTGCCCAGAGGGAAGTTACAACCCCTTCCCGTTCCACAGCGGCCTTGGTCACACCTGTCGGTTGACTTATTGACCGATCTGCCACCATCACAAGGCAACACCAAGATCCTGGTCGTTGTGGATCGGTTTTCTAAGTCCTGTCATCTCCTCCCTTTGCCCGGTCTCACTACAGCCCTACAGACGGCGGAGGCCCTGTTTACTCACGTCTTCCGGCACTACGGGGTGCCTGAGGATATTGTTTCTGATCGGGGTCCCCAGTTCACATCCAGGGTGTGGAAGGCGTTCATGGAACGTTTGGGGGTCTCGGTCAGCCTTACCTCTGGGTAAATTGCCAGGACCGGCAAGGGGAGTGGGCGAAGTACATCCCCTGGGCAGAGATGGCCCAGAACTCACTCCGCCACTCCTCTACGAACCTGTCGCCCTTCCAATGTGTGTTGGGCTATCAGCCGGTCCTGGTACCATGGCATCAGAGCCAGACCGAGGCTCCTGTGGTGGACGATTGGGTGAGACGCTCAAGGGAAACCTGGGAGGCCGCCCACGGGTACCTTAAACGGGCCGAAGTGCGGCAGAAGGCCAGTGCCGACCGCCACCGCAGCGAGGCCCCGGTGTACATACCGGGGGACCGGGTCTGGCTCTCGACCCGAAACCTGCCCCTCCACCTGCCCTGCCGGAAGCTGGATCCGCAGTTTGTGGGGCCATTCAAAGTCCTGAGGAGAATAAATGAGGTGTGTTATAGGTTACAGCTCCCCCTTATTACCGTATTAACCCCTCGTTTCATGTGTCTCTCCTCAGGCCGGTGGTGGCTGGTCCGCTTCAAGAAAATGAGGTGCGGGAGGTCTCTCCGCCCCAGGATGCTGGGTGCCGGTGGAGGACGTACTGGATCCACCTATGCTAAGGGAGTTTCACCGCCTCCATCCGGATCGCCCTGCGCCTCGCCCTCCGGGTCATCCTCGAGGCCGGCGTCGTCGCGCTGCGGGAGTGGGGTGGGGGTGGGGTGGGGGGGGGGTACTGTCACGACTTCTACCGAAGGTAACTCCTCTCCCTGTTCGGGCGGCGCTCGGCGCTCGGCGTCGCCGGTTTACTAGCCGCTACCGATCCCTTTTTCCTTTTCTGGTTGTTTTGTCTGTGGTCCTTTTCACACCTGGTTTCAATTGCTTTTATTTCTGTGTGTATATAGGGCACCTGTTGCCTGCCTCAATTCGTACAGGATTAAGCTTGTGTGTATTTGCGTTCGATTATCTATGCTGTTTATTATTATTTATTTTTTTTAGTTTCTGTTCCTTCGAGAGCGTAGTTTGGGATTTTCATCTGTGCCAATTTTGTATTGGTGGACTATGTGTGTGTATGTATATATATATATATATATATATATATATATATTAAACACGCTTCTCAGAAATCCCTGCTCTCCTGCGCCTGACACCTACACCTCTCCCCGAGACGCACCTTATCACACATTGCATATGATAGCTAGACATGTAAAGAATAAAACCCATATGATATGGGTGTAATGTTCTACCTATTGTATTTATTGTCTGTCCCTGTAGTCTGACAGCTTTGTACTCTGTCGTTTGTCTATCCTGTGGGTGCAGTAGGCGACTCCTGTGGCCAGGACCAGACAGACCTATTACTTTAAAGGTACCAGCGAGACATACCTTCTTTGCCACTCTTCTTTTCCCTCTCTCTCTCTCTCTCTCTCTCTCTCTCTCTCTCTCTGTCTCTCTCTCTCTCTCTCTCTCTCTCTCTCTCTCTCTCTGTCTCTCTCTGTCTCTCTCTGTCTCTCTCTCTCTCTCTCTCTCTCTCTCTCTCTCTCTCTTTCTCTGCTTTTGGTATAACAGTTGTCAAAGCAAAGGTCGTATGACTACAGAGCAGGTTTGGGGCCAATTTCATTTAAATTCCAGTCAATTCAGAAAGTAAACCAATTTCCAAAATGTTAACATTTTTCTCATTAAGAAGCATTGAAGAGAATTAGAATTGGATTGTCCTGAATGGTCTGGAATTTAAATGGAATTGACCCCAGACCCTGGTACAGAGAAGTTATTTCAGCCATCTTTCTTCTTAGTGATAACTTTCAGTGTGGTGTGGCCCAGTCAGATCAGCTTCCTTCACACCAGCAGCATCAATCCAGAGCCAGCTCCACTTCCCTCCGTCTCTCCTCTAATCTGCAGTCACTCACTAATCTGCATGTGATTTCATTGGCGCTGCTGTCCTACGTGGTTTGGCTATTTTTAGACTTCATATCATTCATTTACTGAGGCCAGGGAAGACAGCCAAGTCACTTGACTTGAATTGCACTTCCTAACTAGGTACTATCTCTCATTGGGGCATGCCAAATCCATTCCCAACTTTAATCTAATATATCTAGTAACTGAGAGAGGAACATAAATTGTAATCAATCATACCACCATGCATCTCACTGTTGCCTTGCTTCTGAAGCTCAGCAGGGTTGGACCTGGTCAGTTTCTGGATGGGAGACCAGGTCCTGCTGGAAAAGGTGTTGGAGGGCCAGTAGGAGTCACCCTTTCCTCTGGTCTAAAAAGAATGTCCCAGGGCAGTGATTGGGGACATTTCCCTGTGTAGGGTGCCATATTTCGGATGGGACGTTAAATGGGTGTCCTGACTCTCTGTGGTCACAAAAAGATCCCATGGCACTTATTGTAAGAGTAGTGGTGTTAACCCCGGTGTCCTGACCTTCATGGCCACCTAATCATCCCCAGCTTACAATTGGCTCATTCCTCCTCTCCCCTGTAACTATTCCCCAGGTCGTTGCTGTAAATGAGAATGTGTTCTCAGTCAACTTATCTGGTAAAATAAAAAGCCTCAGTTAATATCTACAGATGTATGATCTTAATTTTAGCCAGTTTGCTACAGCAGAAAAATAATACTGCATCAACAGGAAATGTGAATTATTATGTGGATTATAATTAATGGACATTTTGTAGGGGTTGATGCATTTTTCGTAATGGAAAATCAAGTCTGAAATGTCAAAGTGGAAATTACAATCTTCTGAAGCCTTAAATGTTTTAAATGTTCTGCATTGCAGGAAAATTGTTCTGCAACAAGTTGATCAAAATAAGATCCTACATCTGTAGGGATGTTTTGAAGGGAGCAGTGCCCAGAGCACAAGGGGTCACAATCTATTTTTACCATTGTAAAAAAATGCTACCACAAGTGTTGCTTGTATCTATTTGGACCCCCCTGTACAATACATTATATTATATCAATTTGTGTGAAATTGTATGATGATAAACTCAAGGGACACAAAGTGAAAAAGACACCTCTTTTCTGAGCAGCAAGGGATTTAGAATTTGGACAGTACGAGGAAATGTGCACATTTGTGCCGCAGGGAGGCAAGTTGACAGGTTGACACAATGAGGTGTGTCTGTGTGTGTCAGTTTAGAGCAATGCAGTACCCTTTACAATGAGTGAAATTAAGTACAATTGGCTCCTAGGCGCCAGCTGTCATGCTAGCAGAATGGATAAGACTCTCCCTGCTTGGCAGCCAGACCTTGGAGAAGACCGCTCTTGATGTTGGCTCTGGGGAAGGAGAGCTGCAATGGCTAATGTTTAACTCACCACACACACTGGGGATAGAATGGTCGAATAGTGTTGAGGGGGGATGGGTATTGTGCTGGTCCAGAGAAGGAGTACAAAAACATGAGCAATCGCCTCTCTCCCCACCCTCCCCAGTCCTCACCCACCCACCCACCCACCTTCCCTCCCTCCCCCTGTCACCCACCCCCTAAACAAACTCACACACATGCTGAAAGATGAATGTTCAACAAATGGAGGAGAGAGAGTGAGTGAGGGCTCAGGTTCAGAGGTGTATTGTGCAGACAGCTCTTCTATCCCCCCTCTGAGGTAGTAATCAGGGGCCCTGTCTACAGGCCTGGGGTCCCAGGAGATGGCTGTCTCACTAGGATGTTATTTATTGGCCTGGCTCAAACCTCCTGCTGCCTCCTGCACTCCACATCACTCCCATTGATCTTGTCCTGATCCGCCCCCACTGATGGCTCGCTATCAAACCACCTCTTCGGTCTTCTATCTTTTCTCCTTTCAACTGGGTAAATCCTGGGTGGGGGCACGGCAGGGAGAGGCCTCGAGTTTCATCATCAGTTTACCGTAATTATCCCCCTTAAAGCTATACACTGAGTTCTGGTGGTGAGTCAGTGTTTGCATATCATGCATGGTAATTGCCTAGAGCATGCAGTAATAGGCTGTATTTGTGAATGGATTGTACATACATTCTCTTCCTCAGTCATGGACTGAAGTGGAATTAATCAAATATCTTTGTCACCTCACCGTGAAATACTTACAATCAACAATGCAAAGTAATAAAATATTTGCTGAATAAACTAAAGTTAAAAAAGTTATAGATGGGAGATGTTGAGGTTTGAGTAAGGACAGGAGTAAAACAAACATAGAACCATTGTAAAATAGACTGTGTCCATAAAATGTATATACATTTGAAGTCGGAAGTTTACATACACCTTAGCCAAATATATTTCAACTCAGTTTTTCACAATTCCTGACATTTAATCCTAGTAAAAATGCATTTTCTTAGGTCAGTTAGTATCACCACTTTATTTTAAGAATGTGAAATGTCAGAATAATAGTAGAGAGAATTATTTATTTCAGCTTTTATTTCTCCATTATTTCTCCATTAGTGTTTGGTAGCATTGCCTTTAAATTGTTAAACTTGGGTCAAACGTTTTGGGTAGCCTTCCACAAGCTTCCCACAATAAGTTGGGTGAATTTTGTCCCATTCCTCCTGACAGAGCTGGTGTAACTGAGTTAGGTTTGTAGGCCTCCTTGCTCGCACACCCTTTTTCAGTTCTGCCCACAAATGTTCTATAGGATTGAGGTCAGGGCTTTGTGATGGCCACTCCAATACCTTGACTTTGTTGTCCTTTAGCCATTTTGCCACAACTTTGGAAATATGCTTGGGGTCATTGTTCATTTGGAAGACCCTTTGCAACCAAGCTTTAACTTCCTGACTGATGTCTTGAGATGTTGATTCAATATATCCACATAAATTTCCTCTCTCATGATGCCATCTATTTTGTGAAGTGCACCAGTCCCTCCTGCAGCAATGCACCCCCACAACATGATACTGCCACCCCCGTGCTTCACGGTTGGGATGGTGGCAAGCCTCCCCCTTTTTCCTCCAAACACAACGGTGGTCATTATGGCAAAACAGTTCTATTTTTGTTTCATCAGACCAGAGGACATTTCTCCAAAAAGATCTTTGTCCCCACATGCAGTTGCAAACCGTAGTCTGGATTATTTATGGCGGTTTTGGAGCTGTGGCTTCTTCCTTGCTGAGCGGCCTTTCATGTTATGTCGATATAGGACTCGTTTTACTGTAGATATAGATACTTTTGTACCTGTTTCCTCCAGCATCTTCACAAGGTATTTTGCTGTTGTTCTGGGATTGATTTGCACTTTTCAAAACAAAGTACGTTAATCTCTAGGAGACAGAACGCGTCTCCTTCCAGAGCGGTAGGATGGCTGCGTGGTCCCATGGTGTTTATACTTGCGTACTATTGTTTGTACAGATGAACGTGGTACCTTCAGGCGTTTGGAAATTGCTCCCAAGGATGAACCAAACTTGTGGAGGTCTACAATTTGTTTTCTGAGGTCTTGGCTGATTCCTTTTGATTTTCCCATGATGTCAAGCAAAGAGGCACTGAGTTTGAAGGTAGGCCTTGAAATACATCCACAGGTACACCTCCAATTGACTCAAATGATGTTAATTAGCCTATCAGAAGATTCTAAAGCCATGACATCATTTTCTGGAATTTTCCAATCTGTTTAATGGCACAGTCAACTTAGTGTATGTAAATGTCTGACCCACTGGAATTGTGATACAGTGAATTATAAGTGAAATAATCTGTCTGTAAACAATTGCTGGAAAAATGACTTGTGTCATGCACCAAGTAGATGTCCTAACCGACTTGCCAAAACTACAGTTTGTTAATAAGAAATGTGTGGAGTGGTTGAAAAACAAGTTTTAATGACTCCAACCTAAGTCTATGTAAACTTCCGACTTCAATATATATATATATTTATTTTTTTCGCCATTTTTTTTTTCCCAAAAAATATATGGGGGATTGGAAGTGATGCAGACAATTACATTGATGGAAGCTACAAGCTATCTGCAATATCTAAGCTGATCTACCCCCTAACAAACAAACACAAAGTATCAATAAAAGAACAATGAGGCAATATACAGATGTTACTGATACCGTGTCAATGTGCAGAGGTACGCGTTAGTCGAGGTCATTGAGGTCATATGTACATGTACGTGAAGTGACTATGCATAGATAATAACACGTAAAAAAGGGGGTCAATGCAAATAGTCCGGGTGGCCATTTGATTAACTGTTCAGCAGTTTTATGGCTTGGGGGTAGAAGCTGTGGGGATGATATGATACACAGACTGATTTTGGACAATCCTATAATGTTTTATACCATGCACTAGTCTATATAATAGCATGCATGTGACTGCACACATGGTCAGTGTGTGGACAGTTTGGTGTCAGTGCATGATTGATGCCTAGCCACTGCATGGTCAGCACATGTTCAGTGCAGAGTGCAGCTTCAGAATGTGGTGTACTACTCGTTGACCGCATCCTTGTCATGTCTGTCCTGTATTCTATATGCAAAATGATGAGCCGGATTCCGCTCTTGTGTTTATTTCTATGGCAACTGGATCGATTTGGGCACGCACTCTAGATGCTAGATCTTTTAGTGGAATTCTGGGCGATACCCGGAATGTCACGGCCATGATGGGGAAACAGGTGTGTTGGATTGGGAGATCGGCGGGAGATAATGGAGGGGGATCTCATGATCAGGGCTCTGCATGGAGAACCCAGGCCCCCCAAACCCTAGCATAGACACACACTAACATCCAGATATGCAACCTTGCCACAAACAGACATGAATTACTACATAGCTAGGAAGCTGAGCCGAACAGAGGTCATTAATCTGAGTATTGTTATTCTGGTCTAACCACATCCACAAATCTCCCTCTGATAGCAGTCACCACAGGCTGGAATGACACAGGAGAAGAGAGGGTCTCTAAAACAACTTTGAGCATGCAGTCTGCTACATGCTTCTACTTCCTCCATGGAGGTCTATGCTCTGTTAAAGGTGACCTCGTCAACTGATTGAGGAGGGGCACGAACAATCCTGTCCAATGTGCAGACAGAGGAACGTAAATCTCTTGTCTCTGTGTATCTTGGGTCTGAAAATCCTAGGCAATATCCAGGATGAGCCAGTCAAGACGGAGGGAATTTAGTGTGAGGGGGCTGTTATTCTGCTGAAGCTGCTCCTATTTAAGGGAGCTCTGAGGAAGACACAGTACACCGTGAAAACTGTGACTCATTGTGGTGTAAGCTTGTCTTAAACACACAGGGGAGGTAATGAACATTCATAATATATTTAGCATTCTCTAAGCATGCCTTAACTCAGAGGATTGGAATGGCTGTACACTTATGTCACCAAATGCCTGACCATATCGTGTTGGTGTTTTGGCGTTGCCTATTCTCTCTTAGAGCTGTATTGGTATTGCCTTGTAGAAGGATAAGTTTAGCCTTGAATATAGACGTTTAGCTCTATTACATGTGATTATATTTAGTTTGGCTTGTATTGGTATTTTAGTGTAGGAAAATATAACCTTAGTTACATACATTCTTAGTTCCGCTACACATGCTAGTGTTGATGTTGTTGTGTGGCTACGTGTGTTGGTCTTGTGGTGTGTTGTTGTGTGGCTGTGTGTGTTGGTCTTGTGGTGTGTTGTTGCGTGGCTGTGTGTGTTGGTCTTGTGGTGTGTTGTTGCGTGGCTGTGTGTGTTGGTCTTGTGGTGTGTTGTTGTGTGGCTGTGTGTGTTGGTCTTGTGGGGTGTTGTTGTGTGGCTGTGTGTGTTGGTCTTGTGGTGTGTTGTTGTGTGGCTGTTTGTGTTGGTCTTGTGGTGTGTTGTTGTGTGGCTGTTTGTGTTGGTCTTGTGGTGTGTTGTTGCGTGGCTGTGTGTGTTGGTCTTGTGGTGTGGTGTTGTGTGGCTGTGTGTTGGTCTTGTGGTGTGGTGTTGTGTGGCTGTGTTTGTGTTGGTCTTGTGGTGTGTTGTTGCGTGGCTGTGTTTGTGTTGGTCTTGTGGTGTGTTGTTGTGTGGCTGTGTGAGTTGGTCTTGTGGTGTGTTGTTGTGTGGCTGTGTGAGTTGGTCTTGTGGTGTGTTGTTTTGCGTGGCTGTGTGTGTGTTGGTCTTGTGGTGTGTTGTTGTGTGGCTGTGTGTGTTGGTCTTGTGGTGTGTTGCTGTGTGTGTTGGTCTTGTGGTGTGTTGTGTGGCTGTGTGTGTTGGCCTTGTGGGTTGTTGTTGTGTGGCTGTGTGTGTTGGCCTTGTGGTGTGTTGCTGTGTGTGTTGGTCTTGTTGTGTGTTGTGTGGCTGTGTGTGTTGGTCTTGTGGTGTGTTGTTGTGTGGCTGTGTGTGTTGGTCTTGTGGTGTGTTGTTGTGTGGCTGTTTGTGTTGGTCTTGTGGTGTGTTGTTGTGTGGCTGTTTGTGTTGGTCTTGTGGTGTGTTGTTGCGTGGCTGTGTGTGTTGGTCTTGTGGTGTGTTGTTGCGTGGCTGTGTGTGTTGGTCTTGTGGTGTGGTGTTGTGTGGCTGTGTGTTGGTCTTGTGGTGTGGTGTTGTGTGGCTGTGTTTGTGTTGGTCTTGTGGTGTGTTGTTGCGTGGCTGTGTGTGTGTTGGTCTTGTGGTGTGTTGTTGTGTGGCTGTGTGAGTTGGTCTTGTGTGGCTGTGTGTTTTGGTCTTGTGGTGTGTTGCTGTGTGTGTTGGTCTTGTGGTGTGTTGTGTGGCTGTGTGTGTTGGCCTTGTGGGTTGTTGTTGTGTGGCTGTGTGTGTTGGCCTTGTGGGGTGTTGTTGTGTGGCTGTGTGTGTTGGTCTTGTGGTGTGTTGTTGCGTGGCTGTGTGTGTTGGTCTTGTGGTGTGTTGTTGTGTGGCTGTTTGTGTTGGTCTTGTGGTGTGTTGTTGCGTGGCTGTGTTTGTGTTGGTCTTGTGGTGTGTTGTTGCGTGGCTGTGTGTGTTGGTCTTGTGGTGTGGTGTTGTGTGGCTGTGTGTGTTGGTCTTGTGGTGTGGTGTTGTGTGGCTGTGTTTGTGTTGGTCTTGTGGTGTGTTGTTGCGTGGCTGTGTGTGTGTTGGTCTTGTGGTGTGTTGTTGTGTGGCTGTGTGAGTTGGTCTTGTTGTGTGGCTGTGTGTGTTGGTCTTGTGGTGTGTTGTTGTGTGACTGTGTGTGTTGGTCTTGTGGTGTGTTGTTGCGTGGCTGTGTGTGTTGGTCTTGTGGTGTGTTGTTGCGTGGCTGTGTGTGTTGGTCTTGTGGTGTGTTGTTGCGTGGCTGTGTGTGTTGGTCTTGTGGTGTGGTGTTGTGTGGCTGTGTGTTGGTCTTGTGGTGTGGTGTTGTGTGGCTGTGTTTGTGTTGGTCTTGTGGTGTGTTGTTGTGTGGCTGTGTGTGTGTTGGTTTTGTGGTGTGTTGTTGTGTGGCTGTGTGAGTTGGTCTTGTGTGGCTGTGTGTTTTGGTCTTGTGGTGTGTTGCTGTGTGTGTTGGTCTTGTGGTGTGTTGTTGTGTGTGTTGGTCTTGTGGTGTGTTGTGTGGCTGTGTGTGTTGGTCTTGTGGGGTGTTGTTGTGTGGCTGTGTGTGTTGGTCTTGTGATGTGTTGTTGCGTGGCTGTGTGTGTGTTGGTCTTGTGGTGTGTTGTTGCGTGGCTGTGTGTGTGTTGGTCTTGTGGGGTGTTGTTGTGTGGCTGTGTGAGTTGGTCTTGTTGTGTGGCTGTGTGTGTCGGTCTTGTGGTGTGTTGCTGTGTGTTGGTCTTGTGGTGTGTTGTGTGGCTGTGTGTGTTGGCCTTGTGGTGTTTTGTTGTGTGGCTGTGTGTGTTGGTCTTGTGGTGTTGTGTGGCTGTGTTTGTGTTGGTCTTGTGGTGTGTTGTTGTGTGGCTGTGTTTGTGTTGGTCTTGTGGTGTGTTGTTGCGTGGCTGTGTGTGTGTTGGTCTTGTGGTGTGTTGTTGTGTGGCTGTGTGAGTTGGTCTTGTTGTGTGGCTGTGTGTGTTGGTCTTGTGGTGTGTTGTTGTGTGACTGTGTGTGTTGGTCTTGTGGTGTGTTGTTGCGTGGCTGTGTGTGTTGGTCTTGTGGTGTGTTGTTGCGTGGCTGTGTGTGTTGGTCTTGTGGTGTGTTGTTGCGTGGCTGTGTGTGTTGGTCTTGTGGTGTGGTGTTGTGTGGCTGTGTGTTGGTCTTGTGGTGTGGTGTTGTGTGGCTGTGTTTGTGTTGGTCTTGTGGTGTGTTGTTGCGTGGCTGTGTGTGTGTTGGTTTTGTGGTGTGTTGTTGTGTGGCTGTGTGAGTTGGTCTTGTGTGGCTGTGTGTTTTGGTCTTGTGGTGTGTTGCTGTGTGTGTTGGTCTTGTGGTGTGTTGTTGTGTGTGTTGGTCTTGTGGTGTGTTGTGTGGCTGTGTGTGTTGGTCTTGTGGGGTGTTGTTGTGTGGCTGTGTGTGTTGGTCTTGTGATGTGTTGTTGCGTGGCTGTGTGTGTGTTGGTCTTGTGGTGTGTTGTTGCGTGGCTGTGTGTGTGTTGGTCTTGTGGGGTGTTGTTGTGTGGCTGTGTGAGTTGGTCTTGTTGTGTGGCTGTGTGTGTCGGTCTTGTGGTGTGTTGCTGTGTGTTGGTCTTGTGGTGTGTTGTGTGGCTGTGTGTGTTGGCCTTGTGGTGTTTTGTTGTGTGGCTGTGTGTGTTGGTCTTGTGGTGTTGTGTGGCTGTGTTTGTGTTGGTCTTGTGGTGTGTTGTTGTGTGGCTGTGTTTGTGTTGGTCTTGTGGTGTGTTGTTGCGTGGCTGTGTGTGTGTTGGTCTTGTGGTGTGTTGTTGTGTGGCTGTGTGAGTTGGTCTTGTTGTGTGGCTGTGTGTGTTGGTCTTGTGGTGTGTTGTTGTGTGACTGTGTGTGTTGGTCTTGTGGTGTGTTGTTGCGTGGCTGTGTGTGTTGGTCTTGTGGTGTGTTGTTGCGTGGCTGTGTGTGTTGGTCTTGTGGTGTGTTGTTGCGTGGCTGTGTGTGTTGGTCTTGTGGTGTGGTGTTGTGTGGCTGTGTGTTGGTCTTGTGGTGTGGTGTTGTGTGGCTGTGTTTGTGTTGGTCTTGTGGTGTGTTGTTGCGTGGCTGTGTGTGTGTTGGTTTTGTGGTGTGTTGTTGTGTGGCTGTGTGAGTTGATCTTGTGTGGCTGTGTGTTTTGGTCTTGTGGTGTGTTGCTGTGTGTGTTGGTCTTGTGGTGTGTTGTTGTGTGTGTTGGTCTTGTGGTGTGTTGTGTGGCTGTGTGTGTTGGTCTTGTGGGGTGTTGTTGTGTGGCTGTGTGTGTTGGTCTTGTGATGTGTTGTTGCGTGGCTGTGTGTGTGTTGGTCTTGTGGTGTGTTGTTGCGTGGCTGTGTGTGTGTTGGTCTTGTGGGGTGTTGTTGTGTGGCTGTGTGAGTTGGTCTTGTTGTGTGGCTGTGTGTGTCGGTCTTGTGGTGTGTTGCTGTGTGTGTTGGTCTTGTGGTGTGTTGTGTGGCTGTGTGTGTTGGCCTTGTGGGGTGTTGTTGTGTGGCTGTGTGTGTTGGCCTTGTGGTGTTTTGTTGTGTGGCTGTGTGTGTTGGTCTTGTGGTGTTGTGTGGCTGTGTTTGTGTTGGTCTTGTGGTGTGTTGTTGTGTGGCTGTGTGTGTGTTGGTCTTGTTGCGTGGCTGTGTTTGTGTTGGTCTTGTGGTGTGTTGTTGTGTGACTGTGTGTGTTGGTCTTGTGGTGTGTTGCTGTGTGTGTTGGTCTTGTTGTGTGTTGTGTGGCGTTGTGTGTTGGCCTTGTGGGGTGTTGTTGTGTGGCTGTGTGTGTTGGTCTTGTGGTGTGTTGTTGTGTGGCTGTTTGTGTTGATCTTGTGGTGTGTTGTTGCGTGGCTGTGTGTGTTGGTCTTGTGGGGTGTTGTTGTGTGGCTGTGTGTGTTGGTCTTGTGGTGTGTTGTTGCATGGCTGTGTGTGTTGGTCTTGTGGTGTGTTGTTGTGTGGCTGTTTGTGTTGATCTTGTGGTGTGTTGTTGCGTGGCTGTGTGTGTTGGTCTTGTGGGGTGTTGTTGTGTGGTTGTGTGTGTTGGTCTTGTGGTGTGTTGTTGTGTGGCTGTGTGTGTTGGTCTTGTGGGGTGTTGTTGTGTGGCTGTGTGTGTTGGTCTTGTGGTGTGTTGTGTGGCTGTGTGTGTTGGTATTGTGGTGTGTTATCGTGTGGCTGTGTGTGTTGGTATTGTGGTGTGTTGTTGTGTGGCTGTGTGTGTTGGTCTTGTGGTGTGTTGTTGTGTGGCTGTGTGTGTTGGTCTTGTGGTGTGTTGTTGTGTGGCTGTGTGTGTTGGTCTTGTGGTGTGTTGTTGTGTGGTTGTGTGTGTTGGTCTTGTGGTGTGTTGTTGTGTGGCTGTGTGTGTTGGTCTTGTGGTGTGTTGTTGTGTGGCTATGTGTGTTGGTCTTGTGGTGTGTTACTGTGTAGATAGGGGCTGTTGAGACTACTTCCAGCCTGTGAGCATGTCGATAACGAGCACCAGCCTCACTGACAGAATCATTTACTGCCTGGAGGGTTGTGAGATGGAAGGGGAGTGTGCATGCCTGCCTCTAACCTACTGAAGCCTCACACTGCACAAATGGAAGTGTTGATATGCAACATGAGCTGCCAAGGTGGATTCCAGGCTTGCTGGGATAAATGTGAAAGATTAATGCGAGGGGGAAGCACTATCTTTGTATAATGTGTGTGTGTGTGTGTGTGTGTGTACGTGCACATTTTTGAAACTGTCCTGTACATAAATGACAGCATGTGGAAGTGATTGAAGCAAACGTCTATATTTATACTCACCAGCCAATCATTCTGGACACTAAATGTCTGATGAGGGTTCAATATGAATGAAAGAAAGAAATATTCACGACCGTTCAAAACATTTGGGGTCACTAGGAAATGTCCTTGTTTTTGAAAGTAAAGCACGTTTTTGTACATTAAAATAACATCAAATTGATCAGAAATACTAAAAGGCTAATTGATCATTAGAAAACCCTTTTGCAATTATGTTAGCACAGCTGAAAACTGTTGTTCTGATTAAAGAAGCAATAAAACTGGCCTTCTTTAGACTAGTTGAGTATCTGGCACCTTCATTAAATAGTACCCGCAAAACACCAGTCTCAACCTCCACAGTGAAGAGGCGACTCCGAGATGCTGGCCTTCTAGAGGCAGAGTTCCTCTGTCCAGTGTCTGTGTTCATTTGTCCATCTTATTCTTTTATTTTTATTGACCAGAGATATGGCTTTTTCTTTGCAACTCTGCCTAGAAGGCCAGCATGTCGGAGTCGCCTCTTCACTCTTGACGTTGAGACTGCTCTTTTACTATTTAATGAAGCTGCCAGTTGAGGACTTGTGAGGTGTCTGTTTCTCAAACTAGACACTCTAATGTACTTATCCTCTTGCTCAGTTGTGCACCGGGGCCTCTCCCACTTTCTATTCTGGTTAGAGACAGTTTGTGCTGTTTTGTGAAGGGAGTAGTACACAGCGTTGTACGAGATCTTCAGTTTCTTGACAATTTCTCGCATGGAATAGCATTAATTTCTCAGAACAAGAATAGACTGACGAGTTTCAGAAGAAAGTTATTTGTTTCTGGCCATTTTGAGCCTGTAGGCCAGCCGCACCAATGTGTCGAAGGAAACACCGTACACCTGACGACCGTGTCAGCGTGCACTGCGCCCGGCCCACCACAGGGGTCGCTAGTGCGCGATGAGACAAGATTATACTTGCCGGCCAAACCCTCCCTAACCCGGACGATGGTGGCCAAATTGTGCACCGCCCCATGGGCCTCCCGGTCGCGGCCGGCTGCGACAGACCCTGGACTCAAATCCAGAATCTCTAGTGGCACAGGCAAAAGGGTTTTCTAATGATCAATTAGCCTTTTAAAATGATCAACTTGGATTAGCTAACACAACGTGCCATTGGAACACAGGAGTGATGGTTGGGGATAATGGGCCTTTGCACGCCTATGTAGATATTCCATTCAAAATCTACAATAGTCACTTACAGTGTAGACATTGTTAATCTTGTATCTCTGATCGATTTTATGTTATTTTAATGGACAAAAAATGTGCTTTTCTTTCAAAAACAAGGACATTTCTAAGTGACCCCAAACTTTTGAACGGTAGTGTATGTGTTCTGGATAAATTAGGACTTTTCAGTGTTACAACTGAACTGACTGGAAAGGGCGACCTGCCGGTTGAGTTACATGAAATTACATACATATCTTTCATAAAAACAATGAATACAATAGCCCTAACGTCCGTTATGTACTCACATTCTACACATTCTGACAACTAGGAATGTTGAGTGGTTGGATGCACAGTCTGAAGTCACCACCTCTTTCATATTTTCTGTCTAGGGAAACTCCCCAACTGCCACACACACACACACACACACACACAGGTATGTACGCACACACACACAAACGCACGTACATACGCACACACACGCACAGAAAGTAGCTTTGTCAGAGGGGTGGGACGGAAGGGGTTGCGGTTTAGTTTCTGAGCTCCCACAGAGACAGGACACGACACATAAATTACACACACACACACACACACACACACACACACACACACACACACACACACACACACACTTCCCTGTCGTGCAGCGTGGGGGTCTAGTATCTGGGCCAGAGGCCTCTGAGCCGTCCCAAACTGTTGATGGAGGGAGAGGGGAAGAAGGAAGGAAAGCAGGAGGAGAGATGTATTTATTCAATAATGGCACATCCAGACAGGCAGGGTTGTGATCATGGTTACACATTCCACAGCCAGACACCACTGGTTGGGGAAGAAAGGGCAGGGGAGGAGGAGGATGTGCTCTGGAGTGCATAAATGCAGTAAATGATCCCAGGGAATGACACCTCTGCCCTTTACTGTGGGGCCTGTTCCCTCACATCACCACATCATATTCCCTAACCCCAATGTACACATTACACATGATCAGCCATGACCAGGCCCTCCCTCAGCATGTTGCCTCCCATTTTTATGGCAACATTTAACTAGAGACAAAAGTAGAACTATTTGATGTTATAGGTATTACTCCAACTGGGACTGTGGGAGTTCTTTGGATGTATCATATATATAGCCTGCACACGTATGATATGAATGGGTATATTACAGAAAGATAGAGAGAGGGATAGGGAGGGGGAAAGACAGAGAGAATTTGACGTGCAGCTTGCTAAAACATGCACACAGGTATGTTGGTATGTACCAGTGAGTATGTATCATCTACTGTTCCTGTGTACTCTGACACATTACATTACATTACATTGTTAAGAGCTATACTTAGGACTACCATGACAGCCAAACATAGCTTCTTTTTTTTAAAAACAATGTTGGATATTGAACCAGCATATCAGTTAATCATGCAGATCGTCAGGGTAAGTATGATCGTTTTCTTAAGGACTTTACACTGTAATCATGCAGGCTTTATAGAGATCTTATCTGTACACATGCTTCACATTTTACTCCGACTCTTGTTTGTGTGAGTGTGTGTGCATGTGTGTGTGTGTGTGTGTGTGGTGAGTGAGTGAGTGAGTGAGTGAGTGAGTGAGTGAGTGAGCAGGCCAGTGTGTGAGGGGTTAACCAGTCAACCATTGTGCCTGGCGGTGGTGTTGGCTGACTCATCTCAAAAGAGTGTCATCAATTAACATGCTATTATCAGAGCTGAATGCTGGCTGACTCAGATTAATGCTGCAAGGAACTGCTTCTGGGTTAAAGGTCATATCCTGTGTGTTAATCACCCAGCACCTCTGACCCCTATGAGGAAACGCCAGAGAATTGGCACATTATTGCCAGCAGTCTCGGCACCAATTATTAATATGATAGAAAATAAATGTCTATTACAGCTGACGTTAGCACACATTCACACACCCCACACACCACACACACACACTCACACACACCACACACACCACACACACACCACACAAGCATTCACACACACCACACACATACCGCACACACCTCACAAACATTCACACACACCACACACACCACACATACACCACACAAACATTCACACACAACACACACACACTACTGTCTTTCCCTCTCATTGCTTCCTCAGCCTCAAAGGCCTTGAGGATTTTCCAAGGAGGACAGATTTATTTCTTGGTATACAACAGAAACGCTGCCCACACACCTCCCCCTCTCCCAAATCCAAAGACAATCTCTCCACTTGGATGTGACTCACTACCTCTGGCAGCAGAGGACTAAATTCCTATTTTGTTACACTGTTAAGATGACCACTCAGCTTTTTCCATTGCTCTGTTTCCTCTTATTGTAAATAGGCGTTTCAGGCTGTTCTTTGGTCGTGTCATACTGAGGGGAATCACTATTGTACAGGCAAACATAAGTTGTTTTGAGCTGGAATACTTGCACAGTTACTCCACCTCAAGAATTGCATTTGGCAAAAGGCTTGGCACACGCATACTCAAGCTGACTGGCTATCGTTCAGGCAAATGAGAAATAAGTGCACTCAGGCTATCCGAAAGGCCAAAGTTAGTTACTTTGTGGGTCTACTTTGTGGGTCTAACCCTAAGAAGTTCTGGAAAATGGTTAAAGACCTAGAGAACAAACCCTCCTCCTCACAGCTGACCATGTCCCTTAATGTTGATGATGTGGTTGTTACTGACAAGGAGCACATGGCTGAGCTCTTTAATCACCACTTCATTAAGTCAGGATTCTTATTTGACTCAGCCATGCCTCCTTGCCCGTCCAACATTTCCTCATCTCCCACCCCTTCTAATGCGACTATCCCGATGCTTCTCCCTCGTTTTGACCCCCCAAAAACATCTGGGTCAGATGGTTTAGACCCTTTCTTCTTTAAGGTTGCTGTCCCTATCATCCTCAAGTATATCTCCAACCTTTTTAACCTGTCTCTCCTCTCTGGGGAGGTTCCCATTGCTTGGAAGGCAGCCACAGTTCATACTTTATTTAAAGGGGGAAATCAAGCTGATTCTAACTGTTATAGGCCTATTTTTTATTTTGCCCTGTTTATCAGTGTTGGAAAAACTTGTCAAAAATCAACTGAATGGCTTTCTTAATGTCTATAGTATTCTCTCGGGTATGCAATCTGGTTTCCACTCAGGTTATGGATGTGTTACTGCAACCTTAAAGGTCCTTAATGATATCATCATTGCCCTTGATTCTAAGCAATATTGTGCTGCTATTTTTTTTATTTGGCCATAGCTTTTGATATGGTAGACCATTCCATTCTTGTGGGCCGGCTAAGGAGTATTGGTGTCTCTGAGGGGTCTTTGGCCTGGTTTGCTAACTACCTCTCTCAAAGAGTTCAGTGTATAAAGTCAGAAAATCTGCTGTCTCATCCACTGCCTGTCACCAAGGGAGTACCCCAAGGCTCAATCCTAAGCCCTACGCTCTTCTCAATTTATATCAACAACATAGCTCAGGCAGTAGGTAGCTCTCTCATCCATTTATATGCATATGATACAATCTTATACTCAGCTGGGTCCTCCCCAGATTTTGCGCTAAATGCTCTACAGCAAAGCTTTCAAATTAGTGTCCAACAAGCTTTCTCTACCCTGAACCTTGTTCTGAACACCTCCAAAACAAAGGTCATTTGGTTTGGTAAGAAGACTGCTCCTCTTCCCACAGGTGTTATTACAACCTCTGAGGGTTTAGAGCTTGAGGTAGTCACTTCATACAAGTACTTGGGAGTATGGCTAGTGGGTGTACTGTCCTTCTCTCAGCACATTTCAAAGCTGCAGGCTAAAGTTAAATCTAGACTTGGTATCCTCTATCGAAATCGCTCCTCTTTCACCCCAGCTGCTAAAATAACCCTGATTCAGATGACCATCCTACCCATGCTAGATTACAGAGACATAATTTTTCAGATCGGCAGGTAAGGGTGCTCTCGAGTGACAAGACATTCTTTACCATTCGGCCATCAGATTTGCCACCAGTGCTCCTTATAGGACACATCACTGCACTCTATACTCCTTTGTAAACTGGTCATCACTGTATACCCGTCACAAGACCCACTGGTTGATGCTTATTTATAAAAAGCCTCTTAGGCCTCACTCCCCCCTATCTGAGATTTCTACTGCAGCCCTCATCCTCCACATACAACACCCGTTGTGTCACATTCTGTCACATTCTGTTAAAGGTCCCCAAAGCACACACATCCCTGGGTCGCTCCTCTTTTCAGTTCACTGCAGCTAGTGACAGCCAGTTTTATCTCAATCTATTCATTCAAAGACTCAATCATGGACTCTCTTACTGACAGTTGTGGCTGCTTTGTGTGATGTATTGTTGTCTCTACCTTCTTGTCCTTTGTGCTGTTGACTGTACCCAATAATGTTTGTACCATGTTTTGTGTTGCTACCATGCTGTGTTGTCATGTGTTGCTGCCTTGCTATGTTGCTGTCTTAGGTCTCTTTTTATGCAGTGTTGTGTCTCTCTTGTTGTGATGTGTCTTTTGTCTTATATTTATATTGTATTTATTTATTTATTTATTTAAATCCCAGTCCCCATCCCTGCAGGAGGCCTTTTACCTTTTGGTAGGCCGTCATTGTAAATAAGAATTTGTTATTAACTGACTTGCCTAGTTAAATGAAGGTAAAATAAAATGTATTTAAAAAAAATATGTATAACGTTAGATAGCCACAAGGCAGTTTATGTACTTTGTTCCCGTATCAAGTTCAGTTACATGAGGGATTGAGGAGTGTGATCATAATTGTCATACAATAATTCTATAATAACTATCTATTGTAATGATACATCACTTTATGTATTAAAGTTAATCAGTTTTATCTATTTGTAGAAATCTCGACAAATAAGAAAATTCAGAAACAATGATGAACTCAATGCATGTTTCGTCTGTGATAGAAAAGGTAGGCGAGAGAAGATGAACCCAGGTGAGAACATTGTGAATGTTCAGACAGGAGATGCGCACAAGGCTGCCGCGACCGTACTCTGTATTCTGGCTCATTGGCTCTACTCTCAGAGGATCCTGCATTCCCGCATCAAAGTTTTTCCAAGAAGCTGACAGGTGCTTGGTTGAGTAGGTTGTTTTGTAGAGTACTTTTCCTCCCTCTCTAGCAGGGCTGTGTGTGCTTTAGTTGTGACCTTGATGTCAGCAGAGACAGACAGCAGCTTCTGAATAGGATATTTCCCTCTTCCTCCCGGACATCCCATGGCAATAGGGATGTGTGTGTGTGTTGATGCCAGACATTTCATTTTGAATGAAAGTGAGAGTAAGACTTCTTTCCTCATGTCATTGTATTGTTCTTTCATAGATATTAGTTTGGGGTCAACTTATCCATAAGCAAAACATAGAGAAATCCCCCCATGTATAACAAATATCAGTTTACATGTAATTCAGACAGTGGCGGTCAGTGCTGTTTAAGACGAGGGAGGACAAAAATAATTTCATGAGCATGCCCTTATTTCTATTACAGCATATTGGATGACTCTCATTCATATTCAATTCACCCAGTTCAATGTAACAGCGATAGGTTTAGGCTACTACATGACAGTCAAATTTTCCCTATACCCATCATGAGGTTTCTACTATCTAGCCTGTGAATGAAAGTTTACAACGTAGGTGCACATAGGTCGAGAGACAAACTTGAGGTGACAGACAGTGACACATGGACAGACAGTGACATTCAATACCGTCTTGCACACTCTTGCCTGCTTCTATCTGATATAGGGTGTAATCATTAGTCCAACAGTGGCAAACAAGAGTTTCTATTGGACAAATTCAGGTATGTTATCAGTTTTCTACGTTTTCAGAAATGTTTTTCAACAGAATCGGCGGAAAGAATACACCCCTGATCACACATAAACACAGTTCACTTTCATGGCAGCCACATTCTATTCCTTTTCGCACCTATGCTCTCTCCTTCTCTCAGCTCTTCCCTTCGCTTCTGGACTTCAACTCAACTCAAGTCATAGCCGGCTAGCTAACATAGCATTCCTCTGTTTGAGCAGGGTGTTTCAGTAGGCTAATCTAGCTAGCTGCATTTGCTTGCTAAGTAAGTGAAACTGAAAGTAAAAATAAATGACATTCTCTCTCTCTCTTGATCCTCCTTCATTTTGGAAGAAATTAATTTGTTCAAAACTGTTAAACTATTATCTTTCTCTCTCTCTTTGAGCCAACTACTCACCACATTTTATACACTGCAGTGCTAGCTAGCTGTAGTTTATGCTTGCAGTACTAAATTAATTCTCTGATCCTTTGATTGGGTGGAAAACATGTCAGCTCATGCTGCAAGAGCTCTGATAGACAGGAGGACGTCCTCTGGAAGTTGTCATAATTACTGTGTAAGTCTATGGAAGGTGGTGAGAACCATGAGCCTCCTAGGTTTTGTATTGAAGTCAATGTACCCAGAGGTGGACGGAAGCTAACTGTCCTCCGGCTACACCATGGTGCTACCCTACCGAGTGCTGTTGAGGTTACTGCAATCAGTTATTTGGTGACATGTGATTATATTTAGTGTAGTTGTATCTAAAAAGGATACATTTTTAAATGTTTTATAATTTCAAACAATAAAATCCACTGAAGAGGATGGTCCTCCCCTTCCTCCTCTGAGAAGCCTCCACTGAATTCAGCACTATATCAACTATGATATTGCACTGGAGCACTATTTCCATTCATTTATTTGTTCTGAGGCCAGAGAACTTTTAGGGATCAACTGGACCATTGCAGAAGCCAAGTCGTGTCGACATTGTGTTTCGGTAGCCGGGAGACCTGTCTGCTCCAGATGTAACTCACACACACACACAAACTTCCACTCATAAGGAAAGAGCACATTAGCAGAATGTCCACTGAGACCCAGAAACATAAAGAAAAAGTACTGAGGACTATGGCTGGGAGTGGGCACATTAGATTGGTCTAGCAAAGGTGGAGCTTAAAAATAGCCCAGGTCTCTCCATTGTCCTGTGGAGGTTGGAGTGTTGGGCTGGCTGCTGTGACTCACAGACAGCTCCTGAGGAGAGAAGAGCAGAGCTCTGGTCTGCTTGAGAGGAGGTGGAGGGAGAGTGAGGAGAGAGAAGGCAGTGTGAGGATGAACACTGACCTCAAAGCCACGTGCTCTGTCTGTGGTGATCCAGTCTGAGGCAGGAAAGGTCTATTTCTCTCTTTGACTTTGTAGCTGCATAGGGTCCATCACTGTCTAGAGCAGTGTGTGTACTGAGCAGTGGTTAAAAACATAACCCACTTATGGACTTTTAAGATTGCTTCTCTTCTCCTTGTGAATAGAGATCCCAATCCACGCCAGGGCTTGGATCCTTTTATATTAAATATAGAAAGGAGGAGACTGATAAAAATGGCACCAAGCTAACTCTATTTGTGGCTTTACCTAACCTGTGTGATTAGCTGGTTTTCTCTTCTATCTCCTGAAAGGCTCTTCCCTCAGGGAGTGTTACTCAATCCTGACGCATAGACTGACAGTGCCTTGTGATCTCACCGCACAAAGCACATAAAGGACTAGCCTCAACCAGTACACACACACACACACACACACACACACACACACACACACACACACACACACACACACACACACACACACACACACACACACACACACACACACACACACGAGTCAAGGCTTTGATGTGCTCAGTGTGGTTAGATCATAAGGAACTGTCATTCCTTTGAGCTTGTGTCTTTGTGTGAGTGTGTGAAAGGCATGGTGAGAGAGAGAGAGAGAGAGAGAGAGAGAGAGAGAGGGAGAGAGTGAGAGTGTGAGAGAGAGAGAGAGAGAGAGAGAGAGAGAGAGAGAGAGAGAGAGAGAGAGAGAGAGAGAGAGAGAGAGAGAGAGAGAGAGTGAGAGTGAGAGTGAGAGTGAGAGAGAGAGAGAGAGAGAGAGAGAGGGAGAGAGAGAGAGAGAGACAGAGCGAATGAGAGTAAAATGTCTGTGATTCATATCCCGCTAAGAGAAACATTTCATTATACTGTCTGTCTACCATGTGTATCAAATCAAATCAAATGTTATTTGTCACATACTCCGAATACAACAGGTGTAGACCTTACAGTGAAATGCTTACTTGCAAGCCCTTAACCAACAATGCAGTTCAAGAAAGAGTTAAGAAAATATTTACTAAATAAACTAAAGTAAAAATAGTAAAATGAAAAGTAACACAAAAAAAATTGAGTCAAGGTGCAGGGTACAGGTTAGTCAAGTTATTTTGTACATGTAGGTAGGGGTGAAGTGACTATGCATACATCGAGTAGCAGCAGCATAAAAACAAAGGGAGGGGGGTGTGTCAATGTAAATAGTCCGGGTGGCCATTTGATTAATTGTTCAGCAGTCTTATGGCTTGGGGGTAGAAGCTATTAAGTAGCTTTTGGTCCTAGACTTGATGCTCCGGTATCGCTTGCCATGCGGTAGCAGAGAGAACCGTTTATGACTTGGGTGACTGGAGTCTTTGACAATTTTTTGGGCCTTCCTCTGACACCGCCTAGTATACAGTGCCTTGCGAAAGTAGTCGGCCCCCTTGAACTTTGCGACCTTATGCCACATTTCAGGCTTCAAACATAAAGATATAAAACTGTATTTTTTTTGTGAAGAATCAACAACAAGTGGGACACAATCATGAAGTGGAACGACATTTATTGGATATTTCAAACTTTTTTAACAAATCAAAAACTGAAAAATTGGGCGTGCAAAATTATTCAGCCCCTTTACTTTCAGTGCAGCAAACTCTCTCCAGAAGTTCAGTGAGGATCTCTGAATGATCCAATGTTGACCTAAATGACTAATGATGATAAATACAATCCACCTGTGTGTAATCAAGTCTCCGTATAAATGCACCTGCACTGTGATAGTCTCAGAGGTCCGTTAAAAGCGCAGAGAGCATCATGAAGAACAAGGAACACACCAGGCAGGTCCGAGATACTGTTGTGAAGAAGTTTAAAGCCGGATTTGGATACAAAAATATTTCCCAAGCTTTTAACATCACAAGGAGCACTGTGCAAGCGATAATATTGAAATGGAAGGAGTATCAGACCACTGCAAATCTACCAAGACCTGGCCGTCCCTCTAAACTTTCAGCTCATACAAGGAGAAGACTGATCAGAGATGCAGCCAAGAGGCCCATGATCACTCTGGATGAACTGCAGAGATCTACAGCTGAGGTGGGAGACTCTGTCCATAGGACAACAATCAGTCGTATATTGCACAAATCTGGCCTTTATGGAAGAGTGGCAAGAAGAAAGCCATTTCTTAAAGATATCCATAAAAAGTGTCGTTTAAAGTTTGCCACAAGCCACCTGGGAGACACACCAAACATGTGGAAGAAGGTGCTCTGGTCAGATGAAACCAAAATTGAAGTTTTTGGCAACAATGCAAAACGTTATGTTTGGCGTAAAAGCAACACAGCTCATCACACTGAACACACCATCCCCACTGTCAAACATGGTGGTGGCAGCATCATGGTTTGGGCCTGCTTTTCTTCAGCAGGGACAGGGGAGATGGTTAAAATTGATGGGAAGATGGATGGAGCCAAATACAGGACCATTCTGGAAGAAAACCTGATGGAGTCTGCAAAAGACCTGAGACTGGGATGGAGATTTGTCTTCCAACAAGACAATGATCCAAAACATAAAGCAAAATCTACAATGGAATGGTTCAAAAATAAACATATCCAGGTGATAGAATGGCCAAGTCAAAGTCCAGACCTGAATCCAATCGAGAATCTGTGGAAAGAACTGAAAACTGCTGTTCACAAATGCTCTCCATCCAACCTCACTGAGCTCGAGCTGTTTTGCAAGGAGGAATGGGAAAACATTTCAGTCTCTCGATGTGCAAAACTGATAGAGACATACCCCAAGCGACTTACAGCTGTAATCGCAGCAAAAGGTGGCGCTACAAAGTATTAACTTAAGGGGGCTGAATAATTTTGCACGTCCAATTTTTCAGTTTTTGATTTGTTAAAAAAGTTTGAAATATCCAAAAAATGTCGTTCCACTTCATGATTGTGTCCCACTTGTTGTTAATTCTTCACAAAAAAATACAGTTTTATATCTTTATGTTTGAAGCCTGAAATGTGGCAAAAGGTCGCAAAGTTCAAGGGGGCCGAATACTTTCGCAAGGCACTGTATATGTCCGGGATGGTAGGAAGCTTGGCCCCAGGGATGTACTGGGCCGTACGCACTATCCTATGTAGCGCCTTACAGTCAGATGCCGAGCAGTTGCCATACCAGTCAGTGATGAAACCGGTCAGGATGCTCTCGTGGTGCAGCTGTAGAACCTTTTGAGGATCTGGGGACCCATGACAAATCCCTGAGGGGGAAACGGTGTTGTCGTGTCCTCTTCACGACTATCTCTGTGTGTTTGGACCATGATAGTTAGTTGGTGATGTGGACAGTAACTCTCGACACGCTCCACTACAGCCCTGTCGATGTTAATAGGGGCCTGTCCGGTCCGTCTTTTCCTGTAGTCCACGATCAGCTCCTATGTCTTGCTCACATTGAGGGAGAGGTTGTTGTCCTGGCACCACACTGCCATGCACCACACTGCCAGGACTCTGACCTATTCCCTATAGGCTGTCTCATCGTTGTCGGTGACTGTTGTGTTGTCAGCAAACTTAATGATGGTGTTGGAGACGTGTTTGGCCAAGCAGTTGTGGGTGAACAGGGAGTATGCTAGGGGACTAAGCACACACCCCTGGGGAGCTCCAGTGTTGAGGATCAGCGTAGCAGATGTGTTGTTGCCTACCATTACCACCTGGGGGCGCCCGTCAGAAAGTCCAGGATCCAGTTGCAGAGGAAGATATTTTGTCCCATTGTCCCTTGCTTAGTGATGAGCTTTGCAGGCATTATGGTGTTGAATGCTGAGCTGTAGTCAATGAACAGCATTTTGAACACTGAACTGTAGTCAATTAACATTATTCTCACATACAGTGGGGCAAAAAAGTATTTAGTCAGCCACCAATTGTGCATGTTCTCCCACTTAAAAAGATGAGAGAGGCCTGTAATTTTCATCATAGGTACACTTCAACTATGACAGACAAAATGAGAAGAAAAATCCAGAAAATCACACTGTAGGATTTTTTATGAATTTATTTGCAAACTGTTGTGGAAAATAAGTATTTGGTCACCTACGAACAAGCAAGATTTCTGGCTCTCACAGACCTGTCACTTTTTCTTTAAGAGGCTCCTCTGTCCTCCACTTGTTACCTGTATTAATGGCACCTGTTTGAACTTGTTATCAGTATAAAATACATCTGTCCACAACCTTCAAACAGTCACACTTCAAACTTCACTATGGCCAAGACCAAAGAGCTGTCAAAGGACACCAGAAACAAAATTGTAGACCTGCACCAGGCTGGGAAGACTGAATCTGCAATAGGTAAGCAGCTTGGTTTGAAGAAATCAACTGTGGGAGCAATTATTATGAAATGGAAGACATACAAGACCACTGATAATCTCCCTCGATCTGGGGCTCCACGCAAGATCTCACCCTGTGGGGTCAAAATGATCACAATAACGGTGAGCAAAAATCCCAGAACCACACGGGGGGACCTAGTGAATGACCTGCAGAGAGCTGGGACCAAAGTAACAAAGCCTAGCATCAGTAACACACTACGCCGCCAGGGACTCAAATCCTGCAGTGCCAGACGTGTCCCCCTGCTTAAGCCAGTACATATCCAGGCCCATCTGAAGTTTGCTAGAGAGCATTTGGATGATCCAGAAGAAGATTGGGAGAATGTCATATGGTCAGATGAAACCAAAATATAACTTTTTTCAAACTCGTCGTGTTTGGAGGACAAAGAATACTGAGTTGCATCCAAAGAACACCATACCTACTGTGAAGCATGGGGGTGGAAACATCATGCTTTGGGGCTGTTTTTCTGCAAATGGACCAGGACGACTGATCCGTGTAAAGGAAAGAATGAATGGGGCCATATATCGTGAGATTTTGAGTGAAAACCTCCTTCCATCAGCAAGGGCATTGAAGATGAAACGTGGCTGGGTCGTTCAGCATGACAATGATCCCAAACACACCGCCCGGGCAATGAAGGAGTGGCTTCGTAAGAAGCATTTCAAGGTCCTGGAGCGGCCTAGCCAGTCTCCAGATCTCAACCCCATAGAAAATCTTTGGAGGGAGTTGAAAGTCCGTGTTGCCCAGCAACAGCCCCAAAACATCACTGCTCTAGAGGAGATCTGCATGGAGGAATGGGCCAAAATACCAGTAACAATACCAGTAACAATACCAGCAACAGTGTGTGAAAACCTTGTGAAGACTTACAGAAAACGTTTGACCTCTGTCATTGCCAACAAAGGGTATATAACAAAGTATTGAGAAACTTTTGTTATTTACCAAATACTTATTTTCCACCATAATTTGCAAATAAAATCATTAGAAATCCTACAATGTGATTTTCTGGATTTTTTTTCTAATTTTGTCTGTCATAGTTGAAGTGTACCTATGATGAAAATTACAGGCCTCTCTCATCTTTTTAAGTGGGAGAACTTGCACAATTGGTGGCTGACTAAATACTTTTTTGCCCCACTGTAGGTGTTCCTTTTGTCCAGGTGGGAAAGGTCAGTGTGGAGTGCGATTGAGCATGCTTCATTTGTGGATCTGTGGATCTGTTGGAGGTACTTGAAGCAACTGCCCTTACTTTGGGCACAGGGACTATGGTGGCCTGCTTGAAACATCTCCCTTTGTAGTCTGTAATAGTTTTCAAGACCTGCCACATCCGATGAGCATCAGAGCCAGTGCAGTAGGATTCAATCTTAGTCCTGTATTGACGCTTTGCCTGTTTTATTGTTCGTCTGAGGGCGTAGCGGGAAGCGTCCGGAATAGTGTCCCGCTCCTTGAAAGCGGCAGCTTTAGCCTTTTAGCTCGGTGCGGATGTTCCCTGTAATCTATGGCTTCTTTTTGGGATTTGTACTTACGGTCACTGTGGGGACTACGTCGTCGATGCACTTGTTGATGAAGCACTAAGACTGTGTGCCAGTGACTGAGGTGGTATACCCCTCAATGCCATTGGATGAAACCCAGAACATACTCCAGTCTGTTCTAGCGAAACAGTCCTGTAGCGTAGCATCCGCTTCATCTGACCACTTCGGTATTGATCTAGTCACTGCTTTAGTTTTTGCTTGTAAGCAGGAGTCAGGAGGATAGAGTTAAGGTCAGATTTGCCAAATGGAGGGCGAGGGAGAGCTTTGTACACGTCTCTGTGTGTGTAGTAAAGGTGTTTTTTTCCCCTCTGGTTGCAGATGTGACATGCTGGTAGAAATTTGGTAAAACTGATTTAAATTTGCCTTCGTTAAGGTCCCTGGCCACTAGCAGCGCCGCTTCTGGATGAGCGTTTTCTTGTTTGCTTATGGCCTTATACAGCTCATTGAGTGCGGTCTTAGTGCCAGCATCCATTTGAGGTGTTAAATAGACGGCTATGTATAATATAGATGAAAACTCTTTTGGTAGATAGTGTGGTCTTCAGCTTATCATGAGGTATTCTACCTTCGGCGAGCAATACCTCGGGAGTTCTTTGATATTAGAAATCGTGCACCAGCTGTTATTTACAAGTAGTCACACACCCCCACCCCTGGTCTTACCAGGCGTAGCTTCTCTGTCCTGCCAATGCACGGAATAACCAGCCAGATCTATAGTATCAGTGTAGTCGTTCAACCACGACTTGGTGAAACATAAGATGTTACAGTTTTTAATGTCCTGTTGGTAGGATATTCTTATTCACAGATCCTCCATTTTATTTTCCAGTGATTGCACGTTGGCCAAAAGTACGGATATTAGTGGAAGTTTACTCACTCGCCAACGAATTCTCAGAAGGCAGCCTGACCTCCGCTACCTTTTTTCTCCATCTTTTCTTCACGCAAATGACTGGGTTTGGGCCTGGTCTCAAGATTACAGTATATCCTTCACGTCGGACTCATAAAAAAAAATCTTTGTCCAGTTTGAGGTGAAAAATCGTTGTTCTGATGTCCAGAAGCTATTTTTGTTCATAGGAGACAGTAGCAGCAACATCATGTACAAAATAAGTACAAAAATAAGTTACAAACAATGCAAAAAAAAATGTAAATATTTTATCCTGCGCATATAACAAATTAACTTGATCCCATTTATCAGTTCTAAAGCTGTATGTGCGGTAACTTACAGTACATATCCTCAGCTTTTTGTACCTGTACTCTGTATTCTTTCGGACTTTTTATTGCCTGTGATAAAAGGAGTCTGGTTACAATTATCCCACACAAAAATAAAGCTGGACAGAACTGTTGGCCCAAACCACTCTGCATTTCTGATCTCTAGTGCACTGGCTGAAATAATTGTATTATTAATTCCGTACGATATTACCTTATACTAATTACAGTTGAACAATTTAAAAGATCTGCAGGGTTGTCCTCTCAGATGTCTTGTTAGATGAAACACACTTTCCATGGCCTAATAACATACAGTATATGATATGTTTTATTCCAGTCCTCTGTTATCTTCAACCATCCTTCTGGGAATTCCCCACATATTCACAAGCAACCTTTAGACTCTTAATCTGCGGACATATTGTTAATGATCCCTTATATAAGCAATGTGTAAATCAGCTCTGGTCACACAAAATAATTATGTGAAGACCATACAGCTTCCCATTTAAGCCACAGAGAAGACATACAGTACAGTAAATGAACCTCGTCAACCTTCAGCCTGTGACAGTCAAGTTCTGCTTAGTTCTATTTCACTGTGTAATCGTGCGATCTTACAGATATTACTGTTGTCTTTCACTGTCCTACCAGTGACTGAAAATAGTGGCAAATAATGTGTGGTGTGGTTGTCATGTGGTCTTTGTGTGTGTGTGTGTGTGTGTGTGTGTGTGTGTGTGTGTGTGTGTGTGTGTGTGTGTGTGTGTGTGTGTGTGTGTGTGTGTGTGTGTGTGTGTGTGTGTGTGTGTGTGTGTGTGTGTGTGTAGGCTCACTGAAATGATGTGCTCTGTATATTGAGCTACACCCTCCCTTCTTCATCCATGAGCTAAGATCCGTTACTCTCTCTCAGTGTGACTACATTACACTGGCCTTTCCCCCTCCCCCACTGAGCATGCCTTATAGAGTTGGGTCCTGGGGTGGGCGACGGCATGGAAAGCAAGCCTTTTCTCCAGTTCCACTGCAGTTATTGATGAGGTGAGCTAATTAATCTCCCTGCTGTGCTCACAGAGACACTGAGGATAAATCAGAGTGTGGGTGAGAGCCAGCCACCCATTCCACCTCTCTCTAGACTCAACCGACATTTCATTATCTTTATTTATGGGGGTTCTGCTCTCTTCTGGAACCTCTCTCTCCCTCCCTCACCCTCTCAAATTGTTCCTATTCTCTCACTACCTCCCCCTCCTCTGTATTTATTTCTCACCATCCCCCTTTCTTTCTTTAGCCTTCTATTTTCTCAGAGTGCATGTACTCTCTCTCCCTCCCACACACATTTTCCTGTGTACAAATTCTAGCCAAAGCCTTCTTTCATGAGAAGTCAAGATATGGAAAGTATGTGAACACACAGCAAACTATCAACAAGGTGACAAAGATATGTGTTTAGAACGGTACAGAGTCAGAGGGAATAGTAGCAGTCAGTCAGACTTATAATCTAGTATGGAGAGCTGCAGCTGATCTGATTGGCTCTGGAGAGTGAGAACCACCTCAGCACTTTAGCAGAACAGAGCCCTGTTTGAGTTGGTTGAGTTGCAGCAATTCACCTCTGGGCTTATGGCTTTGCCACTTATTGTGGACCTGGAGCCAGCGCCAGCTTTGTCCCCCAGTGTCCTTGTTGTGCTAGCTAACAAGCTAATCGAACTCTTATCTTTACTACAGGGGAAAATGTCAATTTCCGTGCCACTCATCCACACAGAGATCGATGTTTGGGGTCTATAATTGACACTGTGGTTTAGTATTATTTTTAATTTATTTTTTTAAATTTAATTTTACTAGGCAAGTCAGTTAAGAACAAATTATTATTTTCAATGACGGCCTAGGAACAGTGGGTTTACTGCCTGTTCAGAACGACAGATTTGGCAGAACGACAGATTTGTACCTTGTCAGCTCGGGAATGTGAACTTGCAACCTTCCGGTTACTAGTCCAACGCTCTAACCACTAGGTTACCCTGCCGCCCCTGCCGGTTTAAACAGCTGACAAACATCTTCCATCCTGGCTGTGGTATCTGAGGCCACAAGATGAGCTAGTACCACCATCAGCCACAAACAAAACATGACTGCAGGGCTCAACGACAAATATCTTGATTGGAAAAAGAGATGGTGTGCTTAAAAAGCTTCACAGTAAGGCAACAATACTCCATGGCCTGATTTCACCCAATATAATATGCTGTATTTCAATTCTGTTACATTTCTGAGAAGTGAATGTTTTGGTTTTGTCTGTTTGATAGTCCTTTAGGTTGTTTCATTGTTTGCATTGGCTTTCCTCTATATATTGAGTTATTTTTCCAAGTGTTACTGCCAAGACCTCCAATCCATGTGAAAACAATAACACATATGTTATACTGTAGATCCTCCCTTGAACTTGGAGCTCATTTGTAGAAAGCAAAAACTGGCATTGATCAAAAACTGTGAATTACAGTTTGCGAACATGCTTTTTTCATTTGAAAGAGGAATGGGATATTTCAGCAATTCATGGAGGACATTAATGTCACAACTGCGATATTGGTATCTCCCCTGACAGGGTCCACTCTGGTTTTCTCTGCAAGGATACATGCACAGATGGTCCACTGAGAAGAGCTCCAGCAACGCTGCCAATTTCATTACAGGGGTTCAGTTGGACCTGTGACAAGTGTGAATGTATCTGTCTCTGTCACGCCAACCACCACAGCCACACAGATATCAAGAGATTTCAGACGTATTGAGCACTACACAAAATACCAGAGAAACTCATTCATAGTGGCTCAATGCATATTTTGGAATATTTGTCAATGTTTTGTATTTATCACATCAATCAAAAAAATACTCTTCAGCATTCTGCAACATATGTGGCTTTCTAAGGAAAATTATTAATTTGCTCAACTTCTGGTTTTGTCAGACTGGAATGAATCTGGTCATATAGTAAAAGCAACACATGATGTTGATAAAAAGAAGGAACAGAAAAAAGGGAGAAAAGAGTACATTGGCAGCAGTCCAGGTGGAGTCAGACACGGGAAGCTGGGGCGGAATTTCAACAATGCAGGCAGTCATTGAGTTCTTCAGTGGAATAGTGCCATTTCTCTTTATAAGTTCTCCTTTGTTGTGGTATTCTCAGAAAGTAGCAAGAGCTATTCGGGTTTACGATGTGAACTTTTTAAAAGTACCTTTATATCTGCTTTGTGCACAAAAATAATTCTGCTCTCCAAGTGAGTTGTCTTATAGCAGTGGTCCCCGACTACATTCAGACACAGGCTGATTCTTTCTTGAGCAGATGGTCAGGGTGCCGGAACATAATTATAAATCACAATAATAATACACTGATAATTGACAGCAAGAAGTTCAAACAGATAAAGTATTTGACAAAAACAGAATCATTTCAAACCTTGATTACATTGGGATACGATCACATATGTATCTCTATTTATGTATGGGAATACTTGGGATCAGATCTCCTAAATGTAAATGACTTGTGCTGATTTCCTGGTGGTTTTACAATCTTTTATGTCCCAACAACAGAAATTCAACAACCCAAAAAACGGGAGGCCATATAAAATCCCCCACAGGCCACCAGTTGGGGAACCCAGGCCTATAGGAACGGGTGTGCGGTAGGAGATGCTTTCTCCAAACATTTCTCGAAGAATTAAGACATTCTTGAAGACAGCATTTTAACAATTCATCCAGTCAACAATCTCCTTTCTCATCTCGCTCCCTTTATTTCTCTCTCCCTTAATCACTCCGAGTCCCGCTCTCTCTTCCCCTTTCTGTCTCAGTCTATCTGAGAGGAAAGATAATTCTCCCAGAATACATGACCAGGCTCCGTTGTGACTATAATAAATGCCAGGACTGGCAGAATGAATTATGCCTGGGCCTGAAATGTACATCACAGTCCAAGCAAGAACCTGGCATGTAATTATACTGACACTATATATAGACGCAGATGCCACAAAGAATCCATCACCACTATTTAAAAATCACATTTAAGATGAACCACATTACTTCTTAGAATAAGGGACTTCATGATATGAGAATATATTAAACACTGCTTGAAATTGTTATTTGTATTGTAGTACTTTGGTTTGGCCTTGGCAAGAAGAGTACAAATAGCAACTGCTAGTTCTACACTATTTAAATTTGTTTACTTCCCAGCCCATTGAAACCATTCTAATACAATTGACAACATTCTCACACCTCATTTAGATCAGAATTTTTCAAAGAAGTTATAATGCAACATGGGGATGGATATGTAGACGGTGAAAATGAAAACTGAGCATCAGTCACCAACGTCTCATTCACAATTGTTATGATACAGTAAATACTGCATTACAGATGCCATATCTTAATTTGACCCAGTTTCTCACAGCAGGAACATAATCCTGCAGCAACAGGAAATGTGGATTATAATTAATGGACATTTTCTGCAGAGGTTGCTACATTTTTTGTTAGGGAAAATCAAAATTGGAAATTACAAACTTTAGAAGCCTTTTTAAACCTTGTATACATTAGAAATTAGCATCCTGCAACAACAGGATAATCAAATTAAGATACTGCATCTTTATAGCACAAGACAATGGAACATAGAAGAAATTCTGAACTGGCCATCCATTATAATGGGTGACAGTTTGGCTAGAGGAGATTTGATATCAAAGCTGATCTTCCATTGAGGGGGGTTAAATTAACCGAGTAAACTCCAGCTGCCAGCTTCTCTCCTGAGAGCCCATTTATTTGATCAGGGTTTACCTCTATGCTCAAAGCTTTCATTCATCTGACATTTCATTCTCCCTTTCTTTTCCCAGGGATTTTCAGTTGTTCATCATTTATTTTATTTGCTTGATGACCGTCTTCGGTGCATCTATCCATGGAGAAGCTTTGAAATCCATATTTCCAGGGTGTGGAGCTGGTGGAGTCATATTGAGAGGATGCTAGTCTTCAGATGTAACCCCTCCTCTACACTAGCTTTTACTTTTCTGATTCACTTGAAAATATAACAACATAAATAAATTGGCTCCCTCCAAGGCAGGTTGTAAATGTCTACTGTTGTCACTATTGTTTGTGCCACTCTTGTAATAAACTCTGGTCTGGTTTTTTGATTATTAACAATTATAAAAAATAATTAAAAACAAGTTTAAATCGTTGAGTACCTTTCAATGACCAACCAGTCACCTCTTTGCTATTTATGATGCAAAATGTAGTGAATATTATGCTCATCAGGAAAGGTACAATAATAATGAAAACCATTTAAACCCTTTTAGACTGTCTCAACACCAGGTTAGCACTGCGGGTGGCGGAGTCTTGCTTCTGATTAAGCACAGCTGTTGCCATCAAAACTGGCAACTGAAAACACTTTGTACTTTATCGTTGAGCTGATTAATTGAGCATTGCAAAGATGGAGTTAGATTAGTGAGAGACACGTCAGGGTACAGAAAGCCCAGCTGAAGTAAACAGAGCTCTTCCCTGCTCTGTGACGGGTGGATGGAGAGATAGATGGTGTGTGTGGTGGTGGTTAGAGGGGGTCTCCCAAACCACAAAGCAGAAAGAAAAACACAGGAAAGAAAAACAATCTCATCTGACATCACGGAGCAGCCTGGCTAAAGCTGAAAGCTGACATTTAGGTCAGATAAAACCTGCTGCTCCCAATGTGACAATAACAAATGAAGAGTTATTTTAACAAAACACAATGTATCCATTTTCAAATTGTTGATAAATTAGCTTTTATTTTTTAAAGAAATTATCAAAGAGATTGGTGTGTTTTGTCACTTCTAATCATGTGATGGGTTTGTTCAATGACAGACATGTATTTGTTTAAAATCTATCACTTGATGATTTCAGTTAAGAGAAACAAATAATCTTGTTTTTTCTCTCAAAATGATATATATCTGCCTCACTCTCTGATAAATATGTAGTACTGCAAGGTTTTAAACAGTCAAATGTAACAAATAACTACATTTTTTATAAAGAAAAGTACAAATTATACATATTTTTTTTATACATATTTTTTTTATTTCACCTTTATTTAACCAGGTAGGCCAGTTGAGAACAAGTTCTCATTTACAACTGCGACCTGGCCAAGATAAAGCAGTGCGACACAAACAACACAGTTACACGTGGGATAAACAAAAGTACAGTCAATAACACAATATAAACTCTTGGGATCCATATACAGTGCGTGCAAATGAAGTAAGGAGGTAAGGCAATAAATAGGCCATAGTAGTGAAGTAATTACAATTGAGCAAATAAACACTGGAGAGATAGATGTGCAGACGATGATGTGCAAGTAGAAATAGTGTTGTGCAAAAGAGCAAAAAAGTAAATAAAAACAATATGGGGATGAGGTAGGTAGTTGGATGGGATATTTACAGATGGGCGGTGTACAGCTGCAGCGATCGGTAAGCTGCTCAGATAGCTGATGCTTAAAGTTAGTGAAGGAAATATATGGCAGCAGAGAACTGGAAGGAAAGGTGGCCAAAGGTGGTCTGGCTTTGGGAATGACCAGTGAGATATACCTGCTGGAGCGCGTGCTACGGGTGGGTGTTGTTATGGTGACCAGTGAGCTGAGATAAGGAGAAGCTTTACCTAGCAACAACTTATAGATGACCTGGAGCCAGTGGGTCTGGTGACGAATGTATAGCGAGGGCCAGCCGACGAGCCAGCCAACGAGAGCATACAGGTCGCAGTGGTGGGTGGTATCAATATTTTAAAAATGCATATTTTTGTATGTAAAACATGTATCTTTGACATTTTAGTCATTTAGCAGATGCTATTGTCCAGAGCAATTTACAGTAAGCGCATTCATCTTAAAACAGCAAGGCGAGAACACCCCATATCACAGTAAAATATACAGTACAGGATACAAACATTCCATTCCAGCTAAACAATGGATATATAGAATTTTGCACAACAACAAAAAAACTCATTTTCATATACATCTATAATCTATTAATAAAAAATCTGAGACCAGTAATATTTTACACACACATGAAAGTACCCAAAAGCAATCATTTCTGATGAAGAAACACAAATGTGAAAAACTGGTGGATATACTGTAGCATTTAGTTAGTTAGAGAGAATACTGTTACCAAACCACCAGTGCCTGTTTAAACTGGATGACATAATTCACATCTGAGAATGGAAATAGAAAAATAGATTACATTAGGCTTTAACGAATCCAGGATTAAGAGGTAAATAATATTTTCAGGGATTTATTTTCAGAGGGCAAACTCACTCTCTCACTGAGAAATGATCTAAGTTTAAAGTCCCTCAATTGTAACTGACTTGTGTCTTTTAACTGTTAGATGTTAGATGGAGACTATGTAGTGGTGGGGGTTCATGCAGGGCCAGAGGTGAATGGTTTCAGACCATTAACAGGGCACTGGCCTTCCCCTACATCATCTGCTAAGCCCACAGCATGGAATGCTGTGATCTCCCAAATGCTATTTTTCAATGTTAGTCGCTGTATTCACAGCTTGTTCCCTCGCTGGGCATCAAACTGCACAGATGTAGAGGTCCTGAAGTGCCACAGCACGAGGAGGAATGACCCATTATGCAATCTCCACAGGTTATGGATATTTGAAAAAACGTGTGTCTGAGAGAGAGAGAGAGAGTCTTTTGGAACATTTGTGAGTGTAATGTTTACTGTACATTTTTTATTGTTAATTTCACTTTTGTTTATTATCTATTTAACTTGCTTTGGCAAGTGGGGGGGAATTTAACTCTAAATGCATAGCCTACATTTCTCAAATGGAAAAGCTCACCTCTGCCCATGGTTGTTTACCCTCTCTGAATGTATTTCTTATTTTTATTTTTTGACTTGCTAGGCTACAAGCAATATAGGATAAGTGAAAGGTTGCCCCACAACAATGGTGGGGCGGAAGGGTAGCCTAGTGGTTAGAGCAAGTTCAAATCCCCGAGCTGCCCCTGAACAGGCAGTTAACTCACTGTTCCTAGGCCGTCATTGAAAATAAGAATTTGTTCTTAACTGACTTGCCTACAAATTATTAGCTATGTGTCAGTCTAACTAATCGGAGGGTGAGACTCTTTCACACTGTTGGTCTTTTCAAAATAGCAGCATCAGATTAAATAGAAAATCTGTGCTCTTTGTTTATTTTCTAGTTTCAAGTGTCTAGTTGTCTAATGTCACGTACACAAGTACAGGGAAATGCCTCTCTTGCAACCCAACAATGCAGTAATCAATAACAATGTAATACTAACAAGAACATAAGGTAGAACAAAAACACACGAGAAATCATAATAAAAAATAAGATATTAGGCACACGAAATAGGGCAAAGGCTTACTTGGCTGATTGAACGAGAGGGTTTGAGAGGAGAGAGCAAGAGTGCGCGAGAACATGCGACCTATCAAAAGACCTGAATCAAGAGAGGCGTTTCAGCACCATTCTCGGGGAGAGTATTTTTTATAGTCTATGGAGTAGACGCGACATTTGCCGCAAGTAGAAAGGAGTGGAGCGATTGAGAACGAAAACGCTTCTTTCATGTGGATTACTTCTGGAAAAAATAAACCCCTACCAAAAGCGGAAACTAGGTAATACATTAGGAACAACATCAAAGACTGGAATTATACGGTAAAATGGTCACCTTATTTGTTAGCTATTTTACCCGTACTGCTGCTAAGGTTGACACGCTCCAGCTAGCTAGACAAACCAGTAGCTATGATTTGTTAGCTAGCTAACACCGCGCTAAACAATGTTAGCTAGCTAACAGCTAACTAGCCAGCTAACTAGCTAGCTAGTTGACCGTATCATATAAATAATGTTCGATCGCTAACAAGCATACAGAATTTGATATACTTGATGGTATAGCGAACCTTTCTATAAAACTAATGCAAACTCGGATTATGTCAATTGATGACAAGTTAGACCTTGTCATAAACAACAAACCATTAGCTAGGTAGCATAGTTAGCAGGGTACCTAAAGTAGTTAACTAGCTAGTAAGCGTTTGTCACCAACCAGGCATCTTCTGAAATGCCCGTGTTTTAGTAATGTATTTAATCCATTTGGCTAACTACCTAGATAGTGGGCACTGGGAACAATTAATCAGTTACTCCTATGGCCAGATTCATTGATTTGTGATACGTTTATCAACACTGCGCGGTGATTCACGTTGGTTGTTGTTGACGTTAGGGGTCCTGACTGCCAAAATAATTTAGAAGCGTACTGCGGCGACGATTTGGCGTGCTTTTACACAAACAGTTTTGTTGGCATATTATTCGAAATGTATAAGTAAGGTAGGTAGGTAGCTAACTACCTATAAAACATGTTTGCCTGTCAAATTATTTGTTTGCCTACTTTTCTATGACCTGTCTGAAAGTTGGGCAGAAGTGAAAGTTGTACTGCACAGATACATTCACAAAGAAATGAACAAAGGCTTATTTCATGTAATGATAGAGGTAGGGAGAATACTTAACCCAAAACATGACTCACCCCAGTCAACCTGCAAACCCCTACTACTACTACGATCATGGTCAGAAAACAACACTTGCTTTGAAGGGGGACAAATGGTCAATCGGTGCTCTCTGTAGGATAATTTATTGAATTACAATTAGGAATTGAAACAATGTGTTCATTGAGCAAACTCATATTTTAGAGTTAAAAGGGTTAGTCTACTATAAGGGGTCTATCAGGGGCCTACATGAATATGAGTCTCTTAGAAATAGTCTACCATAGTTCGCTCTACAGGTAGGCTAACTGTCCCCCAAAAATGAAACACTTCAGTACATGAGGAATACAAATTATGTTGAAAGCAGATGCTTCCACACAGGTGTAGTTCCCGAGTTAAGTAATTAACATCCTGTTATGCTTAGGGTCATGTATAAAAAAGTAAACTTGCCCATTATTTTGGCTACCATGTGACTTTGAAAGAGGGGTTTCAAAGGAACATAGGGGTTTTTAAAGGGTGTGTGATTGTGTCTGTCATCAAATCTCAACCCAATTGAAAACTTATGGGAGACTGGAGCGGCGCCTGAGAGCGTTTTCCAACAACAAAACACTAAATTATGGATTTCTCGTGGAACAATGGTGTTGCATCCCTCTGATAAGAGTTCCAGACATGTAGAATCTACGCCAAGGCACTTTGAAGCTGTTCTGGCGGCTCGTGGTGTCCCAATGCCCTATTAAGATACTTTATGTTGGTGTTTCCTTTATTTTGGCAGCTACCTATACATATCAAGAATATTGCTGAACATAATAAGTCTTATTGGACTGACTCGAATGTCAATCAGGCTAGATCATGCTTTGCCTAATACCATATCTTGATTGATGAATATAAACAGAGTGAAATTGCACTGTCAACATAATTTGAGAGAGCATGAAATTGGGGTAAGATCTTTATTTCTGTATTGGCCCTTTTGAGGAACAGACCATAGTTAATAAGGTCAATTGCATGAATTCTGTTGTAGTATTAAATGCCAGAGCCCAGGCCAAGTGTTTAATTACAATAATAAAAGGGAAATTGGCTCCAAATGCCATTCAGCGTTTATTTGAATAATATGAAATGCTGCTGGTGGTTATTGAACAAGGCCAAGCTGCTCTGATTGGCATTTTGGGTAAAATGCATGGCATAGGTTAAATTGTTTTACAATCCAATATCAAATGATGTTCACTGCAAGAGTGGGTAGAGAACAGTTTGTCAAAGATTATATATTTTACTTTGTTAAAAAGCTATGCTTTACGTTAGTTTTGGCTGCAATACGGCTACAATCTGCCTTGATGGTTTCCTCTGATTTGATTATATCATGCATCATCGTACATCAAGCATATTACAAACACTTCCTGTAAATTATTCCTATAAAGCCACAACAGTGATCTATGAAGCAGCTGAAATAGCCTATTTATTTTGTGCTTATTGATGCATTATTGAATGCTTCCCTGCTCAAGACTGATAAGGAACTGAGGAGGTGGGATAACCTCTTTATTGTAACCCTTGATCAGTGATGTGTGTTGTTGGTCTTTAAATCTTGTAGAGAGGATTTCTGTGTCTGAATATGTTGTCTGAATGAAATCCCACCTTGAAGTGCAGTCCAGTCGGACTCCTCTATTAAACAGGATCATCTGCTCCAATCAGGGATTGAGATCACCAAGTCGGCTGATAATCCATGGTAGTGGGAGAAGAGGTGGTTTAGCCTCCTTTAAGTCCAGCCTCAGAGCAGTCACGGTACCCTGCCTGTCATCTGGACTCAGTTAGCCCAGGGGTTTGGATGGGGAAGGGATAACTGTTTGTGTGACAACCCCCCCCCCCCACCCCCCCACCCCTCTTGTCTAACTGGGTAATGGGGGCAGAGATTATCCCGTGCTCAGTGTGAGGCCGGAGGGAGACCGTGGCAGACAGTTTTACTACTAGTCCCAGTGTTGCTAGCATTATGAAACCCGTAATGGAACTAGATGAGAGGGAATAGCTAGTAGGCTATACAAGTCTGTTGTACACTTTGAGAGGGGAGGAAATCTTCAGATCACTGTGCGAAACCTTTTCAGAGGTAAATTCGCAATTCCTCAGTTTGCATAGGCCTATGTTGAATACCGGTATGTCAATTTCCCTAAGTCACACCACAAGAGCTAAACCAGAACACCACTGGAATGTACCTTAAGTCAAGAGCTTTTACGTCCTGCTTTTGAAATATTCCTGAAATAGCAGCAGTCATTGTTTAGAGGAAAAGCGATGGAGAAAGGGAGAGGTGGGGGGGGGGGGGTAGTATACAGTAAGTTCTACATGATGTCACAGCAGGGCAGACAAAACAGGTCCTTTTCCAAACTGCTATGTGTTGGAGCTGTGTGCTGCCTGGGAGGGGACTGACTGACTGCCTCTGGTGTGGGCTGGGACGACCCACTCTGCTGTTACTGTGAATAGGGCTGCAATGAGGAGTTCCGGACGTGTATTCTGAATCCTCAACCTGTGGTGATATCAAATATTAGCAATAGTGATATTGCTGTGCAACAAATATGTTCTATTTTCTATAGAGATTGCAAAAATAATTATGACGAAGTAGTGCACATCGGTTATGAATGTTTCAACCTCTGTGTTGAGAAATAGTTTTTAACTTCAGTTAATGTTTCAGAGAGCACCAAGTCATGAGCCTTGTGGTCTGTATTGTCCAATCACAGAGCAGATACAAGTGTCCCTTGCCCAAGCAAGGGAGAGTGATGATTGGCGAGACAACTTCCTTGGTGGAAATCTTAAAGTTGAGCTTAATAACAACCAACCTGAAGCTATTAATGTACCTAGTAAGCGTATGTATCTGGACTGCAGCCCTTATGTGCCATCGTGTGTTCGCTAACAGATCACGTGAGTTGTATCTGCTCTGTGATTGGACGATACAGGCCGCAATGCTGTATGGGATGAGTAGTTTGTTTGTCAACTAACTCTGGTATGTGCAGTGTTGTATCCTGTATCACTTTTTTTAAATGCAATTTCTTATCTTTTGAATTAATGGTTCACACTGGGGATTTTTGTACCTGTTCGATGTTTGGAACCACGCGACCAGCATGTTGAAATTGAGTGGGTGTGTCAGTTCCGGGAACCATAACTGCGGAAAGAGGGGCGCGGCCCATTGGAGCCCAATGAGGAACACAGTCCAGGGGGCCGGCTGTGATGAGTAGCCTTCAAGTCAGGTGATGTCCCTTCCCTTTTCCGTTATTGCCCTTTACAATTACAGAAACAGAATTCATTACATTTTTATTTGACTGAGCTCAATTGTTAAGTGGGTTTGTTGCTCTCTTAGGGGAATAGGCTATTAGCCTAGGTTAGTTGTTGTAATTAACTAGCCTATATGACTACAACCTTTCGGTGTGTGTGACTGTTATAGTTCTGAGGAAATGGTGGGTTACTGGGTTTATATACGATGTATAAACATGTGTGTTTTGCTTATAAGAGTCCTTTCTGCATGATGAGTAGCTCGTTCAGAGCCTAGCAGCATTATCTGCCTAGTGTTGCTCATTCTGAGCCACACTGGAAGCACTGCTGAGAATAACAGATAGTCTAATTTGCAATTACTGAAGGTTATTAAGCTTGCTCTTCAGATCCATTCTCGGGAATATATATATATAAAGGGGGGCAAAAAGGTATTTAGTCAGCCACCAATTGTGCAAATTCTCCCACTTAAAAAGATGAGAGGCCTGTAATTTTCATCATAGGTACACTTCAACTATGACAGACAAAATGAGAAAAAAAATCCAGAAAATCACACTGTAGGATTTTTTAAGAATTTATTTGCAAATTATGGTGGAAAATAAGTATTTGGTCACCTACAAACAAGCAAGATTTCTGGCTCTCACAGACCTGTAACTTCTTCTTTAAGAGGCTCCTCTGTCCTCCACTCTACCTGTATTAATGGCACCTGTTTGAACTTGTTATCAGTATAAAAGACACCTGTCCACAACCTCAAAAAGTCACACGCCAAACTCCACTATGGCCAAGACGAGAGAGCTGTCAAAGCACCAGGCTGGGAAGACTGAATCTGTAATAGGTAAGCAGCTTGGTTTGAAGAAATCAACTGTGGGAGCAATTATTAGGAAATGGAAGACATACAGGACCACTGATAATCTCCCTCGATCTGGGGCTCCACGCAAGATCTCACCCTGTGGGGTCAAAATGATCACAAGAACGATGAGCAAAAATCCCAGAACCACACGGGGGGACCTAGTGAATGACCTGCAGAGAGCTGGGACCAAAGTAACAAAGCCTACCGTCAGTAACACACTACGCCGCCAGGGACTCAAATCCTGCAGTGCCAGACATGTCCCCTTGCTTAAGCCAGTACATGTCCTGACCCGTCTGAAGTTTGCTAGAAAGCATTTGGATGATCCAGAAGAAGATTTGGAGAATGTCATATGGTCAGATGAAACCAAAATATAACTTTTTGGTAAAAACTCAACTCGTCGTGTTTGGAGGACAAAGAATGCTGAGTTGCATCCAAAGAACACCATACCTACTGTGAAGCATGGGGGTGGAAACATGCTTTGGGGCTGTTTTTCTGCAAATGGACCAGGACTACTGATCCGTGTAAAGGAAAGAATGAATGGGGCCATGTATCGTGAGATTTTGAATGAAAACCTCCTTCCATCAGCAAGGGCATTGAAGATGAAACGTGGCTGGGTCTTTCAGCATGACAATGATGCCAAACACACCGCCCGGGCAACGAAGGAGTGGCTTTGTAAGAAGCATTTCAAGGTCCTGGAGTGGCCTAGCCAGTCTCCAGATCTCAACCCCATAGAAAATCTTTGGAGGGAGTTGAAAGTCTGTGTTGCCCAGCAACAGCCCCAAAACATCACTGCTCTAGAGGAGATCTGCATGGAGGAATGGGCCAAAATACCAGCAACAGTGTGTGAAAACCTTGTGAAGACTTACAGAAAACGTTTGACCTCTGTCATTGCCAACAAAGGGTATATAACAAAGTATTGAGAAACTTTTGTTATTGACCAAATACTTATTTTCCACCATAATTTGCAAATAAATTCATAAAAAATACAATGTGATTTTCTGGATTTTTTTTTCTAATTTTGTCTGTCACAGTTGAAGTGTACCTATGATGAAAATTACAGGCCTCTCTCATCTTTTTAAGTGGGAGAACTTGCACAATTGGTGGCTGACTAAATACTTTTTTGCCCCACTGTATATGGCATGTATCTTTCCTACGGACTTTCCCTATAATGTCAATCCAGATTGGCTGCATTGCAACATAAACATAATGTCATAGAAGTGGCGTGAGGGTGGTATGTCCTGGCACACCTTTGTAAACACTTGAGTTGACATGCAGAACACAGAGGGAAATATGAAGCAGTCACCGTGAAACAGCCTCCCAGGCCTATTCCCTCTTCCCATCCTTCTTTCTCACTGAATGAGTAACAACAGCTGTCTGGCATTTCTTGCTCACTGGTTTCCTGGTGGACTGCACCTGGTAGATTCCGTGCAAGGCGCATGTTCTGGTTGACTAAATCGGTCCGACAGAGTGGCATGATCCACTGCAGCTGGCTCAGAGAGAAGCCTCTTAATGAATCTCACAATCAAAGTGGCATTAAGTTGGACACAGCCGCTTTGCTCCTGGCCTGATGTAGTGCAGATACCTATTTTAGAGTTGACTGAGATTGCACAATGGAAAGACCTTGGTTCGTGTTACGGCGGACATGTGAGAAGAGAGTCTGCCCGGTTACTGCTAAGACAAAGCACACCACAGTAGCAGTGTTTGTGGTTTGCTAGAAGCTCTTGAGGTTACTGAAATCTCATTTTCTGGTCTGCTGTTATTGAAAAGTTTGTCTGTCACTGTGGCAACAAAATATATCTGCACCTAGCTTAATTGTATTTGTACTTTACTCTGCAGTAAAAAAAATAAAATAGAATACTTTTTCTACATCAACTGAGCAACAACCGATCCAGTAACCTGCGGTCACAAATGCTTCAATTCCAATGCCTATTACTTAGTGAAGGCTATGGTGATCAGTGTGCACAACACACACACACACACACACACACACACACACACACACACACACAGCTGTCTCTAACATATTTTGGACACAGTTGTGGAACTCATTACACAAAGAGTGGAGGGGTCTAGAGGGTGGATGGGGGTTGCTCCTGAGGCTGGCCCAGGGGTTAATGGGGTCTGGCGGCGAGACTGATCCTAGGCCTGTCACTGTGTGGAGCTCAACAGGGCCAGAGCAGGATTTATGGAGGGGAGTTTCATTTAAGCAGACTGGGCAGAGGGCTCTCTTTGTTTGGTGGGAGAGGTCTTCAGCTGGTCCTCAATGGACAACTATTTAAATGGTGAAATGCTTGTAAAGATAGGCTACAGATATTAGGCAAATGTCACAACTTGCTCTCATCCCACTTTGTAAACAATAGAATCCAGATCGATGGCAAAACAAGTTTCCTCCAGTTGCATAAGGGAAGTGGATTCTCCTCTTGGTCACTTCATTCATTACAGTAGAGAAGTAGGCTACACTAACACTCAAAATTGGCACAACAAGTAAGGAGGGATTTTCTGACGACACAATTTATTTTGCCTACAATTTGGTCAAGTAAAGCAGAAACGTACCAGGTTTGTTTTAACTTCCTAATCCATTAGTCTATCTTGCAATTGTTTGTTCTCTCTCATTACTATAATAGCTGTTAGGGTTTTGTTGGGTAGTTTTACAAAACAAGTATCATAATGGATATTGGGAATTTTGTGCACATGATTGATTCAAGTATTTTTTGTAATGATTATTTGTGTATATTTTCAACTGCCAGCATGCATTTTTCTCATGTCAGTCAGTTATGAGCAAGGTTCTACGTTGTCTACATGACTGGTTAGTTTGCCTGTCTGTGAAGATGAAGGGCGGGCTGTACGTTGATCCTGCTGATTTGATTGGATGAAGTGTACCTGTATTTCTCCGTCCACTCGCTTCATAATTTCACCTCGTTCATTTTTCCTTGCATATTCGGTCTGATCATTTAGATTGCTGCTGCCTGCTACTATGATAAATCACATGACGAGGATGTTTGCTATCAATGTGCACAATATCCATGTGCAGCCTTTTCTGCAGTGAAAACGTGTAGGGAGGTATGTTGCCAACATCTACATAGGCATATTAAAACATCCGACTATCAACTGATTTACTGATACGATTACCAATACGATTATAGCCATGTCGGCACACCCTTACTAGCTATGTTTCTATTTAGGCTATTTGCAAATAACTTTCTGTGATGGAACTCCGTTAGGCCTATAGATTCAGTCGATGGTTGATCATGAAAGAGTTGACTTGTTGGCCTAAGCATAGCCATGTTCAAATTGATTGGGGGAGAAATTAATTTGATTTAAGATTTTAAAATGATAAGCCTGACAATGGAGGGTCCGCTGAAGAAGGCCCGTGAGAGGGGGAACAACACGTTAGGCCCTGTATCTGACAATTTGATCTGCTTTTGTGCTCTCCATTCTTTCCACAATCTACATGGTTCTCTTGTATTATGTTGATAGTATAACTACGACATATGCATTGACATTTATTTGACTATGGCAAATGGGGGAATAGGACTTTGTCATGTCGCCCTGTAGTCAAATTCAAATATGCTAAACCATCATTTGTGACAACACGATGTTGTCTCTATCGACGTTGGCTGTCAAACATCGTTGATAGGCGACGCAATCGTAAAACCGGCAAACCCTAGAATGTTGGCTGCCTTTTGAGTGGTAATACCCGACACAAGACAGACACACTTAACCCTTTTCCCATTGTAGAGACCAACTAAACAGACCTCTATCTCAGGCTATTTCCTCACATAGCATGGGGTTGTAGTATCACTCCTCTTTTCATTCTCCACACCGTTTCCTGTTGTAATGCCATGCTAACAAGTCAACGTCTGCCGCTCAAGCAGTGGGGACGAGGAGTGTGTGAAAGCTTTGTTCAACATGTGAATATGAAACAATGGGACACAGAGGTAGTCCAGCAGTGTGTGAAAGCATTGTTCAACATGTGAATATGAAACGATGGGACACAGAGGTAGTCCAGCAGTGTGTAGCCTAGAGCCCCATAGAATTACTTAGGCCTCTTCATAACTGACTGTCACCTGGGTAGGCCCATGTAATCTTTGTTGCTTTCGTTCATGGACATCCACCACTGCGTGTGCCTTGTTATTCATGGTTTCCGTTACTGCATGTGCCATGTTATTGATGTTGGAGCTGTCCTCAATCTGTATCATAACACCTTGTCATAAAGCAGAAATGTCCCCCACACAAACCTTTCAAAGCATTGTTTAAGACCGACAAGTTTCCTATTCGTTCCTGTGACATATCATGCAAGTTAGGGCCAGTAGCTAGGTTTCCATCCAATTGGGGGCCAGATTTTCATGCGTATTTTCTCAAATCTCTTAAAAACAATGTGCGCATTGTCCTACCAGAGATGTTTCCATCAAATTGACTTGTTGTGGATTAAAGGCCGTGCATGATGACATGGTGCACATAAATAACTTTTGCAGTTAAATTCCCATGTACTGAATAAAAAGTGAAATGGGTTTCCATCACATTTCTAACTCTACGGATGGTTTTTGTCACGTAAAATGTTGTTTTCTATAGTGATTGTGCCCACTCAGGTCCAGGTACCTGCACAGGTAGTGTGGGTAAAGCCTAAATCAGTGTGTTATGGACAAAATAGTGAGATTTATTTTTATTTGTCAAACTGCATCCATCATCATGTCACCAGAATAAGACCCTGGATCTTTATTGGAAAAGAGCATAAAGCTCATCACCGTGCACTTTCACCTCCCTGTGAAGTTCATCATTTATTTCATCTGTAGCCCAATAAACCGCATGCTTTCCCAGGTAGTAGTTGGAGGACAACAAACATATCGCGTGACTCCAAGTGTACTTCTATATGGGGATTATATCAATAGTTGCGCATAAGTGTTTCCACAGCCATTTCTTGCATAATTCATGTTACAGACACAAAAAGATCCCACTCTGTCTAGCGTTTTTTTGTTTTTGGAAACGTTACTGAAAAATTTGCTGTTTTCATCAAGCCTGTTTTTATCCGACATGTACTTTACTCACATAAAACAGTTGGATGGAAACCTGGTTAGTGTCAGAGATGTGTTTTGAAGACACAATCCTCTGTGAATTTAATCAAACCCTCAGTGTAGTGTTTAATAAGCCTGTTTTCAGAACCGAGCCACAGACTTCATCACAATCTTCCAATGTAAGATATATTCAGACCTCAATTTAATCAATCCGATGAAAGTATAATCTGAAATTTGTTAACACAGACATGCCTCGCTCACTGTAAATCTACTGGTTTGTTGTGGCTCATTGTTTTTAAGTTAGTTTTTTAAAATGTAGCATGACCACCTAGGCTAATTTATTGGGAAACATTTTGTATAGTTTTTTGTTTGCTGAAGACGACCTACACACAGACAGCCATAATCAAATGTACAGAGAGGATGAACAGAGATTAGAAATGGCTCTGTGGTAAAGTGATGCCGCATTTTAGGACAACTATTCTTTGTGTGTGGACTGCGTTTGGTGGTGGGGAAGGGGCTCTAAATTTAAAACATGTAATTGGTAGCACACGTTGTGCTCTAGAAACGAATATGTAACCCTGTAAATACATATATTTGTTTTTTGTTGCATATAATATACTGGTACAGTTACCAGGTTGTTAGCTAGCTAGCTAATAAGGTAACAAACATGACTGAACAAAATGTTAAACAAATGGTTAAGGGCCCACGAATAGTTGTAGAACAGCCCGCAACCATATTTCATTGCATATGCAACCAAATTGGTCACACTTCAGAGCCCTGGGGTAGGGAGTGGGTTAGGTGTATTTTTTTTAACTGTGTGATTAGCTTGAGTTTATATGCATGTGTATTTTTGAATGCTTATGTGTAGGATCTCTTGAGTATGCTTGAGAGGGATTAGGCTGTCTGTATGTTTGTTTTCCAGTGTATATTCAGCTTGTGTATATTATGTGAGGTATGGGGAGGGTGTGTCTGTGGAGGGCTGGACGTGGTGAACGCTCAAGGAGATTCTCAATTGGCTTTGCTAACTCCTCCATCCTCTCCTTGCCTCCTTTTTGAAATAAAGTACCAGTCAAAAGTTTGCACACAAACTCAGGTTTCTTTTTTCTTTATTTGACTATTTTCTACATTGTTCATAGTTTTGATGTCTTCATTATTATTCTACAAACACATGGAATCATGTAGTAACCCCAAAAAGTTTTAAACAAATCAAAATATATTTGAGATTCTTCAAAGTAGCCACACTTATCCTTGATGACAGCTTTGCACACTCTCCACCCACCTGGAGCAATGGGCCATACAAAACGGACTTACTCATTGTGTAATGGTGTGGGAGAAGTGGCCATCAGATCCTAACATGTGTGTCTGATCAATGATACTCCCTGGCCTGTGATGGATCCGAGAGGAAGTCTGGGCTACTTTAGCTCTGCCTTCTCTCACCATCAAATCATCACATCTGTTTTTTAAAGCTAAACTTGCTTTTTGCCATGTACCTCTGGTGGCAGTGTATCAGAAACACAGGACATCTTTTTTTATAACAGACATGCCCCTCCCCATCGGCGCAACAACTTTGTCCAATATGACAATATGAGTTTGGAAACGCTGCCCTAGGGAGAGTTGACTTATTATATTGAGAGGTAGATATAGTATGTGGGGAGATCTTCCGAAAGTTCGGGGAGAATGTATTTTGGTCTGAGAGTTGTTATACATCAGTGTGTCTCTGTTCTAGGTTAAATAAAGGTTAGACATACACACACCACACTGACCAAAAAGTTATTTTGTTGGCATTTACGTCTGTCCCCATTACCAGTAAAACATCATCAAAACCTATTTCTTTCACTTGCTGTGCTGTTCTGTTGTTCAGTCATTTCATTCTCAACCACTGCTTGACATGTATGATGAAATCCTGAAGTTCCAGCTCTGTTTGTCTGTGGCCTCTTCCTCGGTGCGCACTGTCACCGTGTCCATTTCCATCTTGTCCAGCTGTGTATGTAACATTTCACGTGAACCCTGTTTCTTGTCTGCATCGAAGTAGCGGTCCTTGTACCTAGCATTGAGCATGGTGGCGACACATTAAAGAGGCTCAGAGACTGCCACCAAATCTCTTGTTCACAGCCTCGAGTACTTTTGTAAGTTTTAACAGCAGTGACACCCATATCAGTGACGCCATAGCAAGTAGCTCATGGATGTTTTTCAACAATACTGTGCAACTCCGGTAGGGCAACATCTGACAAGTAGTGACTACTTGTTAGTGTGTACTGGTGCTCGACCAGTCGGCGAAAGCCAACATCATCCACGACAGAGAACGGTTGATTGTCAAGGGCAATGAATTCCATTATCTTGGCGTTAATGGATTTAGCCTTTTGAGTTGTCTCATGACATGTTCTTAATCTTTCAAATGACTGCTCAACTTGAACTTGTTTAGTTGTTGTGGGTGTGTGCGCTTAGTATTTTTTGTGGCGTCATTACGTCATCTACCTACGTTATATAGGTATGCACGTCATCTACCTCCGTTATATAGGTATGCACGTCATCTACCTACGTTATATAGGTATGCACGTCATCTACCTACGTTATATAGGTATGCACATTGGCGTTAAACTAGACATCGGGCCGACACCAATGTTGGCATTTTTAACTAATATCTTCCGATTCCGATATGCTCACCGATATATATCGTGCATCCCTAATAAAAATGGACGTTACACACAGCATATCACATTTTACAAACCAAACATTCAAATACCGGTATAGAAGGTAAAGTAAAAACACAAACCGGCCTGTGCTTCCATACTGGTATATAGTAAAATACGGTATGCCGCCCAGCCCTATGATGGGTCTCGGCACTTCCACTGTGGAATGCCTGGACCGCCATTGTTACTGGGATTCATAGTTGGCTGTTGAGGCAGAGTGTGAAGGCCCAGCTATGGTCATGGGAGCCTGGAGGGCCTTATGTAATCCACACCGTGTGTCTGAGATGGACGGCGGGCGCGGGAACAGGCAGTAAAGTAACTCTGCTCTGCATTCAGGATACAGCTGGGAAAGCACATCTGGAGGTACAGGCTAGCCAATCACTGGCATAAGAACAGCTCTCGTCTCCAATTCTTTGTCTTTCAGATAAGTCAAATATTGTCAACAGTTTTGTGGGATGTAATTAGTCCTGTTTGTAGTATTAGAGTGGTTGTAGTCATTTTCCATAGTCATAGGTACTTTTTAATATTCTCATCGTCTTTGGGCAACAAGATCAAACAAAGGAACAGGATCCTTGATGTGTGTCATTGCCAGGAGAAAGTATAGCCAGTCTGTGCTGTCAGAATGTTGAATTTTGAGCATCCTGGTCTCTCCATGGAGCCGAATTAGATCATTCATTTAGAACAGTCCCGGATTTCTTCATTGACTTAGCATATTGTTCAACACGCCAGTAAAATGAGAAAATGACCATGCGGTAGGTTATGTTTGCTGAGTTCTGAAATGTGAAAGCGGATTACTGAGATCGAGCTTAGCTGTGGTGACCGCTGAGATCCTTGTGTGAATATGTATCTTCTGTCAGATGCAGAATGAGAGGTGTGATAGCCTGGCTTAGGGAGGTGTTTCTACCACTCTCTCTCTGACGCATTATGGCCGTTGTTATGGGTGGGTGTGTGGTAGCTGTCGACACTTAGATGCCAGCCTCCTGTTGCCGGTTATATGCTGTGGGGTGACAGCAGATTCATATCCTGTCAGAGGTGAGCAAGGGCTGACTTGGGATGTTGCAGGTGATGGAACTGCCAGTATGAGTGCGGTCTTAGTACCAGCATTGGTTTGTGGTGGTAAAGAGGCAGCTATGGGGGTGGGGGCCACAAAAAATCTGAACTCATCATGAGGGGCTGCTATGTGCCCACATCCATACAGAGCTGGCCCTAGCCTTTTGGGGGCCTGTCATGCCAAATAATGTCCCCCGGCCAAAAATTGTCCCCCTCTGCTAGACAATTGAATTCGATAAACTATTAGCGTCCTTTGCTATATCAACGGTGCTATATCAACGGTGCTATATCAACGGTGTGATGACCTAATGATTAGAATTTGAGATCATTACAGCCTAAATTACTATCTTTTCATCATCGCTATGCAAACAAGGTTGATTTCCGTGACAATTTCACTGTTTAAACAAGTTTTGTTTAGCTAATAAAATGAAAACATGAATTCTAACAACCTTATTAACATTTCAACATGAAATCCATGTCTTAAACGTTGCTATGTTTCAGAAATGGCAAAGAGAGCGTGTCATCTGCTTGACACATTTGTTACTTACCTTACTGATCACCAAGTCAGCTAATTTCTTATGCAAATTCGCTTGATTCATACTGTTTTTATTTGAACCTGCCCTTCCCATGTCTACACTGAAATAATATCATTTCAGTAGTCCTCTATTATGATTTCTCATTAGTGCACCTTTGTGGTTGAATATATATATGTATCTATTGTAGGTCCCAGGATACAACAATGAATAATGTGGAGCAAATAAATACCACCAAAGTATACCTTTCAACTTCAAACAGCTGTGAAAACCAACCTGGCAATATTTAAGATTGTAATACATAAACTTAGATATTTTTTGGTACAATAGTGTTATTAATTTATTTTCACAGATTTGTTGTACCGTCATATGGCAATGGTAGACTAAAATACTGAATTCTGGTGTGGAATATGGAGTGGGTGGTTGCTGTGTGGGTGGGAGGTTCTGCCTGTCACTTGTTCTCAACAGGCAGCCAGTCTCAGAAGGGGGACTTGAAGGGAGACTGCAAAGTCCAGGCACTGCTGCTCTCTTTGTTTTGAGTGATTGCTGTGCTCGTGTTTTTAGTTAATCTGTGTATCTCATATTATGTATGGTACCAGTATGGTAGAGCAAGAACACTTTCTTAGCAGATGACAATAACAGTAGCTGTAGATGATGTAATAAGTTGGAGGGTGGTTGATAATGGAGGACATCGGGTGGATGGGATACCTCCTGTGGGGGCTCGGACAGTCGATGTTCCTAAAGTCATTTGGAGAGGTAAATTGAAGAGGTTTTTGTCAGCTCAGCATTTTTTATAAGCTCAGCATATTATACGTTTTTATAAGAAAAATCAGTGTTAGGGAAACTAAAACTAGGTTATTTTGTGTGCAAATGCAAATAGTTATCAGCGATTCTTCTTAAATAATTGTTAAAATTATTATTATTTTTATATTCACCTTAATCTTAGAGCTACCCCCTACTTTTTAAAATTTTGCCTGAAGACATACCCTAATCTAACTGCCTGTAGCTCAGGCACAGAACCAAGGATATACATATTCTTGGTACCATTTGAAAGAAAACACTCTGAAGTTTGTGTAAATGTGAATTGAATGTAGGAGAATATAACACAATAGATCTGGTTTAGATAATACAATGAAAAAAACATACGTTTTTTTATTTTTTATTGTTGTATCATCTTTAAAATGAACAAGATAAAACAAACATTCAGAGAGGATGATTGGGACAATTTCAGTGAAAAATATAAGAGGGCAAGAGTACTTGTGCAAAGTTTCAGAATGATAACTTCAAAAATGAGTGTGCTACATGACATTTATCATGAAGTCACCCAGGTGTCCCACACAAGTAGCCCAAATGTACCCAAGTGGCCAAATTGGTGAAGTTATACATTTTGAATGGAATAAATAATACAAAATACCAAAATGGTATTCTAACACACCGCCCCAAAAAATGGAGAAAAAACATGAAAAAATATATACATTTACAAAAGAACACTTTCAATATTTGGAAGACCCTCAGTCCTCTACACACTATTATGCTGCTGATGCCAGGTGCCATAGCACATCCATGCCTGCAGAAATACATTTGGGCAGATGAACACCACTTGTGGCAGGAGGTTGATGAACCAGCTTCAGTGGGGGATGGACACCTTGGCACCGGGGGCTCCCATTCGAATTCAGTGTCACTATGAAAGAAAATGTTCAGTTAGAATAGTTTCACACATGAGCCCTGTATCAACAGGTATAATAAACGGATATATATAGAGTACAGGGAACATAAGGTTGAATATATTATTATAGACCTGCTAGAGCTACTGTCTCATTTATATTATGACATTTCAGCTAAATCTACTGTCTCTATTATATTATGACAGACCAGCTAGCTCTACTGTCTTTTTATTATATTACAACAGACCAGCTGTATCTACTGTCTCCATTTCACTTTGGCCATTTGTTGTGGGTCTGCCCTCCCCTCAACAGCCTCAAATAGGCTATTTCATTTCACAAATAATATTTTATATTATTAATTTCAAACAACGGCATTAGCATGAGAAGAACTTACCAGTCCAAAACGATGTCCTCTCCGTTAAAAAAATATTTGGGAATCGCTAAATGAATCGTCCTCGATCAATTTCTTCTAAAATTGTGTGTAAATCTGTATATCTAGACTTAGATTTAGCTTTTCCTGACTTAGTCGCCATACTGATTGATATATATATAAACAGCTGAATATGCGCTTTACCAAAACAACGCTATGCGCAACATGCGTTGCTCCTTCCGGTATGAATTGTCAATGGCGAATGAACCTCTTTACGCCAGAGTTTACTACATGGGTTGGTCTTCCAACACATAAACATTACATATTGCCGTTTACCTCAGCTCATTGGCTATCTACCCAGCTAGATTTCAAGACGATCAGTGGTCATTGGGTTAAAATACAGTCAATCAACGAAACAGCGGGCAAATCATTGGTGCACAATGGTGCACACTTGTTGTTCAAATCGGTTTCTTTCAGTCAATACGTCCCGTGAAATGACCCATCAGGTTTGGTTGTGTTACAAACAAACCAGTTGATTGCAATGAAACCAAACATGACCGGAAAAGTCACGTTTTGTGTGTGTATCTACCTCGAATGTGTTGTCGAAAATGGAATGAGACGGAATTCACTACACAAGCGGTTCACAAAATGTTTCGTGTTAGGCTATAAAAATGGATTTTATCAAACAATAGACCATTCATTGTATAACAATGAGCATTGGGATTGCAAACAGAGGAAGATCGTCAAAGGTAAACAATTTATTTTATTGCAGTTTGTGATTTTGTTACGCCTGTGCTGGTTGAAATAGTTGTTTTTTATGGGGCTCTATCCTCAGGTAATCGCATCGTATTATTTCGCAGTAAATCCTTTTTTAAATCTGACAACGCAGTTGGATTAGCAAGATTCTAGGCTTTTGAAACATGTGAGGCACTTGTATTTTCATGAATGTTTAATATGACTATTTATGTAGCGATCACCGTATGTTGTCGAATTTCATCCTGCTACGGGTTCCGTGCGCAGAGAGGTTAACAGATGGTGACCCCAGCTAGGAGCGAAAGAACAGTGAGGTTTCCCAGGTCTCGCCTTCCTTTCGTCCTTCTTCCAAACCAAGTCATTTGTCTGGATGTCGTAGCACTTGGTCCCGTTCTTGATTCTGCTCTGGTAGGTCTCCTGTTTCTCCTGCGCCTTGTTCAGGCTCACCTTGATTGATAACAGGAATAAATGCAATTTATATTTCATATTACAAATATGTTTCTTACATACCTCTTGGAGGGCCAGAAAAATAAATTAACAGCGAACAATATTTTTTTCCTGTTCAAAAACCTTCTCAGTTTTGTGGGTCTCGAAGGCGTTCTGATCTGGTTTGACAACTTCCACCACATCAGGTGGGGTTTCAGCGATCTGAAAGTACGTTATACAAAAATAGCAATAGACAAACAACACCAAGTCACTATAGAATACTGTAGATACTATAATTGTATATACAATTGCATTGTTTACCTCAGTCAACAGCTGTGGCTCCAGTCCTTACTCGGTAGAGGCCTGGATGCTGCTGTTGTGTGCAGAGAATTAGCTCTCACCCTTCCTGGTACAAATGAAGGGACTTGCTCATGGCAGTCTTGAGGGCCTGGTTGGTCAGTTCATCAAACCTGGAGGGGCTAGGAAAGTGATATCTATTGACAATGTAAGATTATTGAAATATGTCTTATGTACCATGGAAAAACTCAAACAAATTGTAAAAAATAAATTAAACAAACCATTGGTGACAGAATATAACCTATATAACCTGTTCTAGTGGTCATGACCGAGAACCGTGGGTGTAAAAAATGTCCATCATTTCCTTGGAGGTGGCCTCGCCAGTCTCGTTCTGGATGGGTATCCATACAGAATGAAAAATCTAATTTAATGTGTTACAGAAGGGAATTTAGAGTTCAGCACGTAGTCTTCCTTTACTGACCTTAATGGGTATTGCCTCCACCCACTTGGTAAAGTGATCAGTCGCCGCCAGACACCAGCTGTTGCCATTCCTGGATTTCGTGAAGGGTCTGATGAGATTCACCCCTAACATTTAAAGTGTTAGAGGGAAGATTACTTTATTCTTACCCGTATCTGTGTCAGAGTATGCAGATTTTATATTTATAAGGATACTGACACACACACTTTCTATAATACTGAATTCTGCTGTGGTCAACTAAGGCAAAACAACTTATCCGGGTGCAATTTGAATTGGGACCGCTTACCGATCATGTGCCACGGTGAACAACTTTTGATGGGCTTCAACTTCAATCTTCTCCCTCTCAAATTTCTGTCAGGCTAGACAGGGTTCATGACCTTTTTAAGCAAAAAGTGACATTGAAATGTGTGCTTTCTATAACATTCATTGAAATCTTAATAATTTCTGATATATAATAGAATGTGATTTGATAAACAGAAGGTTATTTCAATTGCCCAGCTTTCCTCCACCTTGACAATTCCCCGTCAGAAGCGTAGGTTGATTTTAGCAATCATGCGCTTCACTCCCAAATGGCCAGCATGCATCTCGGTCAGCACGTTCTCCTTCTCCTTAGTACCTTACCTTTTTTTCTGAGCGTGTAGGGGGCTTATTGGAACTGTCATTTGTGACTGAGAATGATGTGTGCTTCAAACAATGTTAATTTGTGATAGCTTGGAATACCAATAAGATTATTTGATACTTTTAACGAGGTCAAACTAACAGCTCAAATGACCAATCACGACTCTCGAGTCAGTAAAAAGTTGTTCAAAAAGAATGAATCGTTTCAAGCCTCGCATCATCCAGTAAATAAAAGTATCCAAAAGTATCCAGTTCTGTCTGGCGTTGCCTTCAATGGCTTAAACGCATGGCTTTGTTTTCATGTCAAAGGCGAGAGCGTAAGAGAGTTTGAGCGTGTGTCAGGGTTAGCACCCAAAACAAGCCCTCAATTCTAGCTGGCCCAGCAGTAAGAAGTTATTTATTGAATTTCAACAAGCCATGTTACTCTGCCAGTAACAGTGAAGAAAATTGTGTTGGTTTCTTAGGAAGGAGATTAAGGCAATGATATGCTGTGACGTGATCAGTCAGCCCTTTTGTGTGTTCACATTTCCTGAGTGTGAAAATAGATGACTGGAGAGTTGCTTCATACCATGATTTAAATCAGCAACTACAACATGAGCAGATTACCACAAGGACATGTCATTGTTCTCTGCCGTAACCGCGTGTCAATCAAGAGTGTGTGTGTGAGCGAGACGCCATCGCGTTGGCCAGGGCACTTTTGTTAATGAGGGTCCGGAGAGAGAAATCCTTATGAGACCTGACAGGGTGCCACATTCCTGGCCTGAGAGTCCTTGCCGCCCACCTCCCCTCCGCTCTCCACGGCTAACTTAACACACTCCTGAAGCTGTTACCAAACCGCCGGGCTAATGCCCATTACTAGTTCACTCATCTGCCTTCTCACAGTGGTAAGAATTGAAGGGCTTGGCTTTGTGGTGGAGTTTATTGTGTAATTCTGGGTGTGAGATAAAGATGATGTCTAAGAACAGTGCTTGATTGTTTGTTAGTCATTTGTAATCCAGGCTTTCCAAATAGGAACAGGAAATAGGCCTATGTGTAAGAGAACATCAACAGACCAGATCATAAATACATGAAGTCAAGGAGGTTTTGTGAAATAGATGACTAATAACAGAAAGCGGTTACATTAAAGTGGTATAGACCAACTGAGCTGGATTTATAAACAGGCGTAGGTTTATAGCATGATGCAGGGATCTACTCTGATCTTTTTTCTTCTTTTTTTTTAACAAGAAGCACGTGTAGGTGCAGGCTCACACACAATTTTAGGAGCACAATGAAAAATTGTTCAATTCCAGGTCGCACAGCAAAATACTTAGGGGCTTCTGCGAGTAAAATGGTTGCACTGTAGAGCCCTGATGATGCATTCAAGTAGCCTAAGAAAAGTTATTGCTGATGTAAGGACAGATTTAAATAGGCCTAAATGAAAAGGCCTCATGTTCAAACAAAACTCCATGTAGCCTTAAAAGTCAACACACTTGTATGGAATAGAACATCTATTTAATCTCTCATATTGCTATGAATTGGCAGTACAAAGCTCTAGCTGTCTCCTGAAAATATGCCCTCAAGTCATACGTTGGCTACTATTAGAGAAAATATCAATATAAAGTTGACAAATTCCAGGCACACTCTTCGAAGGCTTGACATGTCTTGTCTGTCTTCTCCACAGATATGACTGGCGCGTACATTTCCAGAATAATAAAGTCATTGTTTGAAGTCATGCTCCAACTCTCCTTCTTGGCAGAACTAGCCTATATAGGTCCAGTCTCTGTGTGTGTGCTTGCATTCACAAAGCCATTCCTAAAATGGTGTGGATGGAAGATGCGGAGATTAAATGCAGCCTAGTGCAGAGGTAGGTTCATTCTAGCTCTGCACTAGTGGAGCTGGAGAGCATGAGGGAGTGAGAAGGAGGAGTTATAGAGCAAGAGAGTGGGGTGACAGAGTTCATTCAAGCAGTGTTGGCAGTGAGCCAGTTGCTTGCCTGTGGGTGTCTGTAGCTGTGCCAGTGCATGTGTTTAGCCTCCCATCTGGAAGGCCTTGCTCTGTGTTTATGTCAAAGCTTTTTCATTGTATCGGCTCACTCAGTTTGATTCAATGTTTTTTCCCTGAAGGTCTTGTGACTGACTTCAAACCCCTTTACGTTCATCTAAGAGAGGCCGCTGAGGAGGAAAGCTTTTCCCAGCCCTCTGTCTTGTTTGCCTTTTTTGCCTTGGTTGAGCTCTTTTCTCATTACAGGGTTTATGGGAGATGGTGTTTTTTTCCCCCCACATCTCTTTCACCAGGAGTTCATCCAAGGACTGTTAAACAATATATATTTTTTAATGAAGTTCCCAGATCTGACCATTTGTATGAATACAGCCAATCTCAAAGACACTGTTCACATTAATTAAAACATTTAACGAAAATGTCACCAATGTGTTTATGAAATGTTTGTTACCAGTGTTGATATGAATATTAGGAGGGCAAGGATTTGTTGTAGTGATCTAGGCTAACGTTGCTAGCTAAATACAAGTCCAAGAGAGTAGTCAAGCTCGGCAGTGATCTTAAGAAAATTATAAATACTTGGGGCTTTCAGAACAGGACTTTGCAGATTTAGCTTGTAATGGTCCAAGACCATGTCTGATTACTGATTGATTATGACAGTTATTTAGTGAAGCAGCCAGGAGACTGCTGTGCGCTCCCCTCTCCGTGGCCCATTGGTGTGAGACTGCAGCGTGCCGTTCTCGTGGCATCTGTGTGCATAAAGCCCCTCTGTTCCTCACCAGCAGACCAACGCTGCCACCGTGTAACTGTGAAATCAAGCAACACTGTGTGGCAGATAGTGAGACAGGAAGGAAGAGCAGGTAGTGCTCCTCATTGTGTCATCAATGGAGAGAGGACACTGTGGGCAGAATGAGAAGCCACTTATAAGGAGGCTAGTACAGTGGTTGTTTTAAACCTCCTCATAGACACTGTGCTTTATGGTAGCGGGTCCCGTCAGAGATCATTGCGGCACAGTCTGCCTTTTTCATGTTGCGGGTTGTGAGTGGGTGGTCAGACAGACAATTTTGGGATGAAAATATTTTTGTTGTCCTGCAAATAAATGTAAACATGTTATTCAATTATTGCACCCCCACTGCTCGCGCGCCAACGAGCGTCTGCGTTGCCAAGCACTAAAATAGAAGTCAGTTCTATTTGTGAAGCTGAATGCGGTGTAAGTCCTGCCTCTCCCATCTCCTCATTGGTTTATAGAAGCAGATACCCACTGCCATCTCCTCATTGATTATACCCACGTGGGTGATTGAAAGATGAACTGAGTTCAGTCGATCGTCGTGGTAATTATGACAATCGCCATATGAATTCCAAAGAAGAAAAAGACGACGGAGGAGAGGACTAGAAATTATTCGGTTGACCGTTTTTATGTGTGGATTAATTGTTGGAGGACCTTGTGCATTTCAGGTAAAATAACAACTCAACATTCATATCCCAGGACAAATGATCTAACAGCAGCAAGTTAGCTAAATTGGACAAATTAGCTAGCAACTGCAAGCTAGCTAGCTAAATTGCCACAAATGTTTAATGCTTTTTGACCTGTCCCCAAATGAATATAATTGGTTCAGAGTTTGTTTTGATATTTCAATCTGCTGTCGTGATCGTGTTTGGTGTGGTGGTACAAAATCAATTTGCGCACGATGGCACATGCGCTCAGCCGGCTTGGGTATGGTCTTATTCACACACTGAATTCGCTGCTTCAAGTTAAGTAGCCTACCTCTCCTAGTTGGGCGTGAAAGATCAAGTGTGCCTACAGTAGGCCTTTGTGTGGTCTCAATGAAATAGACTACGCTGCCTATGCATGGGCAGAGAATCACGTGGCAGTTATCTTTCCAATGAAATTGAATCAAATGTGATTAAGACTATAGTTTTACTACAGTGTAAATAAATATTGATAATGGAAAGAAGTGGGGGGCGCTCAACCAACGTGAGTCGAAGTGCAATCAAAATGTGATAAAGAAGAAGGTACAACGCGAGCGTAGGCTACCATGGTGAGCGAGCGTAGGCTACCATGGTGAGCGAACGTTGCGCCTTTTCATTTTCAATAAATATTGATTACCCGTTTGTCTCTGCCTGCAAATCGTTCTCCTCAAAGGTAGACTACACAATGTAGCTTTAGAGCAAGTGCAGGTGTCTGCTTTCATCGTTCTTGCTGCTTCAAGTTCTGTATCCGTATCTGTGAGATCAGGTGTGCGTGTGATCTCGAATTATAGTAGGCTATACATGGACGGAGACGCACAGGGCAGTTATCTTTCCAAGGAAATGTACATCCTAAATATTAGTCTGTAGTTTACTACATTGCCTAGAAACGAATATTGATCATCATACTTGTCTCCGTCTGAAAATCGTCCCACTCCTAAAAACTGTTATAAAACAGTTTTAAAAAAGTCTCTCCAACTCTGCTCCCTTCAAACTACGTCTAACCTATTGGCTGATATAGCCCAGTAATATAATAGCCTAATATAATGGGCTACTTGAGAATCTCTGGTAATTTAACCTATTTCTTAGGTTATTTTTGTGCATTTTGATATTGCCGGGACCATGGTTGGCAAGTTAGCAGTGGTGGAACTAGAGTTTTATTCAGGGGGTGGCCAAGGCTACTTCAGGGGGTCCATAGACCATGACAGAAAATTGGCATCTAAGGAGCATGAATGAATCCTATGATTGCTGATTAGAGGTAGAAGTGATAATTCACTTAACCCGGAGTTCTTCAATGTGGCAGATAGTGTGGTCCAAAAGGGTTACTTCACTAGAATTCTTCAACATACTATGTATGAATAGTCAGTATGTCTACCTTTGGAACTGCAGCTCAATTTCTTTCTCTCTCTCTCTCCCTCTCATACCCACACTCTCTCACTGTACTCACATACTGGAGAGACTTGGGTCACTTTTTTTCATGAATATCTATAATCTGGGTCTATAAGTGTTGAACATCCAACATATTTTCAGAAAATAAAGCTCAAGCACCATTGAGATTAAATACATTTGTGTGTTACATAAATGTCATAGTTTATTTAATTATTATTATTTTACAAAAAAACACTGCAATTATACACACCAGTTATCAAGCAGAAATGGACTTGAAAAATAATTTTGGCGCCCATCAATATTACAAACTCATATTTATGCTCATATACACTACCGTTCAAAAGTTTGGGGTCACTTCAAAATGTCCTAGTTTTCGAAAGAAAACCACATTTTTGGCAGCTACCAAAGAGGCCAGCATCTCGAAGTCGCCTCTTCACTGTTGACATTGAGACTGGTGTTCTGCTGGTAGTATTTAATGAAGCTGCCAGTTGAGGACTTGTGAGGCGTCTGTTTCACAAACTAGACACTCTAATGTACTTGTCCTCTTGATCAGTTGTGCACCGGGGCCTCCCACTCTTTCTATTCTGGTTAGGGCCAGTTTGAGCTGTTCTGTGAAGGGAGTAGTACACAGCGTTGTACCAGGTCTTCAGTTTCTTGCCAATTTCTCACATGGAATAGCCTTAATTTCTCAGAACAACGTTTCCTGCTACAATAGTTATTTACAACATTAACAATGTCTACACTGTATTTCTGATCAATTTGATGTTATTTTTTAATGGACAACATGTTTTGCTTTTCTTTCAAAAAGGACATTTCTAAGTGACCCCAAACTTTTGAACGGTAGTGTATATATTTTTTTATTTAACGAGGCAAGTCAGTTAAGAACAAATTCTTATTTACAATGACTTCCTACCCTGGCCAAACCCGGTCGATGCTGGGCAAATTGTATGCTGCCCTATGGGGCTCCCAATCACGGCCGGGAGTGATACAGCCTGAAATCGAACCAATAATAAAGTATGTTGGAATTTAATTTAATAGCTGATATTGCAGGTTAGAGGAGGGTTTCATGATGACTTGACTTTCAAGATTACTGGCAAGTAATATTGTACAGTTTTCAGTTCCACAGCTGCAAATATTTATGCCTTGTATCTACGGTATGTGAGAGAGAGCTCTCTGGTTTGGGTGGTTGCTCAAAGCCAAGGCACTGTAACATCACATGTTGTTAGGCCATATTTCTGGCAGCCAATACGCACTGCCCTCCATGTGTAGACTGCACCCCACACAGATTAGTGGTGAAACCTGAGTTACCAGGAACATCATTCCTCAGCGGCCCAGGGAAATGGCAAGTGTCCTAATGCCTCTTTTGGCAAGATTCACAGGTCAGATGTTAGGAGTACTCCCTATTACTATAAAAATACAAGGGTGTGTGAGAGAGAATGCGTCTGAATCTAAACGTGATCTTTCTCTTTCAGTTTTGTTAGTGTGCTCTGCAATAACAAATAATCATTGATTGCAGGGCGTTTGGCACTGTACACACACTCACTGCTTCACAAAATCTCTCTGCTGTATAGACTATTTGCTGCTGTGTTCTATAGCTAAAGTAGTTTTGTCAATCTATTTTCTCTCATTAATGTGTATTGTAATGGGCATGAAAACACTAAGAGGATTACGCCTCTCTTCCCACTCTTTTATTTACATTTCTTCATCACCGTGAAGGATAGGAGATCTTGTCCCTGAGCTAATGCTGAACGGTTAGAGCTTTTTGAGGACAGTTCGGTTTTGGTTAGAGTCAAAATGAATCGTGGTTTTCAATTTTGGATTTTATATTTTTGTTGTTGAAATTATGACATTAAAAAGCAAAAAAATGGAAATTCCAAAGCCAAAAATGGTGAACATTCAATTGCCAAAACATTGAAAATATCCCATTCTCTCCACATTGTGTAGACATGAATGGGAAAAATGAAATTACTATGAAATAATAACATTTTTCAGTTGGGTATGTTCCTTAGTTTTTGTTTGTTGACTTTATTCATTTCTTAAAGTCATCATCTCATCTTTGCCCAGGCAATAGCAGCCAGATAATGTTCTATCCTGCCTAAGCATGCTGCAGAGCTGTCTGACCACCATTTTACTCATTTTTCTTAAGTAAATAAGGCCTACATTCACAAACAGTCTTTGTCCCTCTCGTCATTGTTTACATTCCTCATTCATGTGGTCTACCCATCTAACCTAATGTAGCAGGCATAAAAGTGTAGCCATCTCAGTCCGTGCCAGAAAGAACAAGCGCAATGGATTATGGTCATTGTAGTTAATTACCACATTTCTGCGCTGAACTAGGTTGAATATTTGCTTAATGAAAACTACAACTCCCTTCAGCCCAGCGTCCCACGTAGTTCTTGACTAGGTTTCCCGTGAATTATTTGATTTCTCTCTAGAGAACCGACTTCCGTTCAATCAAATCAAATTTTATTTGTCACATACAACCTTAGAGTGAAATGCATACTTACAAGCCCATGACCAAATACCAATAAAAAAAAGTAAGAGATAAGAAAAACAAATAATTAAGGAGCAGCAGTAAATAACAATAGCGGGGCTATATACAGTGGGTACCGGTTCAATGTGCGGGGGCACTGGTTGAGGTAATTATGTACATGCAGGTAGGGTTATCAAAGTGGCTATGGATGGATAATAACGGAGTAGCAGCAGCGTAGGGGCAGGGGTGCAAATAGTCTGGGTAGCCATTTGATTTGCTGTTCAGGAGTCTTATGGCTTGGGGGTAGAATCTGTTTAGAAGCCTCTTGGACCTAGACTTGGCACTCCAGTACCGCTTGCCGTGCGGTAGCAGAGAGAACAGTCTATGACTAGGGTGGCTGGAGTCTTTGACAATTTTTAGGGCCTTCCTCTGCCACTGTCTGGTATAGAGGTCCTGGATGGCCGGGAAGGTTGGCCCCGGTGATGTACTGGGCCTTATGCACTACCCTCTGTAGTGCCTTGCGGTTGGAGGCTGAGCAGATGCCATACCAGGCAGTGATGCAACTCGTCAGGATGCTCTCGATGGTGCAGCTGTAAAACCTTTTGAGGATCTGAGGACCCATGCCAAAACTTTTCAGTCTCCTGAGGGGGAATAGGTTTTGTCATGCCCTCCTCACGACTGTCTTGGTGTGCTTGGATCATGTTAGTTTGTTGGTGATGTGGACGCCAAAGAACTTGAAGCTCTCAACCTGCTCCACTACAGCCCCGTCGATGAGAATGGGGGCATGCTCGGTCCTCCTTTTCCTGTAGTCCACGATCATCTCCTTTTTGTCTTGATCACGTTGAGGGAGAGGTTGTCCTTGCACCACACGGTCAGGTCTCTGACCTCCCTATAGGCTGTCTTGTTGGTGGTCAGGCCTACCACTGTTGTGTCATCAGCAAACTTAATGATGGTGTTGGAGTTGTGCCTGGCCTTGCAGTCATGAGTGAACAGGGAGTACAGGAGGGGACTGAGCACGCACCCCTGAGGGGCCCCCGTGTTGAAGATCAGCATGGCGGATGTGTTGTTACCTACCCTTACCACCTGGGGGAGGCCCGTCAGGAAATCTAGGATCCAGTTGCAGAGGGAGTTATTTAGTCCCAGTGTCCTTAGCCTTAGCTTAGTATTGAGCTTTGAGGGCACTATGGTGTTGAACGCTGGGCTGTAGTTAATGAATAGCATTCTCCCATAGGTGTTTATTTTGTTCAGGTGGGAAAGGGCGGTGTGGAGTGCAATAGAGATTACATCATCTGTGGATCTGTTAATGCGGTATGCAAATTGGAATGGGTCTAGGGTTTCTGGGATAATGGTGTTGATGTGAGCCATGACCAGCCTTTCAATGCGTTTCATGGCTACAGACGTGAGTGGTATGGGTCAGTAGTCATTCAGGCAAGTTACTTAAGTCCCTGTGCCCAAGAACACTATGGTGGTCTGCTTGAAACATGTTGGTATTACAGACTCGGACAGGGAGAGGTTGAAAATGTTAGTGAAGACACTTGCCAGTTGGTCAGCGCATGCTCGGAGTACACGTCCTGGTAATCCGTCTGGCCCAGGTCAACATTGTGGATGTTGACCTGTTTAAGGTCTTACTCACTTCCGTTGCGGAGAGCGTGATCACACAGTTGTTTAATAACAGAATAGTTTTTTTCTAGGTATCTGAATCTTTCCCTTTCAGGGCGATTCGACACGTATTTAGATACCAGAGGACGCATTAGCTCTCAGAAATCTGCATGTTCAAAACGCCATTTCACCTGCGTTTTTTTTATATTGAAAGTCACTTTTTTTTCTCTTCTTTATTAGAGTGATAAGGGCCGGGCAAATATAGTTTTTCTTCACAGACAATACATTAGTGAAATACATTCGGCAGAAAATAGTTTTCATCAGATTACAATATCATTTTTTTTTTATTTGACATTTTTATGAACTTTTAGGTCTGCTTGTTCTCATATCTCGTTGGTCTCCTCTCCTTCGCGCCTTCTGTCCTGTGTGCACTGTACACCTACCCACGCAGGCACCAAGCCCCTACCCCTGCTACTCACTGCAACAAAGATGAAAGATCACTTCTTCCACTCTGACAACAAGCAGTTTCAACTGAATATTAGTATTTGAGGTTTGGTCCAACAGAATTGGTCATTTGGACACTGAAACACATTGAGACATTATTTTACTGTAATAGAGGAGAAGTTAACCTTTCTAACGATAACCTTTTTTTATGTTTCAACTCCAATGAATGCTCAGTTTCTGTTGCGCATTGTGGTATCATTTACTGCTAGCATTTACTGCTAGCACTGCTAGTATCATTTACTGCTATTAACTGACTTGCCAAGTTAAATAAAGGTTACTTTAAAAAAAATGCATTAATTGTCACAAAATATGAGGTATTTTCGGAATGTAGAAAGAAAGTAATATGAGCAAAACATTTTAGTGAACCAGCGATTCGCAAGGTTTGAATCGATTTTCTGAACCAAGCATTTTACATTTTGGATCGGTTTGGGTCCCGCACACCAATGCACTTGCATCTAAAACATTTGAACCTGGGACAGATGCGTATTGGTGGAGTAACATCCCTGGAAATGTTGGTTAATAACTACCCTGAGGTTTTACAAAGTGGTTGTGGGGGAGTAACCAAACACAGCACTGAGCACTTGTTGTATCACAATCCATTTGAATCCATCTCTGCCACACTAGAAGTGCATTTGCTGCCATTTGGTGAAATGTCCTTGGCGTTGAAACTTAATTAGTGTTGGAACATCCATGTCTTAACATAGTGTACATACAGTGCATGGAAATCCCTGTTAAACCCTGGGAATTAGGCTATAAACTAGCTGCTTGACTTAGCTGTTCATAGACAACTCCTTCAGGGCAAGGGACAGAAGGCCATTCAGTGTGCAGGACCAGGGAGCCATGTATCCGGCCAAGCAGGTGCAAGATCTCCCAGTCCCCTCCCTCAGGAGCAGGGAAAGTGCTAGCAGCTGCTGAAGAGATGTACTGACACTTAAACCGGGATGCACTGAAACATTTGACTGTAACTGTTCCAAAAGAGCTGGTGGCCAAACAGTGTTTCACCCTTCTCAATCTACTAGAAGGATTAGGCTATTATTGTTCTGCAGAAAGCTGATATCCGTGCCAAAGACTCCTAAAGCCCTGATTTAGAATGTCTGACTTCAAAGTGGCTTGATTTGGGCTGGTCAACTGTCCTGACTTGTAAGAGACAAGTGTCTCACCTTGCTGTTCTCTTCTCCCTACAGGTCGCTGTCTACAGGACCCAACCCATGATGTACAGTGCCTGCTCTACAGTCCCACCCACTTCCTGTCTGTAGAGGAAGCGGCTCCACCAGTATGTCTTCCCACCCCCAGTCTGTGCCTCAGGGCCGGAGGACTGTGGACACCCGCCACCTGCCAAACCCTGCCAGTCTACCACTGCAGCTGGCACGGGCACACACGGTAAGAGCCCTGGGAAACTCTGGGCTGGTTTTCGCTGAAAACCAGTGTTCCTGGCACTGGTACTTAGCACCTTCACATGAAAAGCTGAGCGTATAATTGTAGATGTTACCCTGGCTCCCAATCGTTAGCAGTGATTTTGTCAACAGAGAATTATGCTGCACCGATGGAGGGAGCACGACCCTAGGGGCCCAAGGTTGTGTTTTTTCTAACAGTAACGTTCTGAGGCTACGCTGTTGTGCGCACACAGGGCGTGACACCCTAAAACCTGCTCCCTTATTAGATGTTTGAGTTGAAAGTTCATGTCATGGTTGATGTCCCATGTTGGCTTGAGCCTCTCTCTACTATAAGGAGGGAATCCTACCCCCCCAGGATCCCCACAGCTGCGCCTGCTTGTTAACCCCCCCCCCCACTCCAACTCGTCATCACGTTGAGGAGGAGATAAGGGTAGACAGACGGTCCATTTCCCCACAGTCAATCCCTCAGCCTCAGCTCAGTGAGAGAGGTGCATGTGTAGAGAAGGCCACTCTCTCATTTGTGTGAGGGAAATGGAGAGTGAGGATTATACAGTAATGTCCAGGGAGGTAGAGGGAGAAATAAAGGGAATAAGTGAAAAAACATTGGTGAGAGTTGAAACACGCTGTCATAGACTTGTCTTGCTGTCTGTTTTGCGTACAGTTATGTTCCAGTTGTCCTCTCCTCATATGCGTTGCTGTGTTGTATGTTTCAGGATGTGGGTTTGGCGGACTATCACCCTCACTCTCGGGACTACAGCTCCCACCTGGCTCAGCCCCACCGCCGCAGACCCTCTCTACTGTCCGAGTTCCAGCCAGGGAATGAGAGGTATGTAGCCTGCTACTACTTTGTACTACTATTTGACATGATTACACACACCCTGACCCCCCCCCCCCCCCAAGTATTTTAACACATGGGTTTCTTTGATCTCTGACATTCCTAGAAGCCCCTGTCACCTTTGGTCATCACCTACAATAATTTTTTTAAGAACACAATTTGTTCTAGAACACAATTTGTTCTAGTGTGATGGGTGTTCAGGTGTTGGCATGCTTATTTCATCTTCATGGAATCCTTTGACAGACAGAGCAGCAGGGAAGATCAAGTCATTTTGAGGCAAAACACTTTCCTTCAGCAATTTTCTGTCACAGTTCTCAGTGTTAACCCTCCGAGCCAATATGTTTTGCTCTCCCTCGTTACTAAGTTTACGCAAACCTAATGTAATTGGCACACCCATGTCTTTCCATTGTAATGTGTGGTGCTGAGCCGCTCTGGACTGGAGCGTAATGTAGCCTGGTTATTGGTAGCCTTCTACAGTAGAGCCATGTCAGACACAGCATTACAATGTATGTAGCGCATCGCAGAAGAGTCAGGTATTATATCTATCCAAGTGGTTTATTCATTATATATTCATGCTTTTTCTGAGGAGTCATCTTGATGAGTGGTTATGAATTATGTATATGCGTAATTGTTTGCGTATCACACAGATGAAAGGCCTCGAGTGCAAAGTGTTTTTGTTTTTTTCTTCAGTTGATTGACTTAGCCAATATTCCTGCATATGTTAGCTAGGAAGAAAGTGCAATATGCAACTTGAAGTGAAGTTTTTTTCTCATGAGGTCAACTGGATACTAGTCAACTGGCTGTCAAAGCAGCGCTGTGCAGCAGTGGCTCTCCGGGAGGTCTTTCTATTCATTTGTATTAGTTCACTGTCCTCTCCTCTCTAGAAATCCACCTGCACATCTTTCTTTGTGGTTGTAATGGAGGCCCTGTCTCAAGAGGATGTCAAGTGAGTTAGGCAGCATTACCCTCAGGAATTCTACTGGGACACATTGGCCGACACCAGATGGTAGTTGTGTCAGTGTGTGTGCCCGCGTGTGTGTAATGTGTAGCAGTGTGCGGCCAACCGTTTGTGTGTGGCTGGCTGTGCCTTGTCTTTCAGTATCAGTCAGACAGGCTTACTGGCTCTCTGGGACTTTGTTATTGAAGAACCTGCCCAGGCAGCATTTCCCAGGGAGCATTGTGTCCTTCCTTGACCACTACTTCTCTGCCCTGTCTTCTTTCTGGGTACAGTAGAGGACTCCACTAGTTCTGTCAGCACAAATGAACACCACATTGTTCTCGTCATTATCCCAAGAGGACATTGATTTGGCATGGGTCCCCAGATCCTCAAACGTTCTACAGCTGCACCATCGAGAGCATCCTGACAGGTTTTGCGGAGAGGCATCAGCTTGTGAGTCCCCTAGTCAAGCATTAGGCCTAAATGCTCAGCATGGCTTCAAGTGGGCTGAGATTCCACCCAGAGAATTTGCCGTCTCTCACACACCTATTCTGAATAGTGTGAATCTGTCCTTGGCAAAGCATCAGTCTCTTGCCCTCTGGGGTGCCAGGTACTCACTTCAGAAGCATAGTTCTAGGCACTCTGCTATATTTGGCGTCTGAGCATCCTCCTCATTGAGACAAGTCATTCATATTAGAAGGATGAATAAGGAATGAAATTCAAAGTGAAAAGTTAGAGACATAAGCTAGCTTTCCATCGAGTTGGCGACAGATTTCATGCGACTATTCTAAACTCTGCATAAAGAAAATCTCCACATTTTCCCAGCAGTGGTGTATTTCCATTAAACAGACTTGTTGCAGATAAAGGAAATCACAACGTGATGACAGTGCAGACACAATGTATTTTTTCTTTTAAATGTTCATGCACCAAATTAAAATATAATGTTCAATGTGTTTCTATTGCATTTTCAACTCTACCGATCAGTTTGTCACAGAAACTGTTGTGTTAAATAGCTAATAGCTAATAAATGTGTCTGCTCTGGTCTTGACAGATGTGCTCTAGCCAACAGCTAACAGATACAGTGCGGGTAGACTAGTCTTCATGATGAGATTATTATGGAGAAAAGCCAGCATATTTTTATTTTTCAAACAGCAGTCAAGCATCGATCGTAATGTCACCAGCCTGGAATCACCAGCCTGGATTTCAGCCTGGAATCGAACCAGGGACTGTAGTGTCACCTCTTGCTCTGAGATGCAGTGCCTTTGACCGCTGTGCCACTCGGGAGCCCTTGGGAGCATCAAGATCATCTTGCACTTTCACCACCCTGTGAAATTCATCACAAATGATTTAATCTGTATCCTTATAAACCGCATGCTTTCCCAATAAGTTGTAGTGGTAGGACCACACACGTCATTGCGTGTTGATAGTTATTATATTAATAAAAGCGTTTCCACCGACATTTCTCTCATAATTCATTTTACTGACGCAAAAAGATCCAACCTTGTCTAGCATAGCGTTTTGTCTAAAGTTTACCTACATATTTTCTGTTACCATCAGGCCTGTTGTGAAATGTTTTATTCAAGGTGTACTTTACTCGCATAGAAAGGTTGGATGGAAACCTGTTTATAGCCCAGTATTGGCTCTGGCCCCTACATGTCCAATCATAACTACCTTCCTCCATCATTAAAAACCTAAACTATAGCTGTTGTAGGATATATCACTGTCAAATTGCAGGTCACTACACAAGCGTAGGTTTTATAGAAATATCATAGGCTATATCTACTAGAGGTCGACCGATTTATGATTTTTCAACACTGATACCGATTATTGGAGGACCAAAAAAGGCGATACCAATTACTCTGACTATTTTTTTTATTTTTTATTTATTTATTTGTAATAATGACAATTACAACAATACTGAATGAACATTTATTTTAACTTAATATAATACATCAATAAAAATCAATTTAGCCTCAAATAAATAATGAAACATGTTCAATTTGGTTTAAATAATGCAAAACAAAGTGTTGTGGTTCCTTTTAACATGAAACTTCAATATTCCAAGGTAAGAGGTTTTAGGTTGTAGTTAATATAGTATTTATAGGACTACTTTGACTATTGGATGTTCTTATAGGCAAATTAGTATTGCCAGTGTAACAGTATAGCTTCCGTCCCTCTCCTCGCCCTTACCTGGGCTCAAACCAGGAACACATCGACAACAGCCACACTCGAAGCAGCGTTACCTATGCAGAGCAAGGGGAACAACTACTCTAAGTCTCATAGCGAGTGATGTTTGAAACGCTATTAGCTCACACCCAGCTAACTAGCTAGCCATGTCACATTGGTTACACCAGCCATTAGGCTGATGGACTTGAAGTCATAAACAGAGCTGTGCTTGCGAAGAGCTGCTGGCAAAACGCACGAAAGTGCTGTTTGAATGAATGCTTACAAGCCTGCTGCTGCCTACCATCGCTCAGTTAGACTGCTCTATCAAATCATAGACTTAATTATAACATAATAACACACAGAAATACGAGCCTTTGGTCATTAATATGGTCGAATCCGGAAACTATCATTTCGAAAACAAAACATTTATTATTTCAGTGAAATACGGAACCGTTCGGTATTTTATCTAACAGGTGGCATCCCTAACTCTAAATATTCTTGTTACATTGCACAACCTTCAATGTTATGTCATAATTACGTAAAACTCGGGCGAATTAGTTCGCAATGAGCCAGGCTGCCCAAACTGTTGCATATACCCTGACTCTGCGTGCAATGAACGCAAGAGAAATTACACAATTTCACCTGGTTAATGTTGCCTGCTAACCTGGATTTCTTTTAGCTAAATATGCAGGTTTAAAAATATATACTTCAGTGTATTGATTTTAAGAAAGGCATTGGTGTTTATGGTTAGGTACAGTCGTGCAACCATTGTGCTTTTTTCCGCAAATGCGCTTTTGTTATATCATCCCCCTGCGTTGCATCGATAATATGCAACGCAGGATACGCTAGATAAACAAGTAATATCAACCATGGGTAGTTATAACTACTGATTATGATTGATTGATTGTTTTTTGTAAGATAAGTTTAATGCTAGCTAGCAACTTACCTTGGCTTCTGCTGCATTCACGTAACAGGCAGGCTCCTTGTGGAGTGCAATGAGAGGCAGGTGGTTAGAGCGTTGGACTAGTTAACTGTAAGGTTGCAAGATTGGATCCCCCGAGCTGACAAGGCGAAAATCTGTCGGTCTGCCCCTGAACAAGGCAGTTAACCCAAGGTACTAGGCCGTCATTGAAAATAAGAATGTGTTCTTAACTGACTTGCCTAGTTAAATAAAGGTATATATAAAAACTAAAAATCGGCACCCAAAAACACAGATTTCCGATTGTTATGAAAACTTGAAATCGGCCCTAATTAATTGGTCGACCTCTAATATCTACTGCATGATGACAATTTGATTCCCTAAGCAAAACAGTGTCCTCTCTATGTGCTTGTAATACACTTTCAGTCTTTCACACATCCTATTTCTCTTCTTCCTATTGGCCTCTTAAATCCCATCAGGGATAATGGCTTTTACTGTAGAGCAGCAGAAACCACTTTAAAATAAAATGTTTAGGTGCCTAATCTAGGCCCATGGGCTATGTGTACCAGGAGTCGCAGAGGTTGTACGAGGTCACCTGAAATAAATGGAGCAGGGCTGTCAGTGAACTTTCTTTTCTTCTCAGCATTAGCCTTTCAGTTAAGTGCTTTTGAAAGCTAAAGGAGACCTTGGTGTGTCTAAAGAAGGATGAGCAAGCAGCGGTGATGTGCTAGGATCAGGGAATCTGTTGATTTGTTCTATGCGGAAAGTTAATGATGATAACCTTAGTCTTGAACTATCCTTATTTGAACAAATTCTCTGAAGGACGCTTTAGTGGAATATTTTCCCTTTCCTTACTGTGTTGTTTTGCCTAAGGCACAGCACTCAGTCTAGGCTATTGCGTCACGTAGAAGTTATCCTCCGAATTTTTTTTAATCAACTATCAAACACAGTTGTCTCTGATGTTTAGTTTGCGGAGTCGACTGGTAATCCCATTTTTATCTGTTTGATGTTTTCTTCTTTTTGTCTCTCTCTTCCTGTACTCAGTTCCCCGTCCCTGCCATGGAGCTTCTACCCCTGGCCCCCTCTCTCTCCCAGCCTCCCCTGCTCTCTGCACAGCTGCAGCTTTTCCTCTGGGGAGGGGGGAGATTGGCAAAGGCACAAACGCGTAGTGCTTCCACAATAACGCGGCGCTATCGGCACGCATGATCTGTGCTCTGCTCATAAGTGGATCTGAGCCAGTGAGAGACTAATGGAGACGTTGTTGTATTGTATCACAGCGCTGTGTATCACAGCGCTGTGCAGCGCCTCCTTCCTGATGTCCCTCACCCCTCTACCCCCTTTTACTCCTGTCAAATCCTCCCCAGGGATCAGATTATGTTGCACGCTCATGCATAAGCTTGGAGAGAGGGAGAGGGAAAAGGGAGGAATATAAAATAGCCACAGAGCTTGATGATGTGATTATGTAAGTGCCAAGCCTCTGGCAATCAGAGGGGTGTGTATCTAAAAGGGGAGTGAGGGGGAGGGGCTTTAACACACCATCTGGATTTACATTTTTTGCCACCTATTTTTTTTGCATCACTTTTTAAAGGGATAGTTCACCCAAATTGCATGTTGTTTTCCCTGTAAGCAGTCTATGGACAAGGTATGGTAATTTTAGGGGCATTTCCCAAATCTCATTCAAGTCATGCTATTAGCATTTTTCGCGTGTCATGACCAAATCATCCGAAAGTAACAAAAAATTGACTGTATAAAGCTCAACAAAGTCACTTATAGATGATTTGAACATGAGTTGAAAAAAACATGAATAATAGCAGTCACATGACTTGAATGGGGAAGCAGTGCCAGGGAAACCAACCCAAAGCAAGTATACACCAGGACTTCTGTCATTTCTCAGTCCAGGCCACCCCATGACACCTTTCACATGCAGATTCAGGATTGTGTAATATGTAACTGCTACATTCCTGCGGTCTCGTCATTGGGGAGAATATAGCAGATCCTGGCTAAATTATTATAGTACCAGTGGCACCCTGCAAGACAACGCTTTCTGCTCACTGGCAGTAAAATTAACCACACAGTAGTCCTTTGTGGCTCTGCACTGGCAATTGTGGTTGTGTTTCCCAGTTGTTTCCCACCCCTAAGAAGCCACTTCCATTTTGACATTGCCAGTCTTGTCACTGACATTCCAGCATCTACCTAAGAATGTCTCAAGGGCAGGTTTTTAGAAAATCATGGCCTAATCTGGAACAGAGCGCCATTACCAAGTCGTTAACCTTAACTGATGTATGTAGTGAACTAACCTCGTCCCCAGGCTGTTGCGTATATAAGCATGGTACATCAACGATTCAAAGTTGGCCTTAGTGGGAGTGACCATAGAATTCTATGGGAGTGTTTGTCATTTAATTTGAGCGACTCACACAACTGCAAGGCCGGGCTCTGTGTTTGTGGTGTGCTAGTTTACAGGGGGGCTAAGGGGGAAGGTGTTGTGGTGTGCTAGTTTACAGGGGGGGTAAGGGGGAAGGTGTTGTGGGAGATGAATGGTTGGTAGATTAAGGTGAATAAACCTTAAGCCTAAGCCTATGCGCCAGGAGTTTCTCCCGGTCTTTCTCTATTGGCTAACGAAGCCCAAGTTTGACTCGATGGTCCACCAGACTCTTCACACGTTCGGGTGGAAGTGTCTGGGAACGAGATTAGTAGTGAACTGAATATTCAAAGCCTTTCATTTCACTGAACATTGAAGGACACAGCCTGCTTTTCCAGACCCTTATTTATAATGTTTTTTGCTTGTTTGAATTCCCTGAGTTTGAATGTACTGTGAGTCTAAAACCACACGTACAGCAGCTCATGACCTATTGTATTGCAGCTCTGCTCCCCTCTTCTCCCTTCCACCCATGATTTTAGCCATCTAATTGTTAGCATTCCAGGCCTCCCAGCTCTGTTCTGGTTCGGAGCTACAGTACAGGGATGTTGCAGGGAAAGGGCCGCAGGAGAGGTCAGTCATGGTTTTGGGTGTCTGTGTGTGTGGCCCTAGTGAGTAGTGACCACTTGACAATTCAAAAAGATAGAAGAGCAACTAGGCTTTATGCTGTGCTTTAGTGTAGTGTATTAGTAGTGGCAGTCGGAAGGTGGGTTACAGAACTCATTTTTGGTGTCTGTTTGATCTGCCTCAGCATTCCTGTCTAATAACTAACTATGCTGCTCCTTCTGTTTAAGTCATGGGTTTTTACATTTTAGTAATTTAGCCGACGCTCTTATCCAGAGCGCCTTGGTGAGTTCATACAGTACATTTTCATATTTGTTCGTACTGGTCCCCCGTGGGAATCGAACCCACAACCAAAGGCGTTGCAAGTGTCATGCTCTACCAACAGAGCTTTTTAGCTTATCTGGTCATATTGTACAGACACAAGTAATATTTTAGGTCAGTAGGACCACAAACATTTAGCTAATCGCCCTGGGGTTGTGTGCAGACATGAAATGCATCAGTTGTGTAAACCTAGGCATATGTACAGAAGGGACCAGAAATAGGCAAGGCCTGTATGCTGCCGTAAGTGGGTCACGCGGTGAGTGGGATAGGATAGGCCTGGTCGTTTCCTTTGTTTAGCCCGCTCACCGCGTGGGCCGTACAAATGGAGAAGTTCATCATTATGGTCATGTTGTCAAATCCCTTGTCTCCCCCAGGACCATTATCTGCTTTGAGTGTTTCATGGATTGACACTTTTTCATGTAGCAGAGTGGTGTTCTCAAGTGATAAAGCACTTCTACCATTGTACGGAGGGGGTGGAGGAGCTCTTAGGAATGGATATTGGCAATCACTCAAGACGGTGACGTCTAGAATCGCTCTTCCTAAAAAAAAAAAAAAAATTCAGCACAATGACCGTGAATAACTCCATATTACTGTAATACGTCTTATAATACACAATGACCGTGAATAACTCCATATTACTGTAATACGTCTTATAATACACAATGACCGTGAATAACTCCATATTACTGTAATATGTCATATAATACACAATGGAACATTATTTTGTTAATAGGGGAAAGTATTGGGCAGTATATCGTATTTTACTATGTACCGGTATTGATGCATGGACCGGTTTGGGTTTTTACTTTCTATAATGGTATTTGAATGTTTGGTTTGTTAAATGTGATACGCCGTTTGTAACGCCCATTTTTATAGTTTACACCTCTACTTGAGTCATCCCTCTCCGCTCTCTCTCTCTCTTTCCATGCCGCTTTCCACACAGACCGAGTCCCACCCCCTGTCACTCAAGGAGCACATTTGTTGTTTCTTGACCACGAGACACTTTCGTTCAGTCTGCATGGTCAATGCAGCACATGCAACAATGTTGTTTCCACTTTGATCTTAATTTAAATCCACAAGCGTTCTATAATGACAATATTATGTTGTGTTTGTTACATCTGCAAACAGCTAGTTTGTTTTTTCTTAGCAAGTTAAGCTAAATCGTGTTCGCTACTAATGCTAATGGATAGTTAGATGGCTAGCTAACTAGCTAATAAAAGTAGTGAGTCAGAGCAAACGTAGCTAGCTAATACAGCCTGATACCAGTGCTAGTGGAGGCCTAAATCAGCATGGTGTTTATGCAACAGTGTCTTCTAAATCAAGAGGAATAGGCGAATAAAGATTTAATGTAGCCAAAGACTATAGGGTCCGCTAGGGAACACTGAACATCACTTTGGTTTCTACCCTGTCACAATAACTCGTCCACTGCATTTTCATTCGTTGTCATGTCAAACACTGTGTTCAAAGTGCCCACTATTATTTATATTCTAACTAGAATTATAATAAACATTCTATTTCCATGATTCCAAAAGGTCACAAGTGTTTTGATCTAAATCACAATCGCAACATTTGGTTAAAAATAAGGCCTAGTATTTTTGCCCATATCGTGGCAGTGTGGAAATGATCTCAAATGAGTGCAGGAAATGCAGAAATTGATGGAAATGCAGGAAATTATTTTAGGTTGAAGTTGAATTGAAGAGTATAAAATAATCAAAATGGTGAAAAACCCATTGAAATACTTCAGATATGTGTTGCCACCCTAGGGTCACGCACTACTCATAATGCAATTGTAGAACTTTTATTAATCAAAGCATAAAATATTGTCAAATTTGAAAAATACTATGATATGATATTTTGGCCTTATCGCTCAGCCCTAAATAGAGGGCTTTTATTTCATGCCCCGCAACATTGAATTTGATCTGTGTGAATTGATTTAACAAATATACAGTTCTGAATATCCAGTGGTTATTTTATTACATCAGCTCACAACTATTATGGTGCCAGTTTGCTGGCTTGACTTCCTCCTAGTCTGATATACCATACTTACAGATGTTAGTTGTTTACCTGTCTTTCTCTTTGTCCCTACAGAGGTCAGGAGCAACATATCCGCTATGAGCACATATACCTGCCCGATCCCAACAGCCTATCAGAGGTGGAATATGCTGAGATGAAGCGTCCTCGGCTGGACATGGGGGCGGAGTCTCTCATGAGGCACTCAGCCCACCGCCCACAACTTCCTCTGGGAGGGGCAGAGGACATGTCAAAGGTCAGTGTTGATTACTTAGGAAATGTACTCCTACTTTGATTAGTTTGGTTTAAAGTGCTGATTTGGATAGGACAGCTTTCTCTTAACTGTGCTGACATTTCGCCTGGCTGGCTGAGGTTAAGTGGTTATTTAGCATGGTGTGGTGAGTCATTTGACACTCTGTGGTTATTTATAGCTACTAAATGCCCAGAGTAAACAAGCAGTGATGTGGGAAGTAGCTGTGCTGTTGTTTTCTCTCCCAGGAATGGCTGGGTACTGGCTTGAATATATTTTTCTATGTGCCTGCTGGGTCACAGAAACACTCCAAAAGCATAGGTTTAACAGTGTAAATGCATAACATAGCAGCTAATGGTAATGAATATTTCCTCTTCAGCAAGGGATCAGTTCCTTGATGGAGGTGAGTCAGTCATAAGTAATGCAGATTGCCTTTCACTTTTTGAGGTTCAGACCTACTGCACAACAACTGTGCTCTGCTTTAGCTGCACTGGTGACTGCTGTGTCTTAAATGAATAGCGCAGGTATTTATTTGCTTCAGTCACGGAACACAACCACCGCTTTTTAGAGACCTCCTTCTGTTTGGTCCAGGCATCTATTTCCTTAATGCAGGAAGCTTTTGCTCTGTAAGATGTTGAAAAGACTACCACACCGTTTGTGACCAGTATAAACAATATCATAACAAATCCATCGCAAATGAGACTTGCAAAGGCTGCCTATCATACATCCCCGATTTTGCGTAAAAAGTCTCCTCAATGGAAATGATGTTGTTCTCCTTTTTCTTCTTTTGCTCAATCTTTCTGGTACTCACTGAAGTTCACTCATAAAAATTCATTTAGATCCCGGATTTTGTTTGAAACCGGCAATTATTTGCTGAAATGTGTGCCGATTCCTGGCTATTAAAAGGGACAAGCTTCTATTTGAGACTGCGTTTAATTAAAGTTTTACGGTAAGTGGCAGCAGACACAGATGTGTGGAATGTTAGCTAGCTCTGAGAATGTGTCCCATGAATAGGGCTGGCACAGTCCGTGTGTGTTGCTTTCTACAGGTTCTGTTTTCTAGGTCAGAGGCTCGGGGGAAGGTTGTGCTGCTCACTGCTCTGGTCTCCTTTCACCTGTCATCAACACAGTGGATGACACTCTGCTAGTACTGTTTCTCTGCTCATCAACAAGTCATGGCACCTGGAAGGTGATTCTGAAAAAGCACTGAAGAAATGATTGTTCCCACTCATACTCTACCATCTGGGGTCGGTGGGAGTTGTTAGTAACCAAGATTGTTCCCAGAGTGCTATGTTGTTACACCCACACTTACTGTTGCTGTTTAGCTAGCTATGTCCTGTTGGTGTCTTCTACACGTCAAATGTTAGCAGAATAGTAATTTTGGCCATTTTGCTAATCTATTCCAGAGGATGTTTAATTTCTAATCAATTTAGTCCATTTCTGAATAAGGGGCAAGAGAATGAGCTTTGCCTCATTGGGAAAACTATCCTGCTCTACCTAGGGCTGTGGCGTTGATTGTCAAGCAAATAACTGCCGGTGTCACGGTAACTGACTGTTAATGAACATAAACACATTTTTAGCAACTCCTGGCTTCCACGCATAGCCTACAGTCCACTGATGCAGACCTTTGAAACATCACCATTTTAAAAGTCTAATAAATCCATGTAATATAGCCTTCACAATAAAACTATTATTTACTTTAGACAGGTCTAAAGGAACATGATAGGAATTAAAATGTAGTCTATTTCAGAATAATAGAATAGCATACTCTGAGTTGTCCTTATGTTAGGCCCTGATCTGGCTATGCCATATGGCTGGGGGCTACACCAGCTCATTTAGCAGACAATATTTGCTTAGAATTCCATGGCTCTATTTAAAAACATATATTTTATAGTATGAAGAATACAATTGAACATAGCTGAATAGAAAGGAATTCTTTTCCAAACGATTGCCAGGAAAGTGCGCACATGCGGCTATTCTGTGTTGAGCGCTTAACAAAGAAACAGGTCCTCCTATATGCTATTTATATATGCTATTTATAAGTTATTTCTGCAACTTTAGTTGAGATACAAATGTTGGGCTATATGTTTTGATGTTTAATACATTCTAAGGCTGCATGATGAGACTAAAAATGTTTTTTTTTTTTTAAGTTGCATGAAAGGCTCTGAGTTGTTTCTTGTGCAGGCTGCACACACTTCATCAGTCTCTCATTCACAATTTGATAAGCACTTGATAATATTTTCACAAGGCCTTGAATTTCCAGTTGACAACCCCCTTGTGTGGCTGTAATGCCCCCTAAAACATCTATGCATTTTGCGACCAAAGTGGCTGTTGTGCTCTTCGGATTAATATAATAATTATAATTCCCTTCCCCAGGCTGCCATACTCCGAAGCACCTCTCGCTCACATGGCTCTCTCAGATATCTCAATTCGTATTAGCTAATGCCCATCACATGATCAGGTCCTTCTCAAAGCTAAGAAGTAGGCTAGAAGTGAAGACGGACACACATCGGGGACACATCAAATCCCGAGTCCACGTTGAAGATGTTACAACTGTCTACATTTAGCATACTTTTCATCAGCCAACAAGATGAGTAGTCCGAACAAACAGCACTAGCCTATGTTAATCTACTATTCCCCATAGTACAAAAGTTGACCCATTCTTTTGGTCAACTTGTTCTTCTGTGCATTAAATAAATATTCCAAAAATACGCTGGGACAGTTGTTGGATGCGATAGATCCCAAATTAATACAACCACAAACATTTAAACGCAATGAGGCTGATGCAACAGATCAGAACGTTTTAGCTTAAAATGTTGATGAACTATTAGGCTATTTCTTCACATTATAAGTGCACCAATGCACACATGGCAAATGTTCCAAAATACAATCAATTAGAGGAAAATGCTGTTCTCAAATGTGATCGCAAATGCAGTTATGCATGTGATACTTTATGGTAAATTATCTTCCCCAAACTTGAAACTCAAGCGTCACCTATATACACTACCGGTCAAACGTTTTAGAACACCGACTCATTCAAGGGTTTTCTTTATTTTTTAAAACAATTTTCTATATTGTAGAATAAAATATCAAAACTATGAAATAACACATCATGGAATCAAAAAGTGTTTAACAAATCAAAATATATTCTGTATTTGAGATTCTTCAAATAGCCACCCTTTGCCATGATGGAAGCTTTGCACACTCTTGGCATTCTCTCAACCAGCTTCACCTGGAATGCTTTTCCAACAGTTCTTGAAAGAGTTCCCACATGGATCTCCCACAAGGAGTTCCCACAACAAGTTCTGAGCACTTGCTTTTCCTTCATTCTGCGGTCGAGCTCATCCCAAACCATCTAAATTTGGTTGAGGTCCGGGCATTTTTACAACACTACTGATTGGCTCAAACGCATTAAGAAGGAAGGAAATTCCACAAATTAACTTTTTAACAAGGCACACCTGTTAATTGAAATGCATTCCAGGTGACGACCTCATGACACTGGTTGAGAGAATGCCAATTCTGTGCGAAGCTGTCACTAAGGCAAAGGGTGGCTATATGGCACTAAGTCACTACATGATTGTGGTGTTTCATAGTTTTGATGTCTTCACAGTTATTTTACAATAAATAGTAAAAGTAAAGAAAAATCCTTGAATGAGTCGGTGTTCTAAAACTTTTGACCGGTGGTGTATGCCAACTAGGCTCTACACCGGTTGTAAAAGCAGATTAATGTGCTTAATTCTTTTGGCCACGTTATTTGCCCACTTTAGTTGTGATACGAACCTTATCAACACGGTTATGCCTATGGGCTAGTCTGCATGAGGTGTGCGACTATGATTTAAAAAGTTGCACAAAAAAAACATGTTTCGTTCCTTACTGCACACACTGGGCATCATTCACAAGTTATAATGCATCATTCACAAGGGATAATGCATCATGCACAAGGGATAATGCATCACACACAAGGGATAATACATCATTCGAAAGGGATAATGCAGCACCCACATGGGGATAATGCAGCACTCACAGGGGATAATGCAGCACTCACAGGGGATAATGCAGCACTCACAGGGGATAATGCAGCACTCACAGGGGATAATGCAGCGTTCACAGGGGATACTGCAGCGTTCACAAGGGATACTGCATCATTCACAAGGGATACTGCATCATTCACAATGGATAATGTATAATTTACAATGGATAATGTATAATTTACAAAGGATAATACATATTTCACAGGGGATAAGCTAATATTGTCACCCATCAGACTATTCTTGATTTAGTGTTGTCTTTACACCTAATAATATATGTGTGAAATTTGTTTTGATTTAGACTGCACCATTATCATGCACCTGTCTCAGAACAGGGGCAGCGGGAAAAAATACTTGTTATCTATGCATCTAAATAGCGAATGGAAGACGCTTTTCCCGTGGTTTGTTTTCATTCCAGCCAGGTAGGCTATACTCCTGTTGTAAAGACAAGCAATGTGATTATTAGTGAAGTTAATAAATATAGTAGGCCTAGCCTATAGAAAGCTGATGGGATCCTATTTTTAATAGAAGCCATCAAAACTCTGTTTTCTCACACAATTGCATAGCCTATTGAAATGTTGCTCAACATGTGCTCATGCGCTTTCATGAAGTGTTTGATTTGATTATCGAAAACATTTGAATTGATGTCAGAGTGATTAGAGGGACAACAGAGTGCTGAGTACCAGGCAGTTATCAAGTTAGGTAGGCTACTCATGACCATCAGCAGCAGCAGAGCTTGGAGATGCATAATTACCGTGACTAAATGGTCATGTGGAATTTGACTGCGATGATGACTTGTGACCACCGGTGTGGCAGTAATACGGCCACCGTAACAGCCCTAGCTCTACCCGGTGTTAGTCATCCCTGGCCTGACCTGCCTGTTGGGACAGCAGCAAGGACAAGGACATCTCACACACCCTCTACTGTGCTGTGTGAGATCCTGCTGAGTGGCAGCATCTTCCCCTGGGGCAGCCAGGGTATTATTAGACACCACATTGAGCTGGACTGGGAGGAGGATAGGGAGGGGGATTCTGAGTAGGGAATATGTGGGGAATATGAGCTAGCTGTGAAACAAACAATTAATAAATAATGGAGCTGCTGACCTAGATTTGATGGGCCTCTCTCAGGATTAAGCACCATAGCAGAGGAAGATGAAAACGGCAGCATCACAGCGAAGAGCAGAGATACTGCTAGTCTAGTGAGATGTTCCTGACATGGTACAGAGCACTTCAAACTGCTACGGGAGGCAGCCAGCCAAGGAATGATAAATAGATATGCCAATAAAGGAGACTGCAAAACACACACAGATTCTCTAAGCTAGCTGGGAGATATACAGGAACACTAGTAATTCCTCAGTGCTGAGGGCTGTGAAGCCATTATATAAGTGTTGTCAGATTCAACCACTGTATGGAAAGAATGAGCAAAACGAGAGGAGAGCGGGGGATGGGGAACAGAGGCAAAGGGCAAATACAGAGAGAGGCACAGATGAAGGGGAAACGGGAAAGGGAGGAGTAAGAGACAGAGGGACAGGATAAGGGAGAGCAGACGAGACAATATAATAGCAGCAGCCTGTCTAGCAGGCATATACAGTGCCTTCGGAAAGTATTCACACCCCTTGACTTTTTCCACATTTTGTTTTGTTACAAAGTGGGATTAAAATGGATTTAATTGACATTTTTTTGCCAATGATATACACACAATACTCTGTCATTTCAAAGTGGAAGACCAATTCTAACGTTTGTAAAAAAAAAAAAATAGGTAAGCATTCAACCCCCTTAGTCAATACATGTTAGAATCACCTTTGGCAGCGATTACAGCTGTGAGTCTTTCTGGGTAAGAGCTTTCCACACCTGGATTGTATAATATTTGCCCATATATATATTTTTTTAATTTTCAAAATTCGTCAGGCTCTGTCAAATTGGTTGTTGATCATTGCTAGACAACCATTTTCAGGTCTTGCCATAGATTTAGAAGCGGATTTAAGTCCAAACAGTGACTCGGCCAATCAGGAACATTCACTGTCTTCTTTGTTAGCAACTCCAGTGTAGATTTGGCCTTATATTTTAAGTTATTGTCCTGCTGTAAGGTGTATCTGGTGGAAAGCAGACTGAACTAGGTTTTCCTTTTGGATTTTGCCTTATCTCCATTCAGTTACATTGTTTTTATCCTGAAAAACTCCCCAGTCCTAACGATTACAAGCATACGCATAACATGATGCAGTCATCACTATGCTTGAAATATGAATAGTGATCATCAGTAATGTGTTGTATTGGATTTGCCCCAAACATAACACACTGTATTCAGGACAAAGTTAATTGCTTTGTCAAATTTTTTTGCAGTATTACCTTAATGCCTTGTTGCGAACAGGATGCATGTTTTGGAATATTTGTATTCTGTGCAAGTTTCCTTCTTTCACTTTGTCTATTAGGTTAGTCTTGTGGAGTACTTATAATGTTGTTGATCCATCCTCAGGGTTCTCCTATCACAGCCATTAAACTCTAACTGTTTTAAAGTCACTCTTGGCCTCGTGGTGAAATCCCTGAGTGGTTTCCTTCCTCTCTGACAACTGTTAGGAAGGACACCTGTATCTTTCTAGTGACTGGGTGTATTGATACACCATCCAAAGTGTAATTAATAACTTCACCATGCTCAAAGGGATATTCAATGTTGTTTTTTCCCCCTCTACCAATAGGTGCTATTCTTTGCGAGGTATTGGAAAACCTCCCTGGTCTTTGGTTGAATCTGTGTTTGAAATTCACTGCTCGGCTGAGAGTCCTGACAGGATGGATGACAAGTTGTCCTTCACAATGCATATCAAAAGCTAAGAAGCTATTTTTTTTTTAAATATCGAAATGCCTTAGTGCCTTAATATTAAAAATAGGAGAAAGATTGTTCAAGCAACGCTTCTCACTGTATTGGATTTTGGTGGTATTGTTTACATGCACGCGGCACAACCTCTGTTTTAAAACCCTTGGACACAGTCTACCATTCTGCAATACGTTTCATCACAGGGGACAATTTTAGGACCCATCATTGTCGTCTGTATAAAAATGTGGGATGGACCTCTGTCTGTAAGAAGAGAGCTGCATTCTCTTTGATTTATTTACAAAGCAATCTGACAGAAACTCCCTTCATATGTAACTTCATTAATTAAGATAAGAATCATAAGTTACCAAACCCGTTCACAGGAATGGATAACACTAGAGATCCCTTCAGTCTCCACAGATTTAGGAAAATCTGCGTTGAATTTTTTTTGCCCCTAATTTGTGGAACAATCTGTAGAGTTCACTGCAGTTAGATGTACTGGTGTCACTCAGGCAGTTTAAGTGATTGATTGAGGACCTCTATGTAGTTGAATGCGATTGCTTTTAGTAAATTTTTATTTTTGTTAATTGTCTGCTGTATTATATTGTTTTATTCACGTGTATGTTTTAATATCTGTTTTTATTGTAATGTGTACAGGGCTCTCTTGTAAAAGAGATTTTTTATCTCATTGTGACTCCGTGTAAATAAAGGTTAAATAAATAAAAAAATATTGTATGTGGGGTACTGAGAGGAAGTAGTCATTAAGAAATCATGTTAAACACTATTGCACACAGAGTGAGTCCATGCAACTTATTGTGTGAGTTGTTAATCAAATGTCTACTCCTGAACTTATTTAGGCTTGCCATAATAAAGGGATTGAATATTTATTGACTCAAGACATTTCAGCTTTTCATTTTTTATTAATTTGTAATCATTTCGAACAGCATTCCACTTTGACATTATGGGGTATTGTGTTAAGACCAGTGCCGCACAATTGTTTTTACCTGTTTTTAAATTCAGACTGAGTCAATCACAGACTCCCACCACTGCTGTGTCTTGATATGTAATGGAGTCCGGGCAGATCCACAGGTGTAGTTCCACAACAGCGTGACAGACTTCCACCCAGCACAATGAGTCTTGTTTTCTCTCCTCAATGAGAGGTAGATTAGATGGAGGGAAGGCCGCCTGCTGTCTAAGCCTCTGCTTGGTGATCAGCCATAGCCCTTGGAGAACAGAATAGGGATGAGGTATTTCAATTTGTCACGTGCACAAGTATAGTGAAATGCCTTTCTTGCCAGCTCCAAACCCAAGGTAGAACAAAAACACAAGAATTTTGAAAAAGTAAGAAGCTATATACAGGGTCAGTTCCAGTACCATATTTACAATGTGCAGGGATACTGGAGTGATGGAGGTAGATATCTATAGGGGTAAGGTGACTAGGCATCAGGATATATGATAAACAGAGTAGCAGCAGCGTACATGATTGTGTGCGTGCGGTGTTGCCCAAAGGATTTATTTTCAGCAGCGTTGGCAAAGTTAGCGGGGGTGGGGGAGAGACGCTTAGCAGCCAAACAAGGCACTGGTAGGATTGCGTGTGTCTGATGTAGAGGTCGACCGATTAATCGGAATGGCCGATTTAATTAAGTTTTCAGAACAATCGGAAATCGTTAATTTTGGACACCAATTTAGCCGATTTTAAATTATTATTATTTATTTTTTTACACCTTTTACTAGGAAAGTCAGTTGAGAACACATTCTAATTTTCATTGACAGCCTAGGAACGGTGGGTTAACTGCCTTGTTCAGGGGCAGAACGACACATTTTTACCTTGTCAGCTCAGGGATTCAATCTTGCAACCTTACAGTTAACTAGTCCAACGCTCTAACCACCTGCATCACGAGGAGAGGAGCCCGCCTGTTACGTGAATGCAGTAAGAAGCCAAACTAAGTTGCTAGCTAGCATGAAACTTAATCAATCATAATCACTAGTTATAACTACACATGGTTGATGATATTACTAGTTTATCTAGCGTGTCCTGCGTTGCATATAATCGATGCAGTGCGCTTTCGCGAAAAAGGACTGTCGTTGCTCCAACGTGTACCTAACCATAAACATCAATGCCTTTCTTAAAATCAATACACAGAAGTAAATATTTTTAAACCTGCATATTTAGCTAAAAGAAATTCAGGTTAGCAGGCAATATTAACCAGGTGAAATTGTGTCACTTCTCTTGCGTTCATTGCACGCAGAGTCAGGGTATATGCAACAGTTTGGGCTGCCTGGCTCATTGTGAACTAATTTGCCAGAATTTTACGTAATTATGACATAACATTGAAGGTTGTGCAATGTAACAGGAATATTTAGACTGATGGATGCCACCCGTTAGATAAAATATGGAACGGTTCCATATTTCACTGAAAAAATTATGTTTTGTTTTCGAGATGATAGTTTCCGGATTCGACCGTATTAATGACCTAAGGCTCGTATTTCTGTGTGTTATTATGTTATAATTACGTCTATGATTTGATAGAGCAGTCTGACTGAGCGGTGGTAGGCACCAGCAGGCTCATAAGCATTCATTCAAACAGCACTTTCGTGCGTTTTTCCAGCCGCTCTGGTGTTTATGAATTCAAGCCTATCAACTCCCGAGATTAGGCTGGTGTAACGATGTGATGTGAAATGGCTAGCTAGTTAGCGGGGTGCGCTCTAATAGCGTTTCAAACTTCACTCGCTCTGAGACTTGGAGTAGTTGTTCCCCTTGCTCTGCATGGGTAATGCTGCTTCGAGGGTGGCTGTTGTCGATGTGTTCCTGGTTGGAGGGGGAGGGCTACTGTCTGGGGGCTGGAAGGTCATTCTTCACACTAGAGGTCTTCAAGGATCCACCTGTACCCGAAATCCCGAGCGGGTACGAATCCAGAATTCTAAAAAGTTTCACGGGTCTGCGTCAGATCAGATATGATTGTCATGGGTCTCGAACGCGACGGCTGCAGTAGAGAGAGAGGGATTGTGGAATTTATGCTGCGAGTGGCGTGTGTAGCTTGTTGTTGTTGGCTAATCAAAAGTCATCAATGTGGCAATAGGCTACAGTCATAGAGCCTCTATTAGGAGGTATCTAATCCCAATGGGAATTAAAATAACGGAATGAAAAGTTAAAGGAGAAAGATGGACTACAACGAACAAGAGCCTACAGGTAGGATGCTACTTAATATTCTGAACGGAGTTGTGTAGGACAAGAAAGCGCATGCAGCCTCAATTAGGCTAGCTAGCTAGCTTAACTAGCTTCTCCCAATTTGATGCACTCAAGACAGGTTCTACTACGTAATCATATTGGATGATAAATAACCTAGCTATGGGCGCTATTAGTCTGCCCATAGTGCGAGTCGGTTTGGTTGGTTGCTGTCTCGTCTCTACCTCCCTGCTTGCTCCCCGTGTCACTCGCTCAGTCAAGGTAGCCTACACGCACAGCACGCATGGCCCCTGCTAGAGTGGCACCTCTCTACCTCCTCTCCCTTGCGCTTTATCAGCTCCTATTTAATTAAGTAGCTTAAAAATAGCATTTTCTGCTGCTTCCCCCACTGATCGTACTGGGTCTGGATCCGACCAGGCATATACGGAACGAATGTAGTTGTCCTCGGGTCCGTTCGGAATGGGTGTCTGTCAATGTTTTTATTTATTCATATCGGGTCCGGGTGTAAAAGCCCCAGGTCAATTTCGGAAAGGTTCCACCTTTTTGGACCCATGAAGGCCTCTACTTCACACCTCCAATCTGTAACTTCACTAAATTTCCATGCGTGCCACACTCTGCCCACACTGCGCTAACATGAGGGCTGACCTGTCAGTCTGACAGAGATATTTATGCTGTTGTGGAAACCAAAATACCTTTCATGTCTATGCCAGACTGCCAGCTTGGATGTCATAGTCACATGCCTGTGTGTGTGCGTGCGTGCTGCCCCCTTCCCTGGACACCTTTCCCCCACATTCTCCTGTTTGCTGGTCGGTTGTGTATTGTCAGTCATTACTGGCAGCTCTGAATCTGTACTGATTAGCTTTTGGCATAGACTGTTTTTATGGTCAGGGAAGGTCAGGCTTCACACGGTTGTCTGAGTGGTTTAGGCTAACCCTGACTTAGTGGCACTTGCTGTGAGTAAATTTAAGGGTCTCTTGTTTCTGTGGGTTCGAGCATTGCCATTGACACAAAATTAATCCTACTTCAGAATGTTAACTTAGGCTAAGAGGAGTTGTGCACCTCTTTCTGTTTTTAACAAGACTAAATCATGTGATCTCATGAACACCTGCTAACATGAAAACAACAGGATGTTTTCTCTGCTCCTTTCAATTGTCGCACATACACTGACTGTACAAAACATTAGGAACACCTTCCTAATATTGAGTTGCACCTCCTTTTGCCCTCAATTTGTTGGGGCATGGACTACAAGGTCTCAAGCATTCCACAGAGATTTTGGCCCATGTTGACTCCAATGCTTCCCACAGTTGTCAAGTTGCCTGGATGTCCTTTGGATGGCGGGCCATTCCTGATAATCACAGGAAACTGTTGAGCCTGAAAAATGTAGCAGCGTTGCCCTTCTTGACACACAAACCAGTGCGCCTGGCACCTACCCGTTCAAGTGCACTTAAATATTTTGTCTTGTCCATTCACCCTTTGAATGGCACAAATACACAATCCATGTCTCAAGGCTTAAATGTCCTCCTTTAACCTGTCTCCTCCCCTTCATCTACACTGATTTTGAAGTGATTTTAATAAGCAATCATAGCTTTCACCTGGTCAGTCTGTCATGGAAAGAGCAGGTGTTCCTAATGTTTCATACACTCAGTGTATGTTCGCTGACACACTGCACATACAGCACACGCTCTATCAAAGCCTGTGCTCACTCAGCAGGCATGCATTCATTGCACATGTACTGTGTGTGTACAGTCGTGGCCAAAAGTTTTGAGAATGACACAAATATTAATTTTCACAAAGGTTATTGCTTCAGTGTCTTTAGATATTTTTGTCAGATGTTACTATGAAATACTGAAGTATAATTGCAAGCATTTCATAAGTGTCTAAGGCTATTATTGACAATTACATGAAGTTGATGCAAAGAGTCAATATTTGCAGTGTTGACCCTTCTTTTTCAAGACCTCTGCAATCCGCCTTGGCATGCTGTCAATTAACTTCTGGGCCACATCCTGACTGATGGCAGCCCATTCTTGCATAATCAATGCTTGGAGTTTGTCAGAATTTGTGGGTTTTTGTTTGTCCACCCGCCTTTTGAGGATTGACCACAAGTTCTCAATGGGATTATGGTATGGGGAGTTTCCTGGCCATAGACCCAAAATATCGATGTTTTGTTCCCTGAGCCACTTAGTTATCACTTTTGCCTTATAACAAGGTGCTCCATCATGCTGGAAAAGGCATTGTTCGTCACCAAACTGTTCCTGGATGGTTGGGCGAAGTTGCTCTCGGGGGTTGTGTTGGTACCATTCTTTATTCATGGCTGTGTTAGGCAAAATTGTGAGTGAGCCCACTCCCTTGGCTGAGAAGCAACCCCACACATGAATGGTCTCAAGATGCTTTAATGTTGGCATGACAAAGGACTGATGGTAGCGTTCACCTTGTCTTCTCCGGACAAGCTTTTTTTTTGGATGCCAAACAATCGGATAAGGGATTCATCAGAGAAAATGACTTTACCCCAGTCCTCAGCAGTCCAATCCCTGTACCTTTTGCAGAATATCAGTCTGTCCCTGATGTTTTTCCTGGAGAGAAGTGGCTCCTTTTCTGCCCTTCTTGACACCAGGCCATCCTCCAAAAATCTTCACCTAACTGTGTGTGCAGATGCACTCACACCTGCCTGCTGCCATTCCTGAGCAAGCTCTGTACTGATGGTGCCCCGATCCCGCAGCTGAATCAACTTTAGGAGACGGTCCTGGCGCTTGGTGGACTTTCTTGGGCGCCCTGAAGCTTTCTTCACAACAATTGAACCGCTCTCCTTGAAGTTCTTGATGATCTGATAAATGGTTGATTTAGGTGCAATCTTACTGGCAGCAAAATCCTTGCCTGTGAAGCCCTTTTTGTGCAAAGCAATGATGACTTCATGTGTTTCCTTGCAGGTAACCATGGTTGACAGAGGAAGAACAATGATTCCAAGCACCACCCTCATTTTGAAGCTTCCAGTCTGTTATTCAAACTCAATCAGCATGACAGAGTGATCTCCAGCCTTGTCCTCGTCAACACTCACACCTGTGTTAACGAGAGAATCACTAACACGATGTCAGCTGGTCCTTTTGTGGAAGGTCTGAAATGCAGTGGAAATGTTTTTTGGGGATTCAGTTCATTTGCATGGCAAAGAGGGACTTTGCAATTAATTGCAATTCATCTGATCACTCTTCATAACATTCTGGAGTATATGCAAATTGCCATCATACAAGGCAGCAGACTTTGCGAAAATTAATATTTGTGTCATTCTCAAAACTCTTGGCCACGACTGTACATGTACACACAGTCAAAAGTTAAAGTTGGTTGAGTTTGAGTGGTATTAGCCAGGGTATATGATCTGCAGTGGGAACAGGCTTTAACATCGGGGTCACTTATTTTCACACTTTGTCTGCTAGCAGTGTGTGGAGACGTGTTGCTCTTCACAAGAACAGAGGACAGTCATGATGTAGGTCCTAGACATGGTGTGGGTCTCGACACTTGAATGCCCAGGAGAACTAACCCTCTTTGATAGATAGCCCTCTGAAACCCCTCCTGACCAAACACCTCAATGTCTCTCACAAACTCAAAGTCCTTGAGTTAACTCTGGTATAGGAGGTTGCAGAGCTGAAACTTGTATCTTTTCAGACCGTTGTTCTGAAGGTCTTACCTTGTACCTAACATTTTATATGACATTTCAGTTCATTGAAGTAGGACTATAATGTCATCCTCCTACATTGCCTTTTCTTTAGACATTATATCAAGGATTTTCCTTCAAAGTACAAACACACAATCACACAATATTTAGGCTAGGCTATCTCTTCTTTCATCTCGGCCAGTTTTTACATCATTTCTCAGAGTGATGGATCTGAGACCGCCTCGGTACAAGCTAGTGACCACATCCTTATTGTTTGAACTGCAGTTTGCCCCTTTCATCTATAACAAGGGGTTGTAGCAGCATGCCACATCTATGATTAGAAAGGGAGACGCTTAGCAGCCAAAAAAAGGCACTGGTAGGATTGTGTGCGTCTCATGTAATGGGAGTGTATGAATATCAGCCTGGAGCCTCGCCATTTCAGGCCCAGCTAGTCCGTTCAACCCCTTTCCTCCCGGTGACATTTCAGCTAGAGTAGGTCTAGAGACCAGCTAGACTTAGCCTGCCTGCTTCCTCCAGATTAGTGTTGTAATGCTCATTTTAGCAGTTTAAAAATAACACCAAACTAAACCCGAAGCGGAATCAAACACACATACCTTACGCAGGAGGAAACATGGTTCCCACTCACTGGCACTTCTATTTTCTTGCTGTCTCCCCCACACACATACTCACGGTGTGTTGGCGGGGGTTTACAATTGGGGGATCAGTGGCTTATTGGGAGTTGTTGGTTTAGGATGCTATAGTTCTTTTCAGCAAAGCTTCCCATGTGTGTAACATGAATAACCTTTGGAGTGTTGCTTCTCTCATCCTTGGCTGAGATTAGGATGTACAGTTCTATAACTGTCAAATACCTAGTCCATGCTTGTAAAATGACAAGCTACACTGAACAATTATGGACTATAGTCCTCTTTGCCTGTCCCTATTGTATACAGTACAGTATGTGTAAGTTAGTTGAAATTGAGACAGGGCGCACCTCGCCTGCTGACAATGTTCTTTCTCAGAGAAGTACAGCATGTAAGCTGACCAAGCACAAAGCAAAACCCTCCTGCAGACATGCATCAGCAATACCACTGAGACCACTGGGGTTCCCCAACTGGTGGCCCGTGTGATGAATTTGGGCCGCGGGTTATTTTATTTGGCCCCTCAAGTTTTCTGAGCAAAACATAAATAAATAAAGAAAATCAGTTCCAAGTGATTTACATTTTTGGGAAATCTATTTCAAATGCGTACTAGAGGGATATACACTATACATATACAAAAGTATGTGGACATCCCTTCAAATTAATGGATTCGGCTATTGCAGTCACACCCGTTTCTGACAGGTGTATACAATCGAGCACACATCCATGCAATCTACATAGACAAACATTGGCACTAGAATGTCCTTACCACATTTCCAAGAAGCCAGTTTGTCCAATTTCTGCCCTGCTTGAGCTGCCCCGGTCAACTGTAAGTGCAGGTATTGTGAAGTGGAAATGTCTAGGAGCAACTGCTTAGCCGTGAAGTGGTAGGCCACACTTGCTCACAGAACGGGACCGCTGAAGTGCGTAGCATGTAAAAATCGTCTGTCCTCGTTTGCAACACTCACTACTGAGTTCCAAACTGCCTCTGGAAGCAACGTCAGCTCAAGAACTGTTCGCCGGGAGCTTCATAAAATGGGTTTCCATGGCCGAGCAGCCACACACAAGCCTAAGATCACCATGCACAATGCCAAGCGTCGGCTGGAGTGGCATTAAGCTCGCCGCCATTGGACTCTAGAGCAGTGAAAATGCCTATTCTAGGGTGATGAATCATAGTTCACCATCTGGCAGTCCAACGGACGAAATCTGAGTTTGGCAGATGCCAGGAGAACAGTGGCAACTGTAAAGTTTGGTGGATGAATAATGGTCTGGGGCTGTTTTTCATAGTTTGGGTAAGACCCCTTAGTTCCAGTGAAGGGAAATCGTAATGCTACAGAATACAGTGACATTCTAGACGTCTCTCTGATTTCAACTTTCTGCCAACAGTTTGGGGAAGGTCCTTTCCTGTTTCAGCATGACAATGCCAACATTTCCTTACAGAAATGGTTTGTTGACATCAGTGTGGAAGAACTTGACTTGCCTGCACATAGCCCTGACCTCAACCCCATCGAACACCTTTTGGGATCAATCGGAACGCTGACTGCAAGTCAGGCCTAATCGCCCACCATCAGTGCCTGACCTCACTAATGCTCTTGTGGCTGAATGGAAGCATGTCCCCGCAGCAATGTTCCAACATCTAGTGGAAAGCCTTTCCAGAATAGTGGAGGCTGTTACATCAGCAAAGGGAGACCAACTCCATTTATTTGTCACATGCTCCGAATACAGCAGCCATACCGTGAAATGCTTACTTTCAATTCCTTAACCAACAATGCAGTTCAAGAAATAGAGTTAAGACAATATTTACTAAATAAACTAAAGTAAAAAATAATATAAAGTAACACAATAAAATAACAATAACTGGCTATGTACAGGGGGTACCGGTACAAAGTCGATGTGCGGGGTTACAGGTTAGTCAAGGCAATTTGGACAAGTAGGTAGGGGTAAAGTGACTGCATAGATAATAAACAGCGAGTAGCAGCAGTGTAAAATCAAAGATGTTTGACGTGCAGATGTCCGCATACTTTTGGTCATTTAGTGTATGATAGTAAACAAGGTTGGATTTTTTGTAAATTCTTTTTTAGGTAAATAATATATCTGTTTGGGCTTCTTGCGGTCAATTTGCAGTCTTCAAATTATTTGTAATTATGTTCCGGCCCCCTGACCATACGCTCTAGATAAAATGGCCAGTGGCTGGATCTAGTTGATGATCCCTGCACCAGACTATGCAGCTAAGTGGGTATATCTGGATCCAAGGTACAACTCATGCCATCCATTCAGTTCTATGTACAGAAGGGATCCCCCCCCCCGGGAAAGTCCTTGGAACTGTGTATTTCATCCATCAAATCAAACCAAAAATCCTCACAGAGCCAGGTTCCGTGTTCTTAGAATATACCTGGTTGTTGTCTGATTTAATATTCGTTAGTAACCGAGACACTGACACAAGCTTTTATTACCCAGAGGACTTCATTATCACAGCGTGCCGCTGCCTTCCCAAAGGAGATGTAACCAGGGTGTTTAGATCACATGTCTATCGGAGTAAACCATATCACAGACCACACACAGAGGGGAGAGGGAGAGAGAAAGACCGAGACAGAGATGCAGCATGTCATTGTTGCCTCTAAACCAGTTACAGAATTTGGCTGGGCCAGTTTAGCGTTGCTGTCTAATCGATGGCTGCAATCTAAACATAGGAATAGATCCATCTATTTGCATCCATCTGTGTTCAGGCCTTTCTAGAAGTTCACCTTATAACTGTATACTTTGTGTTCTGTTTGCCAAGCAACCAGATAATTTGCATAATGGACTAAGTAAGCAGTGTTAGTATTGTGAAACACCTATAAACTGATGAGTTAACGTCCTCTGTCAGGGGTTCCCAAACCTTGTCCCCTCGGGGCCCCCTTTCCAGGATCGGGGAACATCACATACGGAATTCTGTGGGAACAAGCACTGTTCATGACAGACTGTTCAGACTCCTCTTATTGGTGAAGAAAATTCAGCAAGTTTAAGGTTTATTTCCTGCAATTCTACACATTTTGTCATCGGTGCAAAGAACATGTTGTAGTTTCAAAGCAAATTTTCTTGAAATTCTATAAATGTTTCTATGTCTGTGTATTCATGTGATATTTGAGTAACAAAATATCACACACACACAATACACACATCTATTGGCAAAACATTAATGAATTAAAAACGTTAGCTGACATGGGCTAGTTAATCTGGACATTTCTGACAAGTTATACATGGCTCTCTAAGTTATGCAATGACTAACATGACAAGAGGAACTGATGATGCACTACCCAATTTTGAAAATGCACCTTTTGTATTCTACTATTACACCTTTCAAGTGTAAGTTTAAAGCCGGACTGAGTTCCTTTTTTTTGGACTTTTTCAGTCCGGCTTTAAACTTACTCTTGAACCCCTCGCGCCCGCCCCCTAGTTTGGGAACCACTACTCTATGTCACCTCTTATCTCCCTCCAGGACCGGGGCAGCTCCATGGGGAAGCTGGAGCCAATCTCCCCCGTCAGCCCGGCCCAGATGGACCCTGATCTGGACCTGGTGCCCGCTCGCTTCTCCAAGGAGGAGCTCATCCAGAACATGGATCGTGTGGACCGGGAGATTACAATGGTGGAGCAACAGATCTGCAAGCTGCGCAAGAAACAGGTACAGGTACCGTACAACCATGGGTTATAGGTCCTCTTCACTACGGTTTGTTTGGTGCATGTCTGTTTGTAATTTATGAGACTGTGTTTAGATAATGGTTTTAGATTTGGTACCAAGTGCAATCAGGTAAATCAATCAATCAATCAAATGTATTTAAAAAGCCCTTCTTACATCAGCCGATGTCACAGTGCTGTACAGAAACACAGCCTAAAACCCCCTAACGGCAAGCAATGCAGATGTATAAACACTGTGGCTAGGAAAAACTCCCTAAAAAGGCCAGAATCTAGGAAGGAACCTAGAGAACCAGGCTCTGAGGGGTGCTGGGAACCAGGCTCTGAGGGGTGCTGGGTGGAGATTATAACAGAACATGGCAAAGATGTTCAAACTTTCACAGATGACCAGCAGGGTCAGATAATAATAATCACAGTGGTTGTCGAGGGTGCAACAGGTCAGCACCTCAAGAGTAAATGTCAGTTGGCTTTTCATAGCCGATCATTCAGAGTTAGAGACAGCAGGTGCGGTAGAGAGAGAGAGTCGAAAACAGCAGGTCCGGGACAAGGTAGCACGTCCGGTGAACAGGTCAGGGTTCCATAGCCACAGGCAGAACAGTTGAAACTGGAGCAGCAGCACGACCAGGTGGACTGGGGACAGCAAGGAGTCATCAGGTCAGCTAGTTCTGAGGCATGGGGCTAAGGTAATCCTGAGGTCCCCCAAGATAAGAGAGAGAGGAGAAGGAGAGAAAAGAGAGAGAGAATTAGAGGGAGCATACTTAAATTCACACAGGACACTGGATAAGACAGGAGAAATACTCCAGATATAACAGACTGACCCTAGTCCCCCAACACAAACTATTGCAGCATAAATACTGGAGGCTGAGACAGGATCTATATACTTTATCTTCTAAGGATGACCTAAGTGTCTATCCGTGTCATTATTTCTCATTGCGCCTGAATGTTTCTTTGACAGTGCGTGGCCTACACTGTGTGTTTACTGTCAGCTTGTTCTCTGACAGTTCCAGCAGTCTCCCTGAAAATGCTCCCATCTGTGGTTAAATCCATTATCCCTCTCGTTGCCTGTCTTCAGTGGGTTTTCACACAGTAAAGCCTTGAGCCCAGACATGGTTATATTGCTGTAATTGTTGTACTAAGCTACTACTGTAGTTAGGGCTCACTCAGCCTGCCACAGTGCTCTGCTTCATGGCAGTTGCTTTCTCTTCTCCTTTAACTTTCTCCTCTCTTCCTTTTTTTAGGAGAAATGTAGGTAAAAAAATAAAAATACACAAGCCATAAATAACAGCTCCCCCCGGGGGAGAGGAGGATTATGGCGGAGGTTTTGTGACTGTTTAACCACTCGTATTCCTTCCTCGCCGTCTCCCTCTTGGCTGCCTGCCACATCATGTTTTATAGAATTAGTCACAGGCCTCGCTCAACCACCCAACCCCCACCACCCTAGACCATCCACTCTACGCAAGCGTGCCGATATCTCCAGCCTTCCCTACCCCTCTCACTTCTCTTCTCTGGCTGGCACTCAACACGCTTCTTCTTAAATCTAGGCCACCTGCAACCCATGACATGGCCCGCTGTGGGAGGGGAAAGGGTAGGGCTGGGCGATATATCAAATTCATTTGATTCATTCTATTTAGTTTTTGCCCAATATTCCAAATGCCTCTATCTCCAAGAATGTATTTTATTTTTTTATTATGAGCGTTTATGTCCGCTTCTTCTCATGTTGTCTTTTAGGTCTCGTCTCCTTTGCGCCTTCTGTGCCGTGTGCACCTTCCCATTTACACCAGAGATTTGTATATTATGACGACATGCACATGTCTCCTCCCTAATAATGGGATTTGTTGTCCCGAAGGCAGGTGACAAGCTTAGGTCCAAAATAAGCCCATAAAAACGCGTTGGGCTTATTTTGGATGGATTTTTAGTGAGAGTGAAACCTCTCGCTTTGCCTCTTCCTCTACACACACCAAGCCCCTGTCGCTCACAATAACAAAGAGGAGAGATCACTTCCTCTCTGACAAGCGGTTTCAACTCGCTATTTGCTTTTGAGGTTTGGTCCAACAGAATGGGTCATTTGGACACAAACACATTGAGACATTATTTTACTGTAATAGAGGATAAGTTAACCTTTATCTAACAAACACTTTATGGTTCAACTACTCAAATTGCGCACAAAGCAGAAACTACTAAAACGACCGTATCAATGAACACGGATTCTGGGAAATTAATGCTCAGTTTGTCGCACACATTCAAGTACTGCTGATATCATTTTAGCCAAAGACTGTTATACTAGCTGTCCAGTCTGTTTTATAATTGTGCAATAAGCATAAAACGGTTATACAAGGAATTGGCAACTCATTGTCGTTCTGAGAAACGAGGTAGGCCCCTTGATTTCAACATTTGAACAAAGTGGATAGGCTAGCATGCTGTTGAATCAGTTGAAGGACTGAAGGGTGTGTTCATAACAACTCAACTGTTATACTTTGTTAGCTAGCAAATAGATCCAAGTTGGTTCAACTGGAAATCTAAAGCTGGCTGCTCACTAACGTGGACTTGTGCTTGAGAGATTGTTCATGAGACCTGGGTTAATTCTCTCTAGCCTAATACCTGCTACAACAAGTTAGTCATTATTAGTGAATGTGCATTAGGCATGGTTCTGGTCATTTCTTTTTTTATAATTTTTTTATTTTTATTTTCATAGACCGACTTCAAAGCCAGATCAGTGATTATTGCAAGAAGCAGGTTAATGGTTGTTGAAGGCTTATATTTAGCCTAGGTTTGTCTTCATAACCCCTACATTCATTAGATTATTACTGACTGTTTGCACTGCATTTGACCTTTTTAATTGTACAACAAAGCTTATTTATTTCTCTATATCTATCTATCTATCTATCTATCTATAATTTATGAATTTATTGTGAATGTCAGGGATGGGCTGTGGTGGGTGGCAGCAGAGAAGAGAGTGAGCGTGGTGAGGTCCAGTGAATGATTGAGAGAGTAAGCTCTGCTACCTAGAAAAATAAATCAAACCCCCCCTCCCCTTCCCTCAACAAACGCAATGTTTTTTTTTTATGGATGTTTCTTTTTTTTTACTATTCACCCCCCCCCCCCCCCCCCCCCCCCCCCCCTGCCATAGTGCTTTCCTCTGCACAGCTCTCCAAGTATTAAAACATCTGGAGCAATTAAGTAGTGTGCTAAAACTTTATTTAAAGAGTTCTGGCAGAGTGTGGGCCTGGGGATCAGGTTACAGCCAGCCTGTGTTGTGTCAGCCAGGCTCAGGACGGCTAGTTTATTTTATTTTACTCCATGGTGGGTTTAGGAAGAGAAGGGGGTTCTGGGAATGTTTGTGTTTTCCTCCCCAGATGCTTATCCAGCCCGATTGGGGCACAGGATGATCCATCACGCGCCATTCTGCTGGGGATCCTCTGGGGGCCAAGGGCCAGCTTTCTCTCCCCCTATTGAGCCCCTGGCCTCTTTCAGGGGAAGGGAGGGAAGAAGGGGACTGGATCTAGTGTAGATCACCTCCCAGCACAGCAGGCAGCACACTGACAGGGAGTCCCAGCCCGCAGTGAAAGAGCTTCACTAACACCCCTGGCTGGGCCACTAACAGACCCGCAGCTCTGCTGCCACATACAACCAACACTGTCCCTTGTCTGTTTATGCCAAATGTCTTATTATTCCTACTTACCTATCCTGTTTATTGGAGCATCATACATTTATTCCACTTTAGAAATGTTACTTGAAGATGTAATCAACTGCTATTATGTCAGTTACTGGTGATCTACGATTGTGCCTTTGCACTGAGGAGGCCATAATGTCACCACTTAATACACATTGTGAACATAATGGATCAGTTCAATGGACGCTGGCATGACCACTGTGCCATTGCTTTGACTATGTTCTGGCAATTGTTACATAGGAACTTAACTGGGAGGAAAGATGTTTAACTTTTTACATTTGTATCACAAGCAATTTTTGTGCAATTCATGGTGACTTTTGCAATAGTAGTCCCTTTTTAGAACTATACATTCTTTCAGTAAGACACTGATCTGTGAACCGGACATGATACAGTAACATATAGGTGTTCGTATACTCCTTAGTGTTCTCTCAAAAAGGAAGTATGTCTGGATTCTGAAATTCACATTTTCACATTCATAAAAAATATTAATATGTCAGCTAACCTTTTTGGTTTTTGCTTATTTAAAAAAATACATATCTTACTCTACAAACATGTCACATTTCCAGAGTGGACTCTGTGGTACCTAAAAATGGACACTATAAGCCATTAACCAATCATAGCCCTCCTTTAGAATTGCAAGTTCAGCAAGTAGCCAGCAGAGGGAGTTCTCTTTGAATCCATTTTCCCATTCACCGTGTTGGTGGTGCTGATAAAATTGATCATACCTTCAGAATTAGCAGAGAGCCCATTTGGGAAATTTGATTTACATGTAGAATATATTGTTCCAAACGATACATGAACAAAATAAAAAAGGGTAATTTTGAGATATTAATATTTTGTTGTGTTTAATAAATGAATGTGATTCTCCCACCCCTTCAGAATCAAAGCATACTCTCTATTTCTGACTCGGAGCACACTATACGGAGTATAATTATACCAAGATGTTATCTGTATGATGTACGGTTCACAGATCATAGGCTCATACTAGAAGCGTATAGGTCTAAAAAGGGCCTAAAATGGCTCCTGTCATCACGATTTTCTCAAATGGTTTGTGATTCCAATGTAAAAAAGCATTTAAAAACGCCTTCCTTCCAAAGAAGTTTCTATGTGAGAATTGCCAGAACATTCTGAGATACCAAAAATATGTTCCGCTCCCGCTGGTGTGGAATCGCCCCCAAATGCTTTGTCCCCTCAGTACTTCTCTCACTCTCTCTCTTCTCTGGCATGGGGCCGGCCCTGGCTTTGTTTACTCCATGTTGTGGTAATCAGAATTAGAATACTGTAAGTTAATAGGATCTCTGTGGTGGTAAGTTAACTCCCCTGGGTCCAGTTAATCAGAGGGTTAACACTAGAACCGATGGGCCTTTCAGCCTATAAGTACCCGCTAGAGAATGTTGTCGGGCATCCCCTTGAGCATACACATCAGATTCATAGCAACCCACAAGACACCAACGCTTAATAAATTGGACATAAACAATTGTAAAGGATGAATTGCATGACGAAATTCTACGAAATTCTGTATTATTCTACAAAGGCTTACTGCAACATGTATCGCCTATTTCGTTTCCCTTCCAATAAAAACATTAGTGTAATACATCTGATCAATTGTATTTACAGATTTGACTAGTAAAATAGTTTATAGTAAGTAATACAGTCCAGTTACAGCTTCTCACAGGCTCAGGCATGGGAGGCAGAGGCTCAAAGTCAACGTCAGAATCAGATGAAGACCACACATTTGATCGTTCAAATTCAATCACCTTCCTCATGCTCATCATTCAGTCCCATTTAAATTCAACTGGGAAGTCACGTCTCAATGGTCAGTTTTGGGTTTCTGTCACCCATTCATCCATTGACGTCATTCATTCAGTGAGGAAAGCAGCGTATTAGCGCCGGGGTACCGAGGCCCTACGGCAGATTTTGTCTTGGCACCTTAAGGTCGTAATCGTTGTAAAAATAAAAAACTACAAACAACAACAGGTTAACAGCCTCCTAAATACTTTTCTGTTTGGGATTTGTAAAATTCTGACAACTGAGCAATGTACCAATATGTAGGAAAAGTCAGGGATAGAGGACGTAACTTTTTTTTGTTGTTGCAGATTGTTAATAAAACCAAAATCAAACGTCAGTGGCCGTTGTCCTATTTGGTATTCATAAGGATCCCCGTTAGCAGCTGCAAAAGCATCAGCTACTCTTCCTGTGGTCCACGTGAAACATGACACGTAGGACAGAACATTATTAGTCATGGACTGAAATGCGTAGATTTAAAGTGTCACACAGCCTACATATCAGTACATACACACAATATCTAGGTCTAATACATAGTACAGTGAAAATTACAATACAAGATATATAAAATGGCTGCGTCTTTTCACAGTCCCCTTGGTGCGGTCAGGTGTTCTTTTTATCTGTTTTTTAAACTGGATGTTCAAGTGTGAAGCTATTTACAGTTAATAGGACAGTTAGGCACATCACTGCTGGAGATGATGAGGAGCAAGAGGGGGAGGAGCTACACACTGCTTGAGTAACCTGTCTCCACGGAAACAGAGGAGCACAAAAGTGCTGCAGGATCAGGCCTTTTGCCTTTGTTCATGGCTTGTGATGATAACCTTTTATCTGGCATCTTTCTCTTGCATGTTCTTCTCCCCCAATCTGATTTAAAGGGACATCTTGTCTGCACACCTTGTTCACCAGTAACTGTGTGTGTGTGTGTGTGTGTGTGTGTGTGTGTGTGTGTGTGTGTGTGTGACCTGTAGCAACAGCTGGAGGAGGAGGCAGCAAAGCCCCAGGAGCCGGAGCGGTCCATGATCTCCCCTCCGCCCAGCGAGGCCAAGCACCGTAGCCTGGTGCAGATAATCTACGACGAAAACAGGGTCAGTACCATCGTACACACACTTACTGCTTTCACTCTGTGTAATTATCTGCATCTCAATCAGTGCTTGGGGCTGGAATTGCTGTAATCAGTGCTAATAACCTCACTGTTGGCTAGTGTTAGAATACACGTAGCAGGCTCTCCCCTGTGTCTCATTGAGTACGTTTACATGCACACTAATAATTCGATAATCAACTGATTATGGCAATAGTCGCGTAAACACTTCTCTCTGCTCATCTTGATCAGCCTAAGGTCAAAATCGACATAGGCATAAACCGATTAAAATAGCTGGTTTTCTGAGAAATCTTTAGAATTATTAGTACATGTAAACAGCTTAATCGGCGCTCTGTCTGTGTTTTTGATCTGCGCATGTACCGTAGCGCAAGCCTCCCTCTTATGCGTGTGGGAAGTGAATTCTGACAGTATGCTTCTTAGAAATAGCTTTCACATACAAACTTTATATGTCCCAACTCCGAATCAATTAGGCTTCACAAAAATAACACGGTTATTTTACATTACATTCATTGAATGTTTATTTTTATTAGGGATTTCCTGTCCCATCAGGTAGCCTGATTTCAGATGTGTCCATGTAAACAGGATTATTAGGGAAAGTGATCTTCTTGCGAAGCATCTAAACATTTTAAACAAACTACTCAATTAATCTGACTATCCACAATCTAATTGTGTGCACGTAACCAACCATCATCATTATGGCCTTTAGTTGTTGGCGGGATGATGATCTAAGATAATGACATAAAACTAAGATAAAACTCACTCATTTTGAATGAATGTCGCTGTCTGACTGAAATTGTGTCATTCGATTTTATCTGGTCTTTTTGGGGTCACAGAAATGGGTTGAGATTGAGACGGAAGCTGTGGAGGAAGTAGAGTGGGAGCATCTGGATGAAGTGTAGAGGAAGACTCTGACAGCTCTTTGATGATGAAACACTAGTATGGTAGACTGTCACTTGGCTTCTCCCTTGAAAAATAGGAATCCTGCTGTTTGAGAAGCTAATTAATAATTTGAAGGGCACATGGAACGTTTTTGTTGTTGTTGCATTTTGCTCTGACCATGATTGATATTCTGTGAAGAGATAAAACTCTTTGAGCTCTGTCATTGCTGTTACTTGGCTCGACAGCACTGTCAAATGCCACTGTCAATAGAGAGGTGGAAAGGCTGTATTAGAAGGTATTCATTCATTAGCCTCCCAGTCTTATTGAAATACCAGGCAAAGTCCTCCTGTCTGATGGTGTAGTCTGCCAAAGGTCAGCATCATTTAGCAGGTGAACCATTTTCTCTTTTTTGTCTTTAATTTTTAAATTGTCTGAATGTAAGAATGTCATACAGGTTTACGTCTACCAATGTAGTTTGTTTTGATGAGTAGGATATTATGTAGTAGTAGTTAAATAATTAATTTCCAATACTCTTAGTCCACCTAGTGGTGAGCACTGCTCCATGCACACACAAAACTGTATAAAAATGATTGTGTTGATTGCAATAGTATATCGTTGTACGGGGTCTTCTCCCACTCATCGTTACAGACCCCAGATGGTCCCCTGTATGTCCAGCAGCATACCACCCTGCGTCCCACTGCTGGCTTGCTTCTGAAACTAAGCAGGGTTGGTTTTGGTCAGTCTCTAGATGGGAGACCAGATGCTGTTGGAGGACCAGTAAGGGGCAGTCTTTCCTCTGGTCTAAAAAACATATCCCAATGCCCCAGAGCAGTGATTGGGGACATTGCCCTGTGTAGGGTGCCGTCTTTCGGGTGGGACGTTAAATATGTGTCCTGACTCTCTGTGGTCACGAAAAGACCCCATTGCACTTATCGTAAGAGTAGGGGTTTTAACCCCGGTGTCCTGGCTAAATTCCCAATCTGGCCTTCATACCATCATGGCCACCTAATCATCCCCAGCTTACAATTGGCTCATTCATCCCCCTCCTCTTCACTGTAAATATTCCCCAGGTCATTGCTGTAATTGAGAATGTGTTCTCAGTCAACTTACCTGGTAAAATAAGGGTTAAAAAAAGTACTAATAATGTCCTGTATGTGGGCCAGGATGGTCTTTATTTGACTCATTATCTACCCTGATGCCTAGTCACTTTACCCTGGCTTCATGTACATTATCTACCTCAAATACCGTATTATTATCTTTCCTGATGCCTAGTCTCTTTACCCTGCCTTCATGTACATTATCTATCCTGATGCCTAGTCACTTTACCCTGCCTTCATGTTCATTATCTATCCTGATGCCTAGTCGCTTTACCCTGCCTTCATGTACATTATCTTTCCTGATGCCTAGTCACTTTACCCTGCCTTCATGTACATTATCTTTCCTGATGCTTAGTCACTTTACCCTGCCTTCATGTACATTATCTATCCTGATGCCTAGTCACTTTACCCTGCCTTCATGTACATTATCTATCCTGATGCCTAGTCACTTTACCCTGCCTTCATGTACATTATCTTTCCTGATGCCTAGTCACTTTACCCTGCCTTCGTGTACATTATCTATCCTGATGCCTAGTCACTTTACCCTGCCTTCATGTACATTATCTATCCTGATGCCTAGCCACTTTACCCTGCCTTCATGTACATTATCTACCTCTGCACCTTGATATGGTACTGGTACTCCCTGTATGTAGCTTCATTCTTGTGTATTTTATTCCTCATGTGTTAGTATTTTATTTTTATGCATTATTGGGAAGGGATTGTATTTGGCGCATGTGACAAATAACATTTGATTTGATTCAGTGGCCATGTCAGAGTCTTCTAAAAGGTCAACTCTTAAACTAGTTATCTTCTATTATATACTAGAAAAAGTCATTATCCGACAGAGACCTGCTGAAGACAATAGTACTGTATACCTTTCACCCCAGAGCTATATCATAATGGCATGATTGACTCCATGCCGCAGGAGTTTGCTGAGGACACATGTGGTGATCTCAAAGCCTGGAAGTGTGTGGATGACTCATCCAATGTCCCTGACCTCTGGAACACTTTGCACTCTACTCTGAGTGGGACTAGCACTGAGTGCTGCTGGGCTGAGCCCACCACACTGGCCCCGCTCTCTCCCCAGACTATGTAAACAAAAATCTGACCTAATTATGTACGATTTGAGTTCTGTGTTCACCGAGATTACACCATTATATACACAGCCCTCTACAAGTCCCAGCCCAAAGTGATGGTGTGGCACTGTGACTGATGGTATGTTTGCAAATGTATTATGCAGGAAGGTGTATGTGAAGAAGGCAAGGTAATCATGTCGTTTCTGGATATGTTCTCTCCTCTTTTGTGTACCTGCATGGGTGTTGGTGTTTGTCTTTGGTCCCTTGCCCTCCTCAGCCTTTGTATAGGGTACTCTAGTATTGTTGGAGGGGTGTGTGTCGGGGAGGGGTGTGTGTCGGGGAGGGTTGTGTGTGCGCTTGTGTGTTTGTGTGTGTTTCAGCACCTGGCTGTAATTACTCCAGCCTCAGTAGCAGTAGCACTATCATAGTCCCTTGTAACACACACACACGGTACAGAGAGCCCTCAAAGCACTGTGCCTTCATTCTGGTTGTGCCACTATTAAACCCTCTCATTTTAATTACGTGTCTTTTATGATGTAGCGCGTATTTCCATTGTGTCGCTGGTGTCATCTGTCCCTGTGGGCTCAGTATCACCTCATCTCTGAGACAAGGAGACACCCACAGGCCTTTGTCAATGCTACAGGCAACGCCACTCATGTTCACTCATCTCATTAGAACATGGCTGCCTTGGACACATACAAGAGAGACAACTGGGACTCTCACTGGAACTGCACTATCATAGTCCCTTGTAGCACACACACACAGTACAGAGAGCCCTCAAGGCCCCGCACCTTCAGTCTGGTTGTGCCACTATTAAACCCTCTCGTTTTAATTTCGTATATATTATGATGTAACCAATATTTCCATTTTCTTTAGACAGAAAATGCTTCTTTGACTTCTGTTGGGAAAGAGCAGCGCAGTTAGTTTTCTGTTCAAGTGCCAGTCCTCCTGTCTAAGCACTAGGGGGCATGTTTGAAGTGGACTGGCCTCACTCACGATCACTGGTAATCTCATGTCAGATGTGATTGGTTGAGATGGATTTGAGGAGGAACTGTAGCATGTCAAAGCTCCATGTTGATCAACACGGTGTTGTCATTACCCCTCTTAATTTAGCTTACACCTTTATCCCCTTTGTTGCTGATGCCCTTGAGTATAGTTTTTGATGCCCTTAATCTGACATACAATTCATGGCAAATGTATAGGCTGCATTACAGGTCTTTATCAGTACAATATGGTGGACATAAAGGGGACAGTCCTAATCAGAAAATGGCAACATGTAGAGACTTTTCCAGTTCTCCCTCTTCTCTCACTCAGGATTAAATCCTTGTTAATTGCTGTTCATTAAACAGTCCTTTAAAAAATACTTATATTAGTCATCTGCAGAATGTTACAGCCTTCTTTTGGATGAGGAAGCATCGGAAAGAAAGGAAGGAAGGAAGGAAGGAAGAAAAAAGTGTGACCATGGGGGGACAGGGAGAGAGAGCGCACCAGAGAGAGGGAATGAGAGCGCACCAGAGAGAGGGCGACAGAGCCAGAGAGAGGGCGACAGAGCCAGAGAGAGAGGTCAGCAGGTTGACGTTTGTCATGCATCTTGCCCTAGAGGAAGAACTGAGCAATTTCTGCTAGATGGGCTAGATGAAAACAAACATGTGATTTCTGGTTTTAATTTAAGGTTAGGGTTAGGCATTAGAGTTGGCCGTGTGTTTAGGGTTGGAAAAATAATACGATTTTGTGGCTGTGCCAGCTAGTGACCACTCTGCAGAGCTGCCTCCAAAACAACATTCAGGGACACTGCACACAGCACGTGACATGGCTAAATATAAATGTATAGAGCTCAGCTGAGTAGAGGTCATCTGTGATAGAGGTACAGAGATGGGGTTGTGCTTCTCTTCTTCACAATCACTGCCAACCAGTTCTGTTTTTATCTCTTAAGCTTGTGTAGTGAAACCTCAACCTGAGCGCACTGCGAAGGAGAGATCTTTGTCTCTGTTTTGTCAGATGTTCCTTATGGAGAAGCACAGCAGCCATGCAGTCTTGCACGCACTCTGTCCCAGTGTCTCACTCTCTCTTGCTCTTCCTCTCCCACTCTCCCTCACCTGTGTGCTCTCGCTCTACCTCTCTCTGTCCCTCAGTGTGTGCTCGGGGAGGTGAGTAATCTTTTCTCCGGTAGGAGAAGAGAGAGGGAGCGGATCGAGTTTTTGCCTTGTGTTAAAAGCTCTAAAAATAGTTGCTGCACACAGTGCCCATCCAAACGTCATTCATTGAGTGAGCTAGCTGCTGCGTTGCCTTGGTGATGGGAGACGTGAGGCTTTGCAGTTGATATGTGCTGAGTATGTTTGTGTGTTCTCTCCTCAGAAAAAGGCAGAGGAAGCTCACTGGATTCTGGAAGGACTGGGACCCCGAGTAGAACTGGTGAGCCTCTGCTGTTTTCTCACCTCTTAATGGTCATCTGAATAAAATATCTAGCAACTTGTGTTATTTGACCACAGGGAGGAGGGACAAGTAGCAGGGGAGGAGGGTTAGAGGGAGGAGAAAGAAAGAGGGGGAGGAGTTTGTCGGAATTGAAAGCTGGCCATGTGTAGCAGGGGGTGTAGGGAGCAGGCCCTGGAGACAGGCCGAGGTGGGTTTCGTTCTTCTGTTCAGGGATGAGAGCGAGATGGACGGGCAGAATGATGGCGCTGTCTGTCTGTCTCTGATGGCTAGGAGCCAGACAGTGTTTCATAAATGAGCCGCTGCTGCCTGGAAGAGAGCATCTTACTGACAGTACTGTATATTATCAGTGGGAGTCAGACATCATACTTGCTCTTTATAAGCTGATTTGGGTTTGACAATAATACCTAATGTTCGCGTTCGAAGAGTTTTGTCGTGAGCAACTGAAAATATAGTGGAGAACAAGTTCAGATTCAAATGTTTGACCCATTGGAAGGTGTTTGTCGTTCATTGGTTTAAACGACTTTTAATCCCCCTTGTGCCGTGAAATAAAAATATGTTTTGTTTGTTTTGTGGCCAAACTTATACAAATTGTACACAAAGATGGTCTCCTTCGCTTATGAGTCGGTTCTCACTCTGTACAGTCCAGTCTCTTGAGAGGGGCTGAATTAGGGTGTCGTGTCCTCGTTGTGCCCACTGCTTGTCGTTGTCAGCTTGGCACAGCATTAACAGTTATATACTATCATGGAGCAAAGAGCTTTGTTTCACTCTGTCTCATAGACATAGATTTACATGGGCTCTTGATTGAATTAATAATAGATTCAGTAATAATTGAATGTAATGGTTCAGCTGGTTGAGTTATTGAATGATGGTGCACCAGGGTTTTCCCCAGGAATTTTTAACAAGGTGGTGCTGCTGAGTACGCCGGGGGGAGGTCCGGACGGGGGTAACACCTGTAACTGCCATTTGCAGCAATCTAGAGCAGAACCTTGCCTTAAATGATAACAAATAACTTCCATTCTTTCATTCTTCGGGGAGAACCGTGTACACAATGTGAGCCAAAACTTTTTGACAGACCTTTCTCGGTTAGGTTGATAAAACATGCATGAATTCATAACATTTGTCTTATGTCAGACTCTGTTCAGCATCTTGTAGGTAGAATGTAATGGGTAAATTGTGTTGCTGCATTTAGCGTAGTAACTTTGCAGTGACACCAGACAGTGTGCAGGGAAGTCATGTGGAAGTTGTAAACAGTATGTTTAACCCTCTAGAGTTGATGTTCCTTGCTGCTGTGAAACAGGATTCTCACCTCTGGCAGCATCACCTAACCTTTCCATCGGTTTCTTCTCTCTCCCAGCCACTGTACAACCAGCCCTCCGATACCAAGCAGTACCATGAGAACATCAAAATGTAAGTTAGCCCGCCCTCTGGGGAAAGGGACTGGGTTTATGTTAGTGTGTGTGCGTGTCTATGTCATCTGTCACTGTAGGCTCAGTGTGATTGCTATGGTCCTAAATGCCATCACTGCGCCCCTCATGTGCCCCAGAGATTCCCATCCCAACAAACGGCCACAGAGAGTGAATCACGTGGTGTCAACCACGTCTATGGAGTCTTTATAGCCGTGATAATGTGCTGAAACAATTCTTTAACCGTGCGGTCTGTGACAACCCGTTGAGATCATGTTTCTGCGGAAATGACTTTATGCAGTCATAAAATGAAAATCCTTCACTTAAGTTGAACTTATAAATGTAATGCAGAAAGTGCAAATGGGTTAAGTAAAATGGCCCGCTTGAGGTTTAGCTCTGAGTTGTCAGTGGAGAATGAGTTAGATGGATGCCACCAGACTTCCTGACCTCTTACCCTCACTGCCACTCTGTCTCCGCTCCGTTTGATCCTTGCACTGGTTGATCAGTATTATTGCCTCAAAGCAATTAGCAGAAAGGGTGTGTGTGTGTGTGTGTGTGTTATTAAATACCGCAGTATAGCTTTGATCCACCACAATTGACTTCTTTGTGCCCCAAACCGGTTTGATAACCTTGGCACCTGTCCCTGGTAAGAAAGATGAGTACCTTGGATTCATGGACACCACCTCTACATTTCTCAGGAATACAGTACACGCTTAGTGTTGGACAAAAGAAACTTTAGAAACGGACCAGAGCAACTAATCTCTCTCTCCACCATCTGGTGTCCGGAGCACAATGCCATCTCTGTCCTTATACGACTTAATCTCTCAGCCCTGGTCTGGCCTGCCAGCCAGAGACGGCGTAAGTAGGGGTTGCGGGGCGTGGCCGCCCCCCCTGGTTTGCGCCCCTTTTGAAGTTCAGATGGGAACAGGAATAGTAACTGAAGTCTGGACACTGACTGTAGGCCTCAAATGTAGCCTGTCATAATATCCATTCCAAGACGAACTGAGATACAAGTACTATCAGAAACATGTTGGATTGTTTTCACAGTCCTTTTCACCAGTCAAACCAGACATTTTGCACAGGAAATGTCGGTCATTCACAAAACGTCCACGCTCCGCAAGAGAAGCAGAAACTAAAGAGAGAACTTTACAAATTGTTGATTATGCATTCATTTGATCAATTTATTATTGTATTCTGGTGAGCAATGCTATTTCATTTTCTACAGCATGACAGAAGAGGCTACCTATCTAATTAAGATTTTTCTGATTCCAAGACCTAATTTTTTACTGAAAAATATGTAAATGAGGCATAAAAAAAGATCAACACAGTTAATGACAAGATAATTCCAGACTGTGCCGTTGTTGTGCTTATTTATGATATTATAGTCACGTTCTCATTAAATAATCTTATTATGGCAAAAGAATTGAGTCTTAGTTCATTAAATTTGACTTATTTTTCAAGATATTGATATAGCCTAGCTGATAAAAAGACATGGTTTTGATTTGTAAAGTTCAAATAGAATATAGTCTTGCACATGATAGTCTTGCACTTCACAATGCATCATCAATGTTAAATATCTTAATATTCGATTTAATCATACACTGGGTGTACAAAACATTAAGAACACCTGCTCTTTCCATGACTTAGACTGACCAGGTGAATCCAGGTGAACACTGATCCCTTATTGATGTCACTTGTTAAATCCACTTCAATCAGTGTAGATGAAGGGGAGGAGACGGGTTAAAGAAGGATTTTTAAGCCTCGACAATTGAGACATGGATTGTGTATGTATGCCATTCAGAGGGCGAATGGGCAAGACAAAAGATTTAAGTGCCTTTGTTGAACGTGGTATGGTGGTAGGAGCCAGGCGCACCGGTTTGTGTTATCAACTGTGGGAAGCATTGGTGTCAACATGGGCCAGCATCCCTGTGGAACGCTTTCGAAACCTTGTAGAGTCCCTGCCCTGAAAAACAGAGGCTGTTCTGAGGGTAAAAGGGTGGTGCAAGGAAGGTGTTCTTAAAGTTTTGTCCACTCAGAGTATATTGGCCAATTAACACATATGGAATAATGTAGTAACCAAAATAGTGTTAAACAAATCAAATATATTTTAAATTTGAGATTCTTCAAAGTAGCCACCCTTTACTTTGATGACAGCTTTGCACACACTTGGCATAATCTCAACCAGCTTCACGAGGAATGCTTTTCCAACAGTCTTGAAGGAGTTCCCACATATGCTGAGCACTTGTTGGCTGCTTTTCCGTCACTCTGCGGTCAAACTCGTCCCAAACTATAATGCCTGAAGGTGTGTTTTGGGTCATTGTCTTGTTGGAAAAACAAATGATAGTCCCACTAAGCGCAAACCAGATGGGATGGCGTTTCACTGCAGAATGCTGTGGTAGCCATGCTGGTTAAGTGTGCCTTGAATTCTAAATAAATCACAGTGTCATAAGCAAAGCACCATTACTCCTCCTCCTCCATGCTTCTTGGTGGGAACCACATATGCAGAGATCATCCGTTCACCCACTCTGCGTCTCACAAAGACACGGCGGTTGGAACCAAAAGTCTCACATTTGGAATCATCAGTCCAAAGGACAGATTTTCACCGGTCTAATGACCATTGCTCGTGTTTCTTGGCAAAGCAAGTGTCTTCTTCATATTGGTGTCCTTTAGTAGTGGTTTCTTTGCAGAAATGTATCCATGAAGGCCTGATTCACACATACATATATATATATATATGTATATGTATATGTATATAATATATATATATGTATATGTATGTATGTATGTATGTATGTGTGTATGTATGCATACATACATGCATACATATATATATGCATACATACATATATATATACATATATACATACATACATATATACATACATACATATATACATACATACATACATATACATACATATATATATACATATATACATACATATATATATATATATATATATATATATATATATATATATATATATATATATATATATACATACATACATATATACATATATATATGTATATATGTATGTATATATATAGGTGTTTATTATTTATATATATATATTTTATATAGGAACATGTTTCAATGAAGAGATCACCGTGTCGTCTTAGGGTATCTTTAGACTGCTTCTGTGCTGTTTTCTTCTGCCACACACACACACACACACACACACACACACACACACACAGGCATGTAATGTGACTGTGGCATCCAAGCTGGCCGTCTAGTATGGACAAGTACGCCTCCAAACCACCCCAGTTCCCAACTCATTACATTCAGTCTTACATGAAAGATATTTTGGTTTCCACAACAGCATAAATATCTCTGACTCACAGGTCAGCTCGCATGTTAGTGGTGTTGGCAGAGTGTGGCACGCATGGAAATTTGGTGAAGTCACAGCTCGGAGGTGTGAAGAATAACCTTCCAGCCCCCAGACAGTAGCCATCCCCCTCCAAACTCAAACCACACACACACACACTGCCTGCTTCTCCCCTGTCCACCACTAACATCTTATTACTCAGTATAGAACTCTGCCTGTGTGTGTGTTTGTCCGCCTTGTATTCGACCTAGTATCTCTGCCTGTATTGTGTCTATGCACACGGAGTGATTGTGTGTGTGTGAATCAACATTCATATGGGTCTCAGTATGTGTTTATTTGAATGAGTTTAGATGTTTGTTTATATAGAAACACGTGTAGATGTCAGTGTCTTTGTTGTGATGTGGTCACCGTGTCCACTTACAGAATCTTTAGACGGCCTCTGTGCTGTTTTCTGCTTAACATGCGTGCGCGCGCACTAGTACAGCCTTACTTAATTCCTGCTGTCTGTCTGTCCTTGCCTGTGGCCTGGATCCTAGCTGATGTGACTCACGGTGAATTAGATGGCACGTGACCTTACAACTGACAGGAATAAAAACGTCATCTTTCACCGAAGGCCGAGAGAACGGATGGAGCAGCTGCCCAAGCAGATTACTGCCCTGACCTTTATTTGAAGCACTCTGGCTGGTTCGCCATTCCCGGGCCGGGCCAGACAAACTTTAAAAGTCTGGCTCCTCTTTCTGTCCACCACCCGAAACGATTTGGTGTTTATCGATCTAGGGACCGGAATTGTGTGCCTGTCTGTGTGGGGGTTGTAATAAAGGTCATACCTGGACAGCAGGACGTGTAAGCTACTCTTTACGGGTTAGAAATACATATTTTTATTTTTATCAAACTGCCAAAAAATGTCATTCAAATCATTCTGTTGATTTTCCTCTGTTTCCTTCTATCAATCTTCTGTCTTACTGTCTCTTTCATTTATCTTTCCTATGTATCCCTCTTTCTCCTTTCTTCACCCTTCACAGAAACCAGGCGATGAGGAAGAAGCTCATTCTTTACTTCAAGAGGAGAAATCATGCTCGTAAGCAGTGGGTGAGTACAGAACCGCTTCTCTGCTGGGACTGCTCTATGACCGATGACTAGATGTTAACTGGGCCAAGGAGCTCCTTGAAGTGTATCCATGATCCACAGACTAAAGGGAAAGGAGCTCTGGGCCCTTGTGCCTGTTCTTTAGTAACACTGTAGCAGTAGCTACTCCTATGAAGTGTTAGACCACAGCTACTACGGCTTTTGAAAAATGAAAGGTAAAAAAACGGAATAAGGGAGATGTCTCGCTGTGATTCAGCTCTCTCAGGACTTTCTTTTTCTCGGTCACATCAAGTCTGCTTCCTGTCTGGTGGTGGTAGATGGTACAGAGATGGTAGATGCTACAGGAGATGCACCACTGCTCGCTCGCTCTGCTTGTGTGTCAGTGATTGAGCAGGACCAAGGCAGTGGGCGGTGCTAAAAATAACCCTGCCATCGATCGTCCAGGCTCTGATGTCAGAGTTAGGCAGACATCCTCAATCACCCACCCTGACAGAAAATCTTTACCACAAATCAATTACTTTTCCTGTGGAATATATTTCCACAGGGATACATTATGTGTAATAACCATGTTTCACCTCAGAAAAATGACATCCTCAACAATGCAGGAGAATTGGGAATAATTTAATAGTTGCACAGTTACACTAACCCTAAATGTAGAAACCATATCTAAACTTGTAATTTATAGAGAGGCACACCTACCGCCCCATAGTGCTATTTGCCGGCCCAGGGTCATATATCCACCAGTCATGGTGTGTAGTGTAAGTAGAGGTTCCAGGCCAGCTCCAGGCTGGAGAGGGGAGCGCAGGCTGGAAAAGACATGGGCAGCTATTTTAAGAGGCCTCAGAGGGCTGTGTCTCCTCCAGGGTTAATGGTCTGCTTTACAGCCTGCCCTGTCGAGCAGCTGGGAAAACATGGAGCTCTGTTCTGGTCATGACTCAAGGTTAGACTCCGTCCCTGCAGACGCACAGCACATCATGGCACAAAAAGGGACACTATTTGTATTTTGGAGGTGGTTGTATCAAGTTTTTTTCTTTCTTCCTTCAGGAACAGAAGTTCTGCCAGCGCTATGACCAGTTGATGGAGGCCTGGGAGAAGAAGGTGGAGCGCATTGAGAACAACCCCCGGCGCCGGGCCAAGGAGAGCAAGGTGCGCGAGTACTACGAGAAACAGTTCCCTGAGATCCGCAAGCAGAGGGAGCTGCAGGAGCGCATGCAGAGGTGAGTCAATGCCTGGGGCCTCCTGCTCCTTCATATACTAGATTGGGAGTCTAGTTTACTGCATTTGTCAAAACATTAGATGGAGTGATTCCAATCAGTTAAAGAGTCTGATTACGTTGAGTTGTTACTTGGTTACAGTATGGAGGGAAGTGTGTGTGAATGATGTCAAGAAGGACGATATCCGCTCCTGTACATGCAGTGTGTTGACATGTCCTCTGTGTTCCCCCGGTGGGGAGTAGCCGGGTGGGGCAGCGTGGAGGGGGATTGGCCTCGTCTTCAGCCCGCAGTGAACACGAGGTCTCTGAGATCATCGACGGCATATCAGAGCAAGAGGTGAGCTCTTCCAAATCAAATCCAGCATTATTTCTACAGCACATTTCAGACATGGCATGCAACACAATGTGCTTCACAGGAGAAAACAAATAAAATCAATTAAATGGTTTACTGCACAACAAACATAAGAGGATAAAAAACGAAAAAATAAGAATAAAAACTGAACGACTAAAAATCACCTGAAGGAAAAGCATTAAAAAAAATAATAAAAAAAAAAAATAATAATAATAATATTTTTTAAAGATCTCTTTTAAATATGTCCACAGTTTCGCCCCCACAGCATTGGGGTGCACAATCGTGGATTGATTTAAAAAACAGTTGAAAAATCTTAAAATTAATTCTAAAACTCACAGGTAGCCAGTGCAGAGACTTTAAAGCCGGTGTAATGTGTGCTTCCTGTCGGGTCAGTACCCGTGCTGCAGCATTCTGTATGTTTTGCAATTGACAAATGGCTTTCTTGGGTAGACCAGACAGGAGAGTGTTACAGTTAACAGCCCTGCTTGTAATAAAAGCATGTATGAGTCTTTCTGTATCAGCCTGAGGGGGAAACGGACGCAACGTGGCAATGTTCCTCAGGTGGTAATAAGCTGTTTTGGTCACATTCCTAGTGTGGGATTCGAAATTGACTTCAGAATCTAAAATATACCTAGTTTTTTTTAACCTGGTGTTATTGTTATTCCCTGTGAATTAAACATGTGGCCAGATTCTCTTTCTGTGCTTCGGCTCCAACGATACGTACCTCTGTCTTGTCTTGATTAAGCTAGATGAAATTTTGAGCCATCCAAGTATTTAAATCACTAACACAGTCTAATGTATCCGTGGAGCTAAAATCCACTGGTGACACAGATGTAAAGTTGTGTATCATCTGCGTAGCAGTGAAAATCAATGCTGTGCTTTCTGATAACACTGCCAAGGGGTAACATATACAAACTGAACAGTTCAGGACCCAAAATCGAACCTTGATGTATACAGTGCCTTGCGAAAGTATTCGGCCCCCTTGAACTTTGCGACCTTTTGCCACATTTCAGGCTTCAAACATAAAGATATAAAACTGTATTTTTTTGTGAAGAATCAACAACAAGTGGGACACAATCATGAAGTGGAACGACATTTATTGGATATTTCAAACTTTTTTTAACAAATCAAAAACTGAAAAATTGGGCGTGCAAAATTATTCAGCCCCCTTAAGTTAATACTTTGTAGCGCCACCTTTTGCTGCGATTACAGCTGTAAGTCGCTTGGGGTATGTCTCTATCAGTTTTGCACATCGAGAGACTGAATTCCTTGCAAAACAGCTCGAGCTTAGTGAGGTTGGATGGAGAGCATTTGTGAACAGCAGTTTTCAGTTCTTTCCACAGATTCTCGATTGGATTCAGGTCTGGACTTTGACTTGGCCATTCTAACACCTGGATATGTTTATTTTTGAACCATTCCATTGTAGATTTTGCTTTATGTTTTGGATCATTGTCTTGTTGGAAGACAAATCTCCGTCCCAGTCTCAGGTCTTTTGCAGACTCCATCAGGTTTTCTTCCAGAATGGTCCTGTATTTGGCTCCACCCATCTTCCCATAACGTTTTGCATTGTTGCCAAAAAGTTCAATCTGACCAGAGCACCTTCTTCCACATGTTTGGTGTGTCTCCCAGGTGGCTTGTGGCAAATTAAAATTTAAACAACACTTTTTATGGATATCTTTAAGAAATGGCTTTCTTCTTGCCACTCTTCCATAAAGGCCAGATTTGTGCAATATTCGACTGATTGTTGTCCTATGGACAGAGTCTCCCACCTCAGCTGTGATCATGAGTGATCATGGGCCTCTTGGCTGCATCTCTGATCAGTCTTCTCCTTGTATGAGCTGAAAGTTTAGAGGGACGGCCAGGTCTTGGTAGATTTGCAGTGGTCTGATACTCCTGCCATTTCAATATTATCGCTTGCACAGTGCTCCTTGGGATGTTTAAAGCTTGGGAAATCTTTTTGTATCCAAATCCGGCTTTAAACTTCTTCACAACAGTATCTCGGACCTGCCTGGTGTGTTCCTTGTTCTTCATGATGCTCTCTGCGCTTTTGACGGACCTCTGAGACTATCACAGTGCAGGTGCATTCATATGGAGACTTGATTACACACAGGTGGATTGTATTTATCATCATTAGTCATTTAGGTCAACATTGGATCATTCAGAGATCCTCACTGAACTTCTGGAGAGAGTTTGCTGCACTGAAAGTAAAGGGGCTGAATAATTTTGCACGCCCAATTTTTCAGTTTTTGATTTGTTAAAAAAGTTTGAAATATCCAATAAATGTCGTTCCACTTCATGATTGTGCCCCACTTGTTGTTGATTCTTCACAAAAAAAATACAGTTTTATATCTTTATGTTTGAAGCCTGAAATGTGGCAAAAGGTCGCATAGTTCAAGGGGGCCGAATACTTTCGCAAGGCACTGTATTTCCTTGATATGTATTGTTCACCAAGGGTGACAAACTATCGACTGGTTAAATATGTCCTAAACCAATTTAGAACTGTACCGGAGAGGCCAACCCACTGGACCGGAGATTGGCCAAACATTGTTAGGAGCTGAAGAATCTAGAATACTTTTCTTCAGAAGGGGTTTCACCATATCAGTTTTTAGTGCAGGGGGGAGAGTGCCTGTGAACAAGGAGTGATGAACAATACCTTGCATTTCTTCAGATATGCGTTAGAAACTGTTTTGAAGGTGGTGGGGATGGGATCGAGAAGGCAGGTAGAAGTCTTAAGTTGTGATATCACTTTCCTGTGCACATCTGTGTCAACCAGGGAAAATAAATCCATAGTGCCTTTGCGTGGTAGGCTAGGGCACATATCAAACTTCTCATCAGGTCTTGCTTGACTGATACCCAGCCTAACTTTGATCTTATATCTGAAATATTCCGCAAAGGAAAGTTCACAAGTTTGCGAGGGAAGGATTTATCAGGCTGTCAATGGTCGAGAAGAGCACTCTCTAATTATTCTGATTATTAGTGGTCAAGTTAGAAAAATTTGCCCGTCTTGCATTTCCAATTGCCTTGTTATGTATGCCAAGTGTCTCTCTCAGAATATCTTAATGGACCTGCAACTTTGACTTCCTCCCCTCCCGACTATGCCTTTCTGCAATTTATCTTCAATCGATTCGTTTCCTCACTCATCCAAGGGCCTCTACATTTGGATGTGGCCTTTTTCAACTTCACTGGAGCTATGGCATCAATGGTTGCCCTGAATTTGCTATTAAAGTTATCAACTAAATCGTCACGAGGAAGTCAGGATAGGTGACAGAGTATTGTTCAGACACAATAAAATCTGTAGCAACTTCAGAGGTAAGATAGTGTTTCTTAATCATATGTTCAGCATTACCCTGTGCTATGGGCAACAAGGTAATAAAAAATCCACAGTGGTGATCAGATAAAGCAATTTCAACTATAGAGTATATGTCAATAGAAACCCTCTTGGTAATAACCAGGTCCAGAGTATGGCTGCGGTTATGGGTAGGCCCAGTATCATGTTGGATAAAGTCCATAGAGCTCAAAAGATTCATTAATTCAATGGTCTTGGAGTCGGTCTCTTTGTCAACATGAATATTAAAATCGCCCAACACCAATGATTTTGTCATAGTTCTCAAGGACCATAGACAAAAGCTCTTACACTACTTCACCTCCCTCTTTTTTCCTGTCATTCCCCATATCTCTCCCTCTTTTAGTGCCCTTTCTCTCACTCATGAATATACAGTGTTCTTGTCATGCCTGTTGCTTGACCCTCTCAATCACCAATTTCTTTGTCACGTGAGGCTGAATGACACAGTTACTGTAGCTGCGTAACACTTATAACCAGTTCAGGAAGCATGTGATGTGGCCTTTTTTAGTATCATGGCCCGGAGAAGATGGCTGACGTTTTACATGCTCCTGACCAAATGTGTTTTTATTAATTTTTTATTTTTTAGATGCGTCGTTGGTAACTTTTAAAAAATGTTGTAACTTATTCTGTGCATAATGTTGCTGCCTCCGTCTCTTATGACCGAAAATAACTTCTGGACATCAGAACAGCGATTACTCGCCTGAGGTACCTGAGTATCTCATGATAAGCTGTAGACCACACTATCTACCTAGAGAGTTTTCATTTGTATTTTTCGCAGCTGTCTACATACCACCACAGACCTATGCTGGCACTAAGACCGCACTCAATGAGCTGTATAGCGCCATAAGCAAACAGGAAAACGTTCATCCAGAGGCCGCGCTCCTAGTGTCTGGGGACTTTAATGCAGGGAAACCTACATCCATTCTACCAAATGTCTATCAGCATGTTAAATGTGCAACCAGAGGGGAAAAACTCTAGACCACCTTTACTCCACACACAGAGACGCGTATAAAGATCGCCCTCATCCTCCATTTGGCAACTCTGACCATACTTCTATCCTCCTGATTCCTGCTTACAAGCTACATTTAAAATCGGTCAATAAAAAAGTGGTCTGATGAAGCAGATGCTAAACTACAGGGCTGTTTTGCTAGCACAGTCTGGAATATGGCTTTGAGGAGTAGTGGTAAGGGTAGGTAACACATCCGCCATGCTGATCCTCAACACAGGGACCCCTCAGGGGTGCGTGCTCAGTCCCCTCCTTGTACTCCCTGTTCACTCATGACTGCACGGCCAGGCACGACTCCAACACCATCATTGTTTGCCGATGACACAACAATGGTAGGCCTGATCACTGACAATGACGAGACGGCCTATAGGGAGGAGGTCAGACACCTGACCGTGTGGTGCCAGGACAACAACCTCGCTCTCCCTCAACGTGATCAAGACAAAGGAGATGATTGTGGACTACAGGAAAAAGAGGACCGACCATACCCCCATTCTCATCGACGGGGCTGCAGTGGAGCAGGTTGAGAGCTTCAAGTTCCTTGGTGTCCACATCACCAACAAACTAACATGGTCCAAGCACAGATAGTAGTGCGTATGGCCCAGTACATCACTTGCCATCTAGGACCTCTATACCAGGCAGTGTCAGAGGAATGACCTAAAAATTGTCAGACTCCAGCCACCCTAGTCATAGACTGTTCTCTCTGCTGTAGGACGGCAAGCGGTACCGGAGCGCCAAGTCTAGGTCCAAGAGGCTTCTAAACAGCTTCTACCCCAAACCATAAGACTCCTGAACACCTAATCAAATATCTACCCAGTCTATTTGCATTGCCCCCCCCCCTTTCTATGCTGCTGCTACTCTCTGTTATCATCTACGTGTAGTCACTTTAATAACTACCTACACTTTTATTTCTTATTCTTATTCATTTTTAAAAAAAATGCATTTGCTTAGGGGCTTGTAAGTAAGCGTTTCACTGTACGGTCTACACCTGTTGTATTCGGCGCATGTGACTAATACAATTGAACTTGATTTTTGATGTGTGATCCAGACAGATACAGTGCCTTCAGAAAGTATTCACAACCCTTGACTTTTTACACATTTAGTTGTTACAGCCCAAATTTAAAGTTGATTAAATTGAGATTTTTGTGGCGCTGGCCTAGACACAATATCCCATAATGTCAGTGGGATAATGTATTTTTCGATTTTTATTTTTTACAAATTGCTAAAATGTCTTATCCCTTTGAGAATGGTGAAGTTATTTATTTTGCTTTAGATGGTGTATCAATACATCCAGTCACTACAAAGTCACAGGCGTCCTTCCGAACTCAGTTGCCGGGGAGGATGGAAACCGCTAAAGGATTTTACCGTGAGGCCAACTGGGACTTTAAAACAGTTAGAGTTCAATGGCTGTGATAGGAGAAACCTGAGGATGGATCAACAACATTTTAGTTACTCCACAATACTAACATAAATGACGGAAGCCTTTACAGAATAAAACATATTCCAAAACATGCATCCTGTTTGCAACAAGACACTAAAGTAAAGCTGCAAAAAATGTTGCAAAGAAGTTAACTTTGTCCTGAATCCAAATCGTTATGTTTGAGACAAATCCAACACATCACTGAGTACCACTCTTCATAATTTCAAGCATGGTGGTGGCTGCATCGTGTTATGTAGATTCTTGCCATCAGCAAGACTGGGGAGTTTTTTTTTAGGATACAAATAAATGGAATAGAGCTAAGCATAGGCAAAATCCTAGAAGAAAACCTGGTTCAGTCACTGGGAGACATTCACCTTTTAGCAGTACAATAACCTAAAACACAAGGCCAAATATACAATCCAGATGGGCAAAGCTCTTTGACACTTACCCAGAAAGACTCAGTTGTAATCCCTGCCTAAGGTGAAACTAACAAGTATTGACTCGGGTGTAAATACTCATGGAATATATTTCTGTATTTCGTTTTCAAAAAAACATGTTTTCAGTTTATCATTATAGGGTAATGTGTGTAGATGAGTCAGAAGAATTCTGAATTCAGGCTGTAACAAAACAAAATGTGGATTAAGTCAAGGGGTATGAATACTTGCTGAAGACTGTGTAGATGCGCACACACACCACACACACACACACACAGAGTAAAGAGACTCTAGCTCTGCCACTTGCACAACCGATGAGTTTGAACTCTGCACAGTGGTTAGAGATGTCACTTCCTCTCTACCCCAGTCACCCTCATTCCTCCATCCCCTCTGAAAGGCATGCTGAGGATGAAAGGGGGAGAGATGTCAGCCACAGGTTCCCTGCTGTGAGTGTTCCACAGGACAAGCAGAGCTGGCTTGTGAATAACAGGGCTAGTCATCACACTGAGTACAGTACAGAGGCAGTAGTTATCTGTAAGTTCAGCCCAGGCCTGGATAAGCACTGACTGCTCACCCTGGGCATGCAGCATCGCCGTCTTCCCCTCCTCCTCCCTGACCTCAAACTTCCTCTAAATCTCATGACCTCTTACACACTTAACACAACACGACTGTTGTGCCTGTGTCACCACCGTTGCCTCTGTGTGCTGTGTTTATCTCAGCCTCCTGTATTTGGAAAGCTCTGCTTTGGTGTACACTAACAGCCTACTCACCCCAAGACATTTTGTCTGTTTGTCTGATTGTGTGTGTGTGTGTGTGTATTTACACGTGTGTGTGTGTGTGCGGGTGCGTGTTTGTGTCAGAACACCGAGAAGCAAATGCGTCAGCTGGCGGTCATCCCTCCCATGCTATTTGACGCAGAGCAGCAACGTATCAAGTTCATCAACATGAACGGCCTGATGGACGACCCCATGAAGGTGTACAAGGACCGGCAGGTCATGAACATGTGGAGCGAGCAGGAGAAGGACACCTTCCGTGAGAAGTAAGTCACTCACTCAGATGTAGAAATACACTTCATAGAATGGCAGAACTGTGTGCTGTGCAGTAGTAGACAAAGGGTTGTTTTGTGTTTCTGAGAGCAGTGAGAAGTGGCATGCATGGTGGTTTGGTCAGACTGAGATTTGGAATAGAAATGTCTGTGACCTATCCAAAGGTCTGGGAGTTGTTGAGGAAGTGAATCTTCCCTCTTTGTGAGAAATGAGAGGATATATCAACCAGCCAAACGTAAACCACAGACGGAGATCAGAGACTGTGAATGCTGTCCCGGTGCAGAGAGAGAGAGAGAGAGAGAGATGTGGATGTGATGCCTGCTGCTGCAGACTGCACAGTGAAGTGTCTTACCCTCTCAGCCTCAACACTCAGTAAGAGAGAGCTGGGAGAGATGTAAGCAATGCTCAGTACTGGCTATGTTTTCCTATTGGGATATAAAGTAATGTCAGGTAGGATACACTGATAGTAGTATGGTGAAGGAGCTGGAGGTTAGTGTGGATGAGAGCATGCTATAGATGAATAATAGAGAGTGAAATATCTCTGGAGAGATGGATGTGTGACTGAAGTCATCGCTGATGGGAGCGTCTTCTCCCATCAGGCAAACTACACATACGTCATTCTCCACAATTTACCTGCATATCACAAGGCAGAGTGCCTGTAGATAATTCATTTGATAGAAAGTGTTGAGTATGTATCTGTCTGCTTTGTGCTCACAGGTTCATCCAGCACCCAAAAAACTTTGGCCTGATTGCCTCTTTCCTGGAGAGAAAGGTACATTTGGGAAGATCCCCCCCCCCCCCCCCCCCCCACTCCATGCACAATGGTAGACCCCACATTTTGACACCTGAGTAGTCTTGTATTGTCATCCTGCTTGGGAGATGAGGTCCTAGTAATGTTGTTTTGTTTCAGACGGTGGCAGAGAGTGTCCTCTTCTACTACCTGACCAAAAAGAACGAGAACTACAAGAACATTGTGCGCAGGAACTATCGGCGCCGTGGCAGGAGCCAGGTACTGTACCTAGAACCTTACGGAACCTAATCAAACCACTTCAGGCATTCTCAAGGTGAAAGTTGAACACTGGGTTATGGGGCCTCCCGAGTGGCGCTGCGGTCGAAGGTGGCAATGCCTCACTCCATTGTGCATGGAGTGAGACGTCACTACAGACCCGGGTTCAATCCCAGTCTGTGTCCCAACCGGTCGTGACTGGGAGTCCCATAGGGCGGCGCACAATTGGCCGAATGTCGTCCTGGTTAGGGAAGTTGAACAGTGTTTCCTCCGACACATTGATGCGGCTGGCTTCCGGGTTAAGCGGGTGGGTGTTAAAGAGTGTGGTTTGGCGGGTTGTGTTTCGGAGGACGCATGACTCGACCTTCGCCTCTCCTGAGGCCGATGGGGGAGTTGCAGCGATGAGACAAGATCATAATTGGATCGCAATTGGATATTACGAAATAATAGAAAATATAAGAAGACTGGGTTGAGTACCATTTGCATGGAGAGGTAAAACAGCCATGGGGCTCTGTGGGGCTCTCTCATGCTACACACACACAGACACACATTCATGCTACACACACAGACATACACACACACATTCATGCTACACACACACAGACATACACACACATACATTCATGCTACACACACATCACAATTGCTGCTACCAGACTCGTATTATACTAATCAGTTTATACACTTGCCCCCATCCCCATATTCCCCAATACAAGTGTAAATGTTGGACTATAAATTGTGCCTTATAATTGTGTATTATACTTATGCTAAAATCATTATTCTATTCTACTGAGCCATTTATTTACTTGATCTTGTCGAGAAGGAACCTGCAAGTAAGCCTTTAGTTGGACGATGTATACCATGTGGATTCCGTACAGACGACTAATATAACTTGAACTTGAATGTGACACCTGCCGTTGTGCCCCCGCCCTTCGTGTCAGCACTAATGTGTCTATCCACGTGACTTTTATTTAACAGCTTGTTTTCATTGCTAATGATCTCCCAGCTATCACTTAGGCCCAGACCAGGTGTTAGGCAGTTAAACTCCAGCATCGTTGCGGTGCAGTGTGGTGGGCGCTAATGAAATGGTCCATTAATTAGCCAGTGACCTTTCCTGTGGGCGTCAGCCGGTTGGCAGTGTCTCTTCCTAAACTCTCCCAGAGACACCTCAGATTATTACCTAGCTAGCCAACGCTCAGCTCAGTGCACAAACACCACGGGCTCCTAACGCTAATAACACGGGGAGAGAAAGGGAGGCACAGGAGCGTGTGAGAGGGGAGAGGTACAGAAGGGGAGAGAGGGAGTCAGCGAGTGAGAGATTTGTAGAAGGAGATGGGGGGGGGGGGGCGAGCAGAGAATTGTCTCCACAGGGTAACGTTAGTGAGTACAAGAGAGGAGGGAGCACACGACAATACGTACTAATAACAACACAAAAGCTAATGAACGCCCAGCCTTATTGAGTCTGTCCTCTTCTGTTGTAAAGCAGACCATAGATAACAGGCTGCCTGAGTCTGACTCATTTAAGACTCCTGTAAATGGCTGTGTTTTTGGTTTTTTCGATCTGTTTTAGGTGCATGACACCGAGCTAAGAGAGAACAAATGGAGATCGTGATAGTCTATGGAGATGATTAGGCTGCTGTTTATAGTCTCCAGGTCCTAAGAGAGAGACAAAACTCTGACCATGTTCATCCACTAGTGGGTCACTCAGTGCTGTTATTGAGTTATGGCTTTTTATTTGTTGTTTTTTGCGTTGCGTTCATCTTTGAGAGGGGAAACATTAAATCTGGTGACATGGTTCAAATGGAGTTATGCTATCTCTGTGAGAATGGTCCATTTTGATGTAGCCTGCTCTCAGTCTTTTTGTGTTTCCTTGTCCAGAGCTGGATGTAATGCCTCTGTTATTAGAGTAGACATGAGCGGGATTGAATAGGCTTCAGCTAGAAATCCATTTACTTAGTGCTTTCATTAACCCATTAACACACAGCACACCTCCTATATACTTCGGGAACTGTGCTTTCCAATGCATGAATAAGTGTAGTTACCACCAGTTATACCAGTGTTAGTGGCTAGACTTGGGCAGTCTGCAGCATTTCTTTCATGATATGAACCCTCACCCTGAGCCCAGACAGGAAGTGGAAGAGGAAGTGGTGCTGGGCGCCAGATGAAGGCATATGGGCTGTTTTTGTGGTGTATGTACTGGCATGCATGGCAGAATGACCTCAACACTACTGCATGGCTCATGTATCTGTTTGTGTGTTTCTATATAGGTTCTTATGCATGTTTTACATGTGCTTACATATTTGTGAGTCACCAGGGATCATGTTTGTGACAAGTGTGTTGCCTTGTATTCCACCCCAACAGCATGGCCAGCAGCAGCAACAACAACTGCAGGTGAACCGCAGCAGCCAGGAGGAGAAGGAGAAGGAGAAGGAGAAGGAGAAGGAGAAGGAGAAGGAGGAGAAGGAGAAGGAGAAGGAGAAGGAGAAAGAGAAGGAGGGAGAGAAGGATGAGGAGAAGACTGAGGGGGAAGACAAGGAGGATGTAATGAAGTGAGTCTGCTTGCATTCGGTCTCGCTCTAAATTTAGGGGTGTCAAACGTGTTTTTCCCCGGGGGCCGCATCCGGTCTTCAACGAGGTCTGAAGGGCCACACAGAAAATGTGTTATATTTACTTGCTGTCGAAATTAGCAGAAAATAGTTCTCCGTCCATCGTTTTGAAAATGTTTGATGCTTCCTGACTGTCTAGCTTTCATTTCGGTGACTATTAGCGAGCTGGACACAGTCAAGAAACTGTATAAATGTAGGGCCATTATCATTTCTACACCGTTTAGATGTGGTTTTAGTCATTTTAAAGTATAGTCAGTTCACACCCCTGCACTAAATCACGTCTGAATTGGTCCAGGTCAGTTCATTGGAAATGGAATGGGATTTAGATCTGCCCTGACTAGATCTGGAAAGGTAATCATCAGATGGAGCTTTTTTCACCCCTGACTAGTTACTCCTCCACCTTCAGCCAGAATTTCAATCCAGTGAAAAATCTGTATTTTCCCCCTTTACAAAACTGCTGTTTTCCTGTTTTTCTTCTCACACTCCCAAGAGGCCACTAAAAGTCACATTTGTAACATTCCTTCCTTATTTTCTTTCTTTTTCCGATGGGGGTTAAAGTGGCTTGGCTGAAACACCATTACCGTACTGTCGTACTGTTGCTACAATAATCCAGCTCGTCTCCTGAGCTTGGAGTGTGCTGTGCGTGACCCTGCCCTGGCATCTTCCTGGGCACGGTGCCAGCGTGAAGGAGAGGAGGATGGGGAATCAGTGGATGCCTCTGAACACTGCAATCTGTGTGAGCAGAGTAGCGGAACAGATGGAGAGCTCACTCACTGCAGTGTGTTGTCCTCATGTTGACTCACATATTTCACAGGGAAGAACATTGAAGGATGGAATTCTATAATCATGTCCAATCTTCTAGCGTAGCTAAGCCCCCCAGCTCTCTGAATGGAGTCACGGTTGGATAGGTTGTTGTTCAGTGCTACTGATTGAAAGAACATTGAACAGGTGTTTCCCTCCCTGACTGAGTGTTGTTGATCATGATTAAGCATCTGCAGTGCTTCCAGTACCTGGGCTGAGGAGTCCCTGACTCCCACAACACCCTGGTTGGCACAGCTGGCACTTCTATATTTAGTGAGCCAGGCAGCAGAGCAGGTCGCCTCTAGAAGATAAATGATGCAGGACAAGGGGAAGATGAATTGAAGAACACTGGCTACAAAATCACTGGCCTGTCATTACGCTGACAGGATATATTGCCTTGCTTGCAAAACTTAAAACGACGCTCTCCTGAGCCTCGAGTCGTGTGTGTGTGTGTGTGTGTGTGTGTGTGTGCGCGCATTTTTTTTACCCAGACAAACCTCTGCACTTTTTATCAGGTTTTAAGTTAACAAACTCAACAGTACACATGTGCTGTGCAGACCAGGCAGTGAGGAAGAGGGTGATGAAGGTGGTGTGACTGACTGACACTCTTCCCCCTGCAGGGACGACACCTCCGGCGAGGACGGGGAGGACAAAGAGCCCACGGTGGCTTTCAAGGGTCGACGCACGGCCAACAGCCAGGGCCGGCGCAAGGGCCGCGTCACCCGCTCCATGACCAGCGAGGTGGAGGAGACCGCCACTCCACCGCTCAGCAGCGAACTCGGTACGTCTCACTCTACTACTATCGTCTAGACTGCTGCCTGATGTCTTTTACGGAGTGTTCATGGTCTTTAACACACTCTGCTGTTTTCACCTGAGACGCGTTTCAGCACTGTGCTGATGTTAGCTACACACCTCATTAACCAAAAGAGCCGGGATTTCTCTGAGAAACATTTCATGGCTGTGTTTTTGGCCTAATTCGGAGGTGTTTGAATGAAATATATGGCCAGGATACTGCTGAAGCGCATCTGTTTAGTAGGTCCACCTGAATTGAAATGAAACTGAGCATATAATCACACATAGTGTGGATGGTTTGATACCTGCTGGCGCTAGGACAGTCATCATACATTCTGTCAATCAGTTACGTCTGCTCTCATTGCTGTGTGCTTTTTCCCCCCCTTGTCATATCCCACACCACAAGGGTGCACTGTGGCTCTTTCTCCAAACTCTTCTAAACACACAGACCTTGGCCAGGAATAGAATATAATACAACTTTATTGTCCATCCAGGATGGACATTTTTTCTTTTGCTTCGCCTCACATTAAAAGGATCACATACAAATACATTCTCACGTCACACACGTTTAAATCAGTCACTCCACCATGCTGCATACACTGAGAACATAGAACATAGAACACAGGGTATTAAACGTTGACTGACTGCTGCCCCAACTTCACTGGATAGATGAATACATATACCAGTACAATCCACAAGGAGCTAATGAATGCTTGAATGGCCTTAGCCATGGGCATTCTGAAGCGCCGGCCAGAGGGAAGCCTCTCGAGCTGAGGGTGTAGAAGGTGGTAGTGGTCGCCAACAACAGCCAGTGCCTTCCTTTTGGTTGCCTTGCGGAACCGACTGTGCATGTGGTTGACCAATTACTTTGCTGGCTGTGTTTACTATTCTGGTTAGTTTGTTAGA